>NC_042997.1:135689418-135736918 GCF_006345805.1 Octopus sinensis | reverse complement strand
ATAGGTTGTAAGACATTTTTGCCTGTCAGCAAGGTTATCTGGAGAAGATGTAAACTCAATTCAACACAATAATCATGTGTTATAACCTCATAGGTAAAGATAGTGCGAATAATTCTAATCTCTCGTAACAACACACAAAGCTTAGTTACTTCTAAACTTGTGTGACCAGTTTGCTTGTAATACATTTCCGCTAAATATTTCAGGTTCCAACGTATTCGCAAGCAAATTACACACTTGACCAAGTGGAACATCTATCAAGTGACAACTGGATAAAGGGAAGGCTATACCAGTACTTCGTAGGCGTTCATTTTCAGCTGAGTGGTCTGGGCCAACGTGAAATGAAGTGCCTTGCTCAAGAATACAACGCATTGCCCTGCCGGAGAATAAACTCTACGGTCATATGATCGTGAGCCCAACACTCTAACCACCAGCTCACGTGCCATCACAACAAAGAATAGGAAATAAACGTATGAAATTTAAATATCATTAATTTATGAAATTATCACTTAGTCAGATATTTTGATGAAGAGTAGCCATATATCACCGAGCATTCTCTTTGGTGCTTTACCAGTTCTGTTAACCCCTATACTATAATTATTTTTAAGACAGGGTTCTAAAACTGAAAAAACGTCTTACATTTTATTTATTTATTTGCTTGAAGAGGTGTATAATTGAGTGAATTGATCTCAGTCTGGATTAAGAAATTTTTCGTCACCCTCGGGATGGCGTTTTAATTTAGAAACTAATTTCCATGAAGAAATGTTTCCTGAACTCATCACTGATGCACCTTTAAAGTTTCTTTACACCTTCTAACAAGTATAAAATTCTGTGTTTCAATGTTCTGAAATCATTTGAGATTCAGGAAATGTATATCATGTCATCGAATCTTCATAGCCCAATTTAAATTACATGCATACGAGTTAGTATACAAAACTGTTATTTATTTCATTTTAAACTAGCAGAGATACCCGGCGTTGCCCGTGTTACATACAATTGAAGAATTAGACTTTTCTGTTATGAACTGGAATATCTATAATTTTTTTTCATTTTATCTAGTTTCAGCTCACGAGCTGTGGCCATGCTGAGGCACCGCCATTCGGTGTTGCTACATGATTTTACTTCACGAATGCTTTTTAGCAATTGACATTTGGTGCATGAGAGAGTTTGATGCAGCTGCCCTCATCTGCACCTCCTGCCGTGAAGTTGGTTCATCTGGGACACCTGACAGGAAGAGGTCCAGCTTTATTTTAAAGACATCTGCGTCCACCCCATGCAGATCTCTTAGGTTCTTCGGGAGGATATTGAAGACCTGTGGACCTCTGAAGCCCAGGCTATCACAGTATCTTGTCCTACATCTTGATGGCATATTGGGAGTCATTGGCACTATGCAGTGGCGCCAGTTCTAGTATTAGTGTAACTCTCGATGCCAAAGTTTGGGACAAGTCCTTCTAGGATCTTCCAGATGTATATTATGGCATATCTTTCTCGCCTACGCTCTAAGGAATAGAATCTTAATCTCTTGAGTCTTTCCCAATAGGTTATATGCTGCGCAGAGGCTATCTTCTTCGTATAGCTTCGTTGGATCGCCTCCAGTTCTGTGATTAATTTGACACTGGTTAGTGACCATATCTGAGAGCAATAGTCAAAGTGGTTTAGGAGAGGTGTCCTCCAGAGGACCATCATGGCTTCCCGGGGTCTTTTTCTAAAAACTCTAAGAATTCATCCGTTCAGCCGCCTACATTTCATTGCAAATTTAGCAACATGCACATGAAAGGTTGCATCATTAATCATGTAAATACCCAGGTATCGCACTGATTGTGCCTCTGGGATTGCAGTCCCTCCAGGTCCAGTGTATTTATTAGGTATTGCATTTAGTTTTGCATGCTGATAGCATAAAGCTTGAAACTTTTCAGCATTGAACTGCATGCTATTCTTTTCAGCTCACTTGTATATTTTGTCCAGCTCACATTGCAGGTGCATAGTCTTCAGGGTTCTGTATTGCCTGTGAAACTTTTGTATCATCTGCATAACTTGTGATCGTGGCTCTCTGCGTGGCTGAGGGCATGTCTGAGAGGGCCATTATGAACAGCAGTGGTCCCAAAGCAGTGCCTTGCGGAACACCGCTCACTATTTGCGTGTTATTGGAGGTGGCCCCATTGGCTACTACCACCTGACTTCTATCCTTCAGAAAGTCATGAAGCCATTCTCCCAATTTTCCAACTATACCAAGATCACGCAGTTTGTAACATATCATTCCATGATCGACTTTATCAAAGGCCTTTGCAAAGTCGAGATATATGACTTCCACATTTGAGTGGTTGAGCAGTTGTTTCAGCACCCAGTCATAGTGTTGTAGGAGCTGAGTTAGGCAGTTTCTTCCTGGTCAGAAACCACGTTGGGTGTCAGGCAGCAAGTTATTTTTTTCAAGGAAGGCGATTAGTTCCCTTCTGACTATTCGTTCCATGACCTTGCTGATGTGTGAGGTCAGAGATAGGTCTGTAGTTCTTGGCCTCCGCTCTGATACCGTCTTTATGAATAGGGCATATTTTACCCTCCTTCAGTTTTCTTGGAAGTTTGTCAGTTGCAAGGAAGCTCTGAATGAGGAACTGCAGTGGTCATACTAGGACTCTCTTACATACATTTAGAAGGATTGCTCGGAATCCATCGGGGCCAGTAGCTGAGTTTGGATTTATTTCATCTATAGCCCTTATTACATCGTCTTCCTTTATATTGATGTAATCAAATCAATCATCGTTGCCTCTGATTTTATACCCGCAGTGGTAAAAAAGTCAGTTGGATTGCTGACTTGAAAATGCCCTAGGGGTGGAGTGAAAATACTTTTGAATTGCTCATTTAGTATTTCACTTATCGTCATTGGATTTCCTGTGAGTGTACCATCTTTTTCAAGGAGTGGCCCTATCCTACAGTGCACCGTAGCTGTTTCTTTGGCAAACTTGTAGAAAGCTCTGGGGTTAGATTTTATGTTGTCTATAGCCCAGGCTTCTTTGTCTGCTCTTTCTTTTTCATGGGAGAGTTGCAGACATTTTTCAATTTCCAGCAGTTTTATTTTCAGGCGGGACTTTTCACTGCTTTCAATTTGTTTGTTTAGGCGATTTGAAACTTTTGTATGCCGTCTCATAAGAATTTTTCTCTCTCTGGGGATTTTGTTCTTGTGTACAGTGGCCTTTCTCTCTGGGGACACATTTGTAGTATATGGCTTGCATTACAGACATGAATTGTTGAAGTTTCATATCGATGACTGGTGAGGAGAGACATTTAGGCCAGTTTTGTTTGAGGATCTCTTTGTCAATTTTTTTCCAGTTTGCCTTATAGAAGTTCGAGCTGGAAAGATTCTTAGAATTTCTTGTAGGCTGCATGTCCATGCTTTCCTTTGGCCCGTACATGGTCATCTCTACCATGTTGTGATCCGAGAGTAGTGTCGGTGTCACTTTCACATTATGGATGAGATTCATATTATTTGTAGAGCAGTGATCCAGTATGTTACCTGCCCTGGTTGGTTGGAGTATTATTTGCTCCATGTACAGAGTGTTGATGAGGTTCAGGAGCGACCTCGCCTGTCCTCGTTCGCATCGTGTCATTCCTGGGAGAGAAAGGCCCTCGGGCCATCTGACATTGGGCAGATTGAAGTCTCCCATAAGAAGTACACTTATCTGTTGTTCTAATGTGACTAGAACTTCTATCTTTGTAAGGCAGTCTTCAAACTTGCCTATATGACTTGGAGCATCTGAAGGGCGATATATAGCACTTATAATTACACCGAGTTGCCTTATATGTACAATTAGTGTGTCACACACCGAATTTGAGTATGACAAAAGGACCTGAGATGTGAGGTCCACGCGGATGCACATAGCAACTGCACCATGACTCCTTTATTTCCTGTCAGTCCGTAATACAACATACTGTGGTATGTGTATTTCCGCATCTGCTATATCCAGTTTCAGGTGTCTTTCTGTAAGTGCTATGCATAAGGCTTGATTGCATGCAACAAGGTCTCTCAAGAAAAGGATTTTTGTCCTGTTACTGAGTGTTAGCAGTCCTCTGATGTTCAGTAGGAGCATCGAGGTGACGTGTGTGTTGTTGCCAGTGGTGTCCACCTTGGGTCTATTTGCTGTGGTGGTCCTGTGTATTGTGAGTTTGAGTTTGATGGAGCCAGGTTAGCTGCTGTACAATCTTTTGTGCCATGCACAAAAAAATTATTGTTCAGCAGTTGCCCTTTCAATAACTCGTTGATTGTTTGTAACACGCACTACATCTGCGTACCTTCGTTTTGTGGCAGGTGGTGCGTAGTCCTTTCCTTTTCCTTTTGGCAGTTCGTTTCCGCCCTGTTTCATGTTTATGTGGCGGGGTCTTTGGTGTGCAAAACGGCAGCCTGCACCTTCTTCTCCATGCCAGCAGACACCTTTCAGGTAGAATTTACACGTTCGTGTGTGCTGTCACTTTCTATCCTTTTTGGTATATGGATAGTCAGGTTTGCTTCTTTCCTTGGCTGTTTCATCCTTTGGTTTTGTTTGAGTTTTAGTTTTTCCTTCTTTGACTGTTTCATCTTTTGTTTTTATTTTAATTTTTCCTTCTTTTACTTCTTTTTTGGCTCTTTCATCTCCATGGGTTTGCCTTTTGATGCTGGTAGGAGCACTTGCACTTGGGTTTACTTCCCGGGCAGGTTTCTCACTTGAATCTTCTTTGTTGTCCTGGATGTCTGTCAAGTGGGGGATGACATCTTTCATCTGCATCCGTGCCTCCATCCTTGTCATCTTTGCTTTGTTCGTTGTCAAAGATGGCATCAAGAGTGCCGATATGGGATCTTATGAATGCATAGGAGCGTTTAAACTCCTGCTTCTTTCGCTCTATCTGTGCTAACGTCCTATGTTTCGAATTTCATCAAAATTGTAGATGAGGGTTATTTCCCTCTTTACACACCACAAAAACATTGTAATCGTGACAGATATACCATATTACTGATTTTTATGCGCATATTTCAAAATTCCAGTTTTATTGAACCTGTTAAAAAGATTTTGCTCCTGAAAAATGAAGGTCATAGAGCTCTAAAATGTGAGAGTTAAGGCCCCTGTTGGGGGTGGGCATCTTAATGTCAACCAGAGAAGTTGAATTGTTGAGAATATTTTTACTTGGGTCCTATAACTATTGTTTGAATTTCTTTGAAATAGGAAATATATGTTCACTGAGTTTGTAAAAGAGAGCAAAGCTACAGGAAACCAATAGACGAATGATCACAATAAGCAGTCAGCTACAGTACCCTAAACGTTACCACTCCCAATGTAGTATTCCTCATCATCCAGGTGACAGGCACAGCCGTAAGATGCATTAAGAATCTATAGCAATTAGAAGGGCGTGACCCAACTGAAATAAACATTAACAACTGTGTGACGTGAGGGCTAAGGAGAAACGAAAGTTGGAGTTTGCAAATGACCACTATACTGATATGTAACTGGACAGAATAAATTTACAATCTATAAATGTCTTTGAATAACCAGTCACTCATCTGGGAAGGCCTTAAAATCAATGTTACCATCTGGGGACTATGTGTGACCCAGCGATGATAAAAAGACCGAAAGGAAGTCTGCAATCAAATAACTTTACTCAACACTTTGCAACTGAATCAGTGGAGGCAAAGATGCCTCTCATTTACTTGACAATTTATGCACCACTTGCAGAAATCACAATCTAAGTGTTTGTCAAAGCAAACTCTTACACTGATGTACCATTGAATTACAAATAATGCTCATCTTCTATGACCGGATGACCCCACAGCTTCCAAGAATACAACTATTCGTCTTTGCTTAGATAAAATGACAAAATTGTGGGTGTTAAGTCCCCATGAAGGGGGCTTTCTAACTAAGAAGATAAAATTTTATAAATATTACTTCATTTGTATTTAATATCTATGGTTAAAATTTCATCAACTGCAAAAATATATGAATTGTCATGGGGGTTGTGGCCCTTATGCATAGAATATAATTTCTGAATTTCGTAAAGATCCATTCAGTACTTTTGACTTAGTTTTGGATCATAAAAAAATGACTAAAATTTGTGAGTTAAGGCCCCCATTAGGGTGTCTTAGAATCCTCATGTGAAGTGGAAACTTTGAGAATACTTCTTGATGTGTGTCAATTACCCATGGTTGAAATTTCATCAACATCGAAAATTTATGAATTATCATGGGGGGTTCTGCCCCCTTTAAGTCATCCGAAATTCAAACCAAACATATTGCATTATACCCGCCCTTATGCATTGAATCTAAGTTTCAAATATCATAAGGATCCATTCAGAAATTTTGGTCCATGAAATTGTATGAACCACACAGCATTGCCCTTCTCCCTGGGGTTCGATTTTGTGTTCCAAATTTCATTATGATCGGTGCTGCAGATTGCGAATGTATAAGTAATACACGAATACATAAATACATTGTCTTTGATATAATAAATATGAATGTATACATATACATACATGTATATATATATGTGTGTGTGTGCGTGCGTGTGTGTGTGTATTATATATATATATATATATATATATATATATATATATATATATATATATATATATATATATGTATATATACATACACACACACACAAATAAATTGATAGATACAACTGAGTGGGAAAACAAACATATGAGACACAACGTAGTGCATTTTTTATGTTGATAAGCCTGGTACTTATCCTATTAGTTTCTTCTTGTGAAACCAGTAAGTTATGGGGATGTAAATAAACGAACAGCAGTTGTGAAGCATTAATGAGGGTGAAATACAGAAACAGAGTCACACACATAGACTTAAATATATACATACATATATATACGGTTGATTTCTTCAAGTTTCTGTCTACGAAATCTCTCTCTATATATATAGGTATGTATGTATGTATGTATGTATGTATGTATGTATGTATGTATGTATGTATGTATGTATGTATGTATGTATGTATGTATGTATGTATGTATGTATGTACACACACGCACACACACACACACAAAGATAAATTGTGTGGGCAAACAAAAATATGAGATACTGCCTAGTGTTTTTTTTTATTTTGATAAGCCTGGTACTTATTCTATCAGTTTCTTCTTGTGAAACCAGTAAGTTACGGGGATGTAAATAAACGAACAGCAGTTGTGAGGCAGTGATGAGGGAGAAACACAAAGACACACACACATACTTACATATATACATACATATATATGCGATTGATTTCTTTCAGTTTCTGTCTACAAAATCCACTGACAAGGCTTTGGTTGGTCTGAGGCTATAGCAGAAGACACATGACAAATCACCACACAGTGGGACTGAACTGAGGACCATGTGTTTTGGAACGAAGTTTGTTACCACACACCAACACCTGCACATGTGTGTGTGTGTTGGTGTGTGTGGGTGTATATATGTATGCATGTATATATGTGAATATATATGTGTACATATTACGTGTACATATATATATATATATATATATATATATTTAAATTTTAAATAATAAGGGTGAGAAATTGAATATTAATTTAATTAATATGAATTGAAAACCAGTGGTGTAGCATACAAGACTATAGCGGATCTTCTTCTAGCAAAATGGATGTCCACTATTAATGGTTCATCCCTCTTATATAATAGTTTGACTGTAGGATAGGGCCACTCCTTGAAAAGGATGGCACACTCACAGGAAAACCAATGAGGGTAAGTGAAATACTGAATGAGCAATTCAAGAGTGTTTTCACTCCACCCCTTGGGCATTTCCAAATCAGCAATCCAACTGACTTCTTTACCACTGCAGATATAAAATCAGAGGCGGCGATGATAAATTACATCGATATAAAGGAAGACGATATAATAAAGGCTATAGACGAAATGGAAACAGACTCAGCTATTGGCCCCGATGGATTCCCGGCAATCCCCCTAAAAGTATGTAAGAGATCCTAGTAAGACCACTGCAGTTCCTTTTTTCAGAGCTTCCTTGCAGCTGGCAAACTTCCAAGAAAACTGAAGGTAGGTAAAATATGCCCTATTCATAAAGGAGGTAGCAGAGCGGATGCCAAGAACTACAGACCTATCTCTCTCACCTCACACATCAGCAAGGTCATGGAACGAATAGTCAGAAGGAAACTAATCACCTTCCTTGAAGAAAATGACTTGCTGCCTGACACCCAACATGGTTTCCGACCAGGAAGAAGCTGCTTAACTCAGCTCCTACAACACTATGACTGGGTGCTGAAACAACTGCTCAACCACTCAAATGTGGAAGTCATATATCTCGACTTTGCAAAGGCCTTTGATAAAGTCGATCATGGAATGATATGTCACAAACTGCGTGATCTTGGCATAGTTGGAAAATTGGGAGAATGGCTTCATGACTTTCTGAAGAATAGAAGTCAGGTGGTAGTAGCCAATGGGGCCACTTCCATTAACACGCAAATAATGAGCGGTGTTCTGCAGGGCACTGTTTTGGGACCACTGCTGTTCATAATGGCCCTCTCAGACATGCTCTCAGCCACGCAGAGAGCCACGATCACAAGTTATGCAGATGATACAAAAGTTTCACAGGCAATACAGAACCCTGAGGACACTAAGCACCTGCAATGTAAGCTGGACGAAATATACAAGTGGGCTGAAAAGAATAGCATGCAGTTCAATGCTGAAAAGTTTCAAGATTTATACTATCAGCATGCAAAACTGAATGCAATACCCAATGAATACACTGGACCCGGAGGGATTGCAATCCCAGAGGCACAATCAGTGCGTGACCTGAGTATTCACATGAGTGATGACGCGACCTTTCATGTACATGTTGCTAAACTGGTAATGAAATGTAGACGGCTGGCTGGCAGGATTCTTAGAACCTTTAGAACAAGAGAACAAGAAACCATGATGGTCCTCTGGAAGACACTTGTCCTAAGCCACTTTGACTATTGCTCTCAGCTATGGTCACCATCCAGTGTCAAGTTGATCACAGAACTTGAGGCGATCCAACGAAGCTACACGAAGAAGATAGCGTCTGTGCAGCATTTGAGCTACTGGGAAAGACTCAAGAGATTAAAGCTCTATTCCCTGGAGCGTAGGCGAGAAAGATATGCCATAATATATATCTGGAAGATCCTGGAAGGACTTGTCCCAGACTTTGGCATCGAGAGTCACACAAATGCCAGAACCGGACGCCACTGCGTAGTACCAAGGACTCCAAATTTGCCATCAAGATGTAGGACAAGATATTGTGATAGCCTGGGCTTCAGAGGCCCACAGCTCTTCAATACCCTCCCGAAGAACCTAAGGGACCTGCATGGTGTAGATGCGGATGTCTTTAAAGTAGGACTGGATCTCTTCCTGTCAGGTGTCCCGGATGAACCAACTTCACGGCAGGAGGTGCAGATGAGGGCAGCTACATCGAACTCTCTCATGCATCAGATGGCGTTTGCTAAAAAGCATCCGTGAGGTAAAATCGTGTAGCAAACCAAATGGCGGTGCCCCAGCATGGCCACAGCTCATTAGCTGAAACTGGAAAAATCAAAATCAAAATCAAATCATATATATATATATACATCTACACATATACATGTATACATAAACATCTATATGTATAGAAATAAATGTATACATATACAGCTATACACACATACACACACACATACATAGGTGCAGGTGTGGCTGTGTGGTAACAAACTTCGTTCGAAACACATGGTCTTTGGTTTAAATTTAAATTTTAAATAATAAGGGTGAGAAATTGAATATTAATTTAATTAATATGAATTGAAAACCAGTGGTGTAGCATACAAGACTATAGCGGATCTTCTAGCAAAATGGATGTCCACTATTAATGGTTCATCCCTCTTATATAATAGTTTGACTTTAATAGTTTCAGTATTAAAGTGAAAGTATATGACATTACAATAGAGAGATGTTTTTGTTTCACTTTTAATAAGTAATACAGAAATAGTGGAGAAGATATGATATTGCTGTGGGCTCGTCCTGGGCAAGAAGTTAAACATATATTTGCCCATGACACTACATGGACCCTAAGTAAGGCATGTGTAAAATTTGAATGAAATTGGTTGTGTAGTTCTCAAGTTTTAGGTATTCACACAGACAGGCAGACACACATTCTCAGTTTTATATATATATAGATTAATAGAGTTTGAATAGAAGATGGCAAATGTGTATTGATAAAGCGAAGTTCCAGGCGGCGAGCTGGCAGAAGCTAGGGCGTCGGGCGAAATGCTTAGCATTATTTCGTCTGGTGGGAATAATGTACCAGAGATCCCAAACGAACATCTGAAGGTTAATGATTGTATACAGCCATTGTCGTTGGAAAGGAATTTAAGTTGTGTTCGATTGCAAACTACACCTTAAAGACAATCAGACTACACAAAGAGCAATGAATTACGAAAGTAATTCCAAACTTGTACTGAAAAAGAAGGGCAAGTCGTGCATTTCTCTGCTAAAATATTTGAATATGTGAATTTAGTTGATTTCATAAGGAAGTGAACTCGTCTGTACTGGACCTAGGTATAAGGGAAAAAATATGAATTTATGTAAAGAATGTACTTTTGAAATTGCGTAAGTCATAAGCTAAAAGCTAGATCGCAAAAAGGAAACAGATAATTTAAACGATTCCTTCTCTAAAAACATTTCTATGCAGAGATACTCTGAATCTATTTTAACGAAAATGCTATAAAATCACATTACGCCACCACACGTAACTTTTCATACCACATGCTACGTCTTCTTTACATACGGACGTTCTGTATCACCTTAGTTTTCAACACACTACTTACTTATTCCGTCCAGAAACGCGCTAATTGATTTGAAATACTTTTCCTTTTTAATCATCATTACAAATTAATCATTTATAAGGCCCAGCCTTTAATATATTCATGGTCACTTTACAAATTCTACATTTTCTGGAGAAATAACTCATTAAAATTAATTGAATATAACATGCTTCATATTATATAATCTTACCTGACAGCTTCTTTTGTTTAAATATTCCTCTAGTTTTATTTTACATCTTTTTTGCGTAATTATTCTAACCTCTTCAACTCCACTTCAGATCGGTTAATTCCCGACCCTTACTCGGTTAAATATCTTTCGTTATAACCATGATGATGATGATGATCATGATGATGATGATCATGTATATATATATATATATATATATATATATATATAATATATATATATATATATTATATATATATATAATATATATATATATATATAATATATATATATATATATATATATATTATATATATATTATATATATATATATATATATATATACATATATTGTTATATATAATGTATTCAGATGTCAGAAGGATATGTCCTGACTTTGCAAAGGCATTTGATAAGGTAGATCATGGCATAAGTCATAAGCTACGAGGCATTGGTATTGTTTTCAAACTGAGTGGCTGCATAACTTCCTGAAAAACAGAAGTCAGGTGGTTGGAAGCAATGGCGCCCTTTCGGAGGAAACTCAAATCGTAACTGGTTTCTCCCAGGGAAATGTTCTGGGGCCATTACTGTTCATAATAGCCCTCTCAGACATGCCCACAACCACTCGGGCAGCCACTGTCAGTAGCTATACCGATCACACAAAATTATCACAGGCAGTAATAAACCAAGAGGATGTTACAAGCTTACAACGGGACCTGAACTCAGTATACAAGTGGGCCGAAATAAACAACATGCAGTTTAATGCTGGAAAATTTCAAGCACTGCAATATAAACTCAGTACAAATACAGTACAATGTACATTTGTACATTTACAGGACATGAAGGCACTACAATCCCAGAGTGAAAGACTTGGGTATCAGCATGTGAATTGACTCATCATTTCATATGCACATAAGTAAGATGGCAGCAAGATGCAGACAACTGGCACAAGGGATACTGAGGTCCTTCAAGACAAGAGACCAAGAAAGTATGTTGACCCTGTGGAGAACATTTGTTCTCGGCCGCCTTGTCTACTGTTCCCAGTTATGGTCACCACATAGTGCCAAACTAACAGCGGAGCATGAAGCAGTCCAACGCCAATATACTAAAAAGATTGAAACAGTGCAGTGGCTGAGCTATAGGGATAGGCTAACAAAACATCAACTCTACTACTTGGAGTGAAGGCGTGACAGATACACAATAACATACATATGGAAAATCCTAGAAGGGCTAGTACCAAAAATTGGCATTGAGCGTTATACAAATGCCAGAACTGACCGCTATTGCATTGTACCAAAGGTAACGTCCACTCCATCGAAATTCAGGACTAGGTATTGCAGCAATAGTCTAGGGTTCAGAGGCCCACAGCTTTTAAATGCCCTGCCACAAAAATTAAGAAAATTGCATAAGAAATTAGATGACTTCAAAAAGGAATTAGCCATTTCTTCTCCACATTGTCGGATGAACCAACAGCCCGGCATGAGGTACAGACGAGAGCTGCGGAATCAAACTAAATTATACATCAAATGTACCCACAGATGGGAAAAAGGCACATACAGGTGTGGTGATGTGAAACACCCAGACTGAGGAAGTCAAAAAGAGCATGGTGGTGCTCCAGCATGACCACAGCCGAATGACTGAAACGAGTAAAAGAGTAAAAGAATATATAATATATATATATATATATAAGAGTATATATATATATATAATGATGATAATAATAATAATAATAATAATAATAATAATAATAAAATAATAATAATAATAATAATAATAATAATAATAATAATAAATAATAATAATAATAGAAATATGTATCTATATATATATATATAATACATATATACTTTATCAAAAATGAGCAAAAATATCACGAAAACTGTTACTCAGAGTATTTATATATATATATATACATATACATACATATATGCATACATACATACATACTTACATACATACAAATATACATACATACTTACATACGTATTTATATACATATATATATATACAGAGAAAGGGAGAGTGAATGAGAGAGAAAGAGATAGAAGAGAAAGAGAAGGATAGAGATGGAGTGAGAGAGAAAGAGAGTGCGGGAGAGGAAGTGAGAGAGTGACGTGCTAGGCTCCTCTAATGATCCTGCAAGGTTTCAAGGTTCATGGGGCCAAATCAAACTGTGTTAGATTATAACAGCAGCAGTAGCAGCAGCAGCAGCAACAGCAACAACAGCAACAACAACAACAACAACAACACAACAATAATAATAATAATAGTAGTAGTAGTAGTAGTTTTCCCAGCAAGAAACTATTAGTAACTCGTACCTTTATACTGTATACATGAAATCATATTTATCTCTAATTGGGTGAAGAACTTATTTCCTTGATCTTATCTTAATGGAACAGTATACAATACATACACATACACAGGCACGCACGCACGCTCACACACACACACGCACATATACACAGACACAGACACACACACACACATAAATCTTTAAATTGTTTCAGCTTCAAAGCTACGGTTATGCTGCGGTACCACATTTGACCATTTTTTAAAACCTCCTCCGATATGTGGCATTCGGTGAATGAGGAGGTTTGATGTTGCTATCTTCATCTGGGTTTCCTGCCGTGTGGTAGGCTCATCTGGAACCCTTGACAGGAATAGCCCCTGTTTTGTTTTGAAGACACGTACATCCACACCATGCAGGTCTCTCTGGCAAACATATGTCTAACAACAAGCAGTCATTTATGTTGTATTTAATCCCAATTAGAAATATACAATCGTCGCTATTTGCAAGCGCACAAATAAATAAATAAATAAATAATAATTGACCACATTCTTAAAGAAAGAACGTGATAATATCTTGGGGCTGGCAGAAAGTTTATTATTTATTAAATGAAGTTACGTACGTTAAGTTTTTAACAACAGCAATTACCGTTGCAAAACATAGCAGAAATTCTGTCTGTTTTCATTACTTAGCCAAAAGTTGGAGAATCAATAATGCATGATGATTTCAGAGCATTTTTGGTCACCCAGATCGATTTATTTGGCGCTGTATTTCACCTTGTTAAATTTCGAAAGTACTGTGGCTCTGAATATCGATTACTGAAGAAATTATTACATGTAGCATGTGATGGCTACAAACAAACGTGGGGAAACAAAGCTGTGTTATTAGCTTCTGGTTGCAAAGTGTTACTGATTAAATCTATACCTATCAAATTGATGGATTTGTTTTGAATGCAATCCAAAGTCTGTATATATGAACGTAATTCGAATTAGATGTAGTCCGGTTATGGAGATTATTACTATTAAATCATATTTGAAATATTTCATAGAAAATATTGTGAAAATTCAAAAGAATAATCCAGTTCTATATTTAAGAGATGAGGAATTAAGTACATTATTTATATAAGTTATACTTGACGGATATTTGTCTTCATCTTGTTTGCTGTTAGCACAACTTTTCAGGTGATATACCCTCCAGCCTTCGTCAGGTGTCTTGGGGAAATTTCGAACCCGGTTTCTAATTCCTAAGGTAATTCTCGATGTTGTTGTTGTTATTATTATTATTATTCATGTCGCTGCATGGAATCCAACTCGGAATCTCGGGGCGAGTAGCCCGCGCTTTTAACCACTACGCCATAAGTCCGTGTGTAGTTATGGATGAATTTTAGGACTTATAAATCTAATATTTTCCTATCCTTCCTTAATACTGGTCCCAGTATGCTATTTGCACTCGGTCTGCTTAGGAAGCAATGGTGTCCTAGCATAGGTGCTGCTTCTTTTAGTTTTCGTATTTTCCAGTGGTGTTCTCTGTCTATCATTTTAACTTCACTCACAGGGGGGGGGGTCTCCATTTTTCCATACGGGATTAGTTATACCAGATGTATCAATATCTCCGCGTGTCACAGTTTGCGATGTTCCTCTACCTTTATTTTGAGGAGGCGGCATGCTTCGTTTTGTATAACCTATCACAGTCGCATGTGAAGGAGTACACGCAGTTTTGGGTCATATCCTTTTCTGTTGGTAGTTTTACTCGAATGAGATATTTCAGAAGTGTTGTATTACTCTTAAATACTGTAGTGGTTAAGAGCACGGGCTACTAACCCCAATATTTCGAGTTCGATTCCAAGCAGTGACCTGAATAATAATAATCATAATAATAATAATAATAATGATAATGATAATGATAATAATAAAAATAATAATAATAATAATAATAATAATAATAATAATAATAATAATAATAATAATAATAATAACATCGAAAAATACCTTAGAAATGGGAACCCAGATTCGAAATTTCCCCAAGACGCCTGAAGAAGGTTGGAGAGTATATCAGCCGAAACATTGTGTTAACGAAAAGCAAGATGAGGACAAATATCCGTCAAATGTAAACAATTCTTTTATTCTTTTATTTTTTTACTTGTTTTTAGTCATTTCATTGCGGCCATTCTGGATCACCGCATTTAGTCGAGCCAATCGACCCCAGGACTTATTCTTTATAAGCCTAATACTTATTCTATCGGTGTCTTTTGCCGAATCGCTAAGTTACGGGGACGAAAACACACCAGCATCGGTTTTCAAACGATGTTGGACAGACAAGTACAGACACTCAAACATATACACACGTACTTTATATATATATATATATATATATATATATATATATATATATATATATGACGGGCTTCTTTCAGTTTCCGTGTATCAAATCCACTCACAAGTCTTTGGTCGACACGAGGCTATAGTAGAAGACATTTGCCCAAGGTGTCACGCAGTGGAACTGAACCCGGAACCATGTGGTTGATAAGCAAGCTACTTTCCATACAGTCACTCCTGCGCCTAATGTAATTAACGTAAATAACGTATTCAAAAGAATGTTTGATAATTATATGTATGTAAGTCCACAACGAAATATTTGTAATGTATAATTTTGAAGAGTAATTGGTTTAATAAATACCCTGCTAACAATGACATCCCATCATGACATTTTTATTGTGTAAATAATATGTTATACATTTAGATAACAATTAAAAATTAAGTGTGTTAGTATATCTCAATCACTTAGGTGTAAGCTGGCATACTTATATATTTAACTTGAAATATAAATATATAAGGCCATTATCGAACATTTTGTATACATAATTTTAGAAAAGGGAAAAGAATAATTCAAGAACTTCAGATAAGTTTAGAAAGATAATTCTTAATTAATAAAACTGATGAAGTGGTGTTGGGTTACTTTCAAATCAGCTCCACATTAATGTCAATATAGTTCACAATATTATCCAACATTAGAATAAGAAAAATATTTTCAATATTCATGTCGGTCAGTTTTACTGGTGAATGATATAATGCAGCTTGACGTCTTCCTTTTTATGCCTCTGAGAATGCTCCAACAAGCTGAGTTTTTCGAATATGATTTTTACCAATCTGCATGTACCTTAAACGTCACGGTTTGCCGGGCGCACCGATATTACTGGCCTAGATCCCCACTTAATTTTAACCAATTAGCTTGCGATATACACGTAGGTTTCGATTGTTAGTAGGTTTCGATAGTTTTATTTCAATTGGTGAGCCTCTTCTGTAATTTGTTTATATTTATATGTTAAACATATTTTTTAATCCATAACATTAACTGGTTTTTAAATTATTGTCGTTATTTCCGTTCAGAACACGTTTGAGCATTTTAATAATAAACGTTTTTCTTTTATCTTTCTTCGAACCTCACTTGTGGAAAGGAAAAATTATAAACATTTTCGTACTACATATTTCTATATGTTCGCCCAATGGAATTTGGCGAAAATTAGTGTTCCGGATTTGTTGTCTGTGGACTCGTTTGCGTTCCAATAATTCATTTCCTGTCTCGCCAGTATATAGTTCCTGGCAATTAGAGCATTTAATGCAGTAGATCAATTTCTGCATTTTGCGAACATCTGTCCATTTTCGTTTTAATGGATCTACAAGTATGCATGTATTGACACGTTCTACATGTGTTGTCGTCATACATGGATAGTGTAAATGTTTTATCCTGTGTGCTCAGTCTCAATTTATATAGAAAGGTGGTCTCACGTGGCTAAGTGTTGTTTTGACACTTATTTCTAACAATTCTGGTGCTCACTAGCACCCTCCATCGATTTAGAGACGACCATATTTGTTGCCTTTCGGTTGTAAATTGCGAATAACCGTCTTAATAAGTATACATATATATATATATATATATATATATATAATATATACATACATACATACATACATACATGCATGCATACATACAAACATACACAGACAAACTGACACAGACACAGACACACACACACACACACATATATATATACAAGCATACATACATGTATATACATAGATACAATCGTATCTATCTATCTATGCTTCTTCCATGAGTATGAGTAAGTATCTAATTTATTTCTTTGCCACATTTATCACTGACGAAGGGAGGGTTCTTACGAACTAACCCTGAAATCGGTCCGATATTGTAATAATGGAATGTTTTAGAAATTTCTGTTGGCTTGTTATCGAGTAGCGTGCGTATTGTGAAAAATTATATGGTTATGGATAATATGTCCAATTTTCGGCATATTTGGCATTAGAAATTATTTCGTTTGCCCTTATTTATAAGTTGCATATATATATATATATATATATATATATATATATATAACGGGAAGCTTTATGAAAATAAACAAAAGACGAAGGCAGGTGGAATACAAACAAACAATTGTATTAGTATGGCGCTCAGGAATATAAATAAAACAAGTCTTTAACGTTTCGAGCCTACGCTCTTCAACAGAAAGATACACAGAAAAGAAACACGGAGAGAAACAAGGAGAGAAAAAAATGCGTGCAGAAGCTAGCGATCCAACATATATATATATATATAAAAATTTAAAGATTACAGATAATTACTCTGTATGAAATACACTTCGTAGTGCTCAAGAAATTTGAACTCGACTAGATAGAGAAATAAATGTAGCGACAAGCAGATTAGGTCAATATACAAAATTATTAAATACATTTACAAAGAATGTAAATATGTATGCATATAAAAGAAGTCCGACATATTACTCAGAATGGTAATGATATCAGTAATTATGGGAGTTGCGTAGGAGCCTTACGAGTCCAACAGCTGTTTCTGGGGCTTGGTGGTTCAAAACAAATAATGCTTATAACTAGATTCCATCATCGGATATCAGCAGCATCCGTCTTCAGGGAAGACTTTTACGATTGACGTGTTGACAGAATGGACACACAGACACACATACACACATACACATCATGATGTATTTATATATATATATATTCATTTAATTCATGAATCTTATCAGGTTAGTTGTTACTAACATATGCCGTTTATATATGTTTATGATAATGAATGAAAGGAATTGTTATGTCCTGCCTCTTTCGAAGATACTGCTGATTTCGTATGTAGCATTAATAATATGTTTCTTCAGATAATAATTTCAGGTAAATGGTTAAAAAGGAGATAATGATACTGTCTTTGTAGAAAGTAGTGGATGTTTAATACTTTTAGTATTAAATATACTTTAATATTGATGAATAAGAGGAAAACAGATCTAACTAAGCTTCTAGGCACACTTGAACTTCACACTAAGTAAGGTTGATTACATATTTTGATCTTTCTGTGATTTGATTTTGGGCACCCAAGCTTCGTATTCGTCTCATGGAGCAACGAAATAAGTTTTGGATAAATAAATTTGTTTCACCGTGATTTATGAAATTATTTATTCAATTAATTATTCTTGTAAATATTTTTAACAAATAAACTGGGTGACTGTTAATTATAATATCTTAATTTTTTGATAGAAACTTCTGCGAAATATTTGAAAACATTTGACAATTTATATAATTTTTTTTGTTGGCCTAGTGCCATTTTCTAATAATTGATCAAATTATATCGTTCGCTCCTATTAAAATAGCCTTTGGGAAACAATACCACTTCTGTTAAAAAAAACTAATTAACTGAAAACAAAACCAAAGCTTAATTCACTTTGAAAGAAATATTTGTGTATGTTTAGTTGTTTAAATACCGTTCAAATTAGCAGATGTGGAAGGCAGGAAATTAGTGTGGCCGAAGAGAAATTGTCTGTTGATGTTAGCTTTGATTTAATAAGTTCAGCTAGAAATGAATTGCTGCTCAACTGCCTTCGAAAATATAATGTCAGTATTTTTCTTAAAGTGCGCAAAGTATTTCAGTTAGAAGGATTCGGTTATTTGAAAATTGACACATGTAGTTTAGCCTTCATCAATCCGTCTTTGATCATGCATTTTTTTTATCAAAAGACACTACTGCTACGACCTTCCTATTTGTAATATATAGAGAGAGCTATAAGGCATCTAACCAGCAGAACGGTTAGCAGGTTGGGAAAAATGCCTAGAGGTATTTCGTCCATCATTAGGTATTGGGGTTCAATTATGCAGAGGTCAACTTAGCTTTTCAACTGTTCGGGGTCGATGAAATAAGTTCTAGTTACGCACGTGCGTCAATGTTACTGATTGGCCGCACTCTTCTAAAGTTTCCTGTCGTGTGTCTACAGTATAATGGAATATATATAGATAGATATTTTATCCAAAGATTTTTCCGTTTTGTAAAGGGATGACTTCATTGCATTATAATCTATCAATCTATCTATCTATCTATCTATCTATCTATCTATCTATCTATCTATCTATCTATCTATCTATCTATCTATCTATCTATCTATATATCTATCTCTATCTGTCTGTCTGTAGGTCTGACTGTCTTATGTTTATATATTTTTAGAAACATATGTTGCGCGCTTGTGTGTAATGACACCAGACATTTACATCCAGTTTTCTCTCACCGTTATATATATATATATATATATATATATATATAAATACATTTCTATATCTATCTATCTATCTATCTATCTATCTATCTATCTATCTATCTATCTATCTATCTATCTATCTATCTATCTATCTATCTATCTATTAGTCATAGTATATTTTGTAAAGAACGTAGTAGAGTACAGTATAAAGCTCGTCCACCTACATATCACCTGAGGAAAGACAACTAGATCTCATAATGCAGGGAAACAGTTGCATAATCAAGTACCTGCACACCTGGAGAACTGCGTTCCTTTGAAACAATTGTAGTGATTAAAAATAAATGTCGTATCATACCCCTCCAATTTTTTCAATTAAATGTATATATATGAAATACATGTGTGTGTGTGTTTATATATATATATATATACACATTTGAATACATATGTTTGTATATGTACATATAACGATTAATATTTGGCATATATATATATATATATATATATATATATATATATATATATATATATATAATATATATATATTTAAAATGTCATACATATATACTGTATATATTGTATTTAGTATTAAATATGTATTATACAAATTCAAATCTAGAGGGTGGGTGGAAGTGATTAGGCATTAGAAATTGCTTATAGAATTTTAGTATCACTGAAATCACGACGAAATCATTTTTTAAAACAGACAACAAAGGGGTTTCTAATTTTCTTCTTGTCTTATTTCTTATTTTCTAGATGTTTTGGCTCAGATTGTGGAATGCATGGTTAGGCAATCATGCAACATTACATCCGGAAACAATAAAAAGTTGTCATGCAAATCTGATGATCACGGTCTTTGTGAACGATGCAAGGAAAAGTGGCTGTCCAACCACATCCCGATCAGGGGAGATTGTGGCAGCAGTGCAGGAAATGTTCAATCGTAGCCCTCAAAAATCAACACTTCAGCCAACTCGTGAAAGTGGACTAGCAATACACAGAATACGTACAGCGTTGTATAAAGAATTGAAATTTTGTCTGTAGAAACACCATTACATGCAGGAGCTGTGACCGCAGAAGTTCACAAGTCCAAAACTCAAAGAAGTGCAGATTTCCCTTGATGATACAAAAGAGGAGGCGTACAAGAGAAAACCTCGCACGCTGGAGAACTTGGAGACGCGGATTCAAGAGGTTCTCAGTGATATCCCAGATGACGTCCTTCAGAAGGTTGTTCATTCCATCCCTGGCCGTTTGAGGAAACTGGTTGACGTCACCTGTGCTTACGTTGAAATATGAAGATTTACTTTCATGTATTATTTGTTTCAATAAATTTGTGAAAGGAATATGGATTTTAATACCAATTCTTAATACCTACTTATTTTTCACCCATCCTGTATATACATGTGCTAAATATTAAATAACATATGCACGCGCACGCCACCCCCACTCAAACACACACACATATCTATCAACAGCACTATTGTTGGCACATGCCAATTATGCAAATACACATCACACACACACACACACACACATGGTAAACATATTCATATATGAATGTGTATTTCTATTAATGCTCAAAAACCTTTCAAATCTTCTGAATACTCAGACCCCCACACACGTAAGCAGGCAGCATCTGACACATAAGCACTTTCATATTTCTTTGTTTTGTGAATCGTTCGACGTCCGTAAGCCATTCCCTTTCCATTTTCTCCCGTTTCACTTACATAAATGAAACCTCGCAAACATTTGTAGGTTAACTATTTTTTTTTACTTTATTTCCTTCCTTTTTCTCTCTGTCTCTCTCTAATGGAAAACTATTTTTCTTTCCGATGGAAGGTCATAAATATGAAAGGTTAAACATTTCTTTCCTCCACTCATAAATCGTCTGTCTAAAATAACTTTGTAACATGTTATTATTTGTCACTGTTATACATTTCAATATAATACCTTCCATACTAACGCTGGCATACTTCACACCAAAGTCAATAAATTTCTTATTAGAGTAGCCATCAAAGACCAAAGATTAATAATTGCTTAAGGGAGAGTTGAACTTAGACCTAAATCTAATATTTAAAAAATAGCTTAGTCCTATGCTTCAAAGTTATTATCAGTTCACCATTTCAACGTACTGAAAATTTTGAAAGGCCATAACTATTCCTTTTCTAGTTTATCTAGTTTAAGCTGTATATGCAATATAGACATGAGATATTGATATGCAAATACAAATATTGGAAGTAATGGCTACAGGCGTATCTAGTTCTTTACTACCCACAAGGGGCTAAACACAGAGGGGACAAACAAGGACAGACAAACGGATTAAGTCGATTATATCGACCCCAGTGCTTAACTGTTACTTAATTTATCGACCCAGATAGGATGAGAGGCAACGTCGACCTCGGCGGAATTTGAACTCAGAACGTAGCGGCAGGCAAAATACCTATTTCTTTACTACCCACAAGGGGCGAAACACAGAGGGGACAAACAAGGACAGACAAACGGATTAAGTCGATTATATCGACCCCAGTACGTAACTGTTACTTAATTTATCAACCCTGAAAGGATGAAAGGCTAAGTAGACCTCGGCGGAATTGAACTCAGAACGTAGACGGACGAATCACCGTTTGGCATTTCGCCTGATGTGCTATCGTTTCTGCCAGCTCGCCGCCTTTAATGGCTATAGGCATATCATGATAGATCTTTTATTAGGTACTTACGTTTACTAATACTTTCGAAGTTTGCTGTATAAAATATTTTATCATATTTGGAAATTTTGGTTTCTATATTCTCGTGTGGCATGAAAAGTGAGCATATTTCTGCTCCAACAAATGTTGGATTGAGAAAATTCTACATGAGTTGAATGATTTATATTTGCTAAATCTACATCATATAAACATAATCATGTAAATAATAACAACAAAATACTATAAAGTGAACATAACATAATATGATAGAATAGATTTCAACCCTTGAAACGATAGCCAAGGTAACTGAATCCTGATGCATGTGTGTGATTGGAGGGGATGAGAATGATCCAAATCATTTCTAATCCATCATAGTTCTTTTTCATCTATCCTTGTCTCCCTATTTTTCCCCACACATACATAAACAAGCACTATCTCTGCCTTACTCTCTCTCTATCTCTCTCTCTCTCTCTCTCACATATATATATATATGGCTACATTTACATATATGCAATGTATATATATACATACATACATACATACATACATACATAGATACATACATACATACATACATACACACATACATATATATATATATATTATATATATATATATCGCTCTGAGATTTATCATTATATATATATATATATATATATATATATATATATATATATATATATATATATAACGGGAAAGTTTACGAAAATAAACAAAGACGAAGGCAGGTGGAGTACAAACAAACAAAAATAGCGCTCGGGAATAGAAATAGAAAAAGTCTTTTACGTTTCGAGCCTACTCTCTTCGACAGAAAGATACACAGAAAATGAGAAAAATATGAAAAAATTAAAGTGAAAATGAAAGGGACAGTTTTTACGAACAGTTCAGAAGTTTAAAAGTTTGTAGACGTCGTGGTGTATTTCAAGGATTTCACATCAATAACAAAGTCACTTTGATCCGTGTAGGAGAGGTGATACACGGATGTATTCATATTTAGACATATACAATATATTTGATATATTTATTATATAAACGAAGTCAGATATCTATAAAATGTTTACATATAGATTATTTCTGTATCATATTTTATAGAAGGTTGGGCCTTGTTATATTGCAACCATTATTCATAGTTACGCCCCGGTTGCCATTTGTCAGTTGGGATGGAGAAATCATATTTATAAGAAAGGTAAGGAATGTCTTCTTGCAATAATCAATACACACATATACAATACAAATTTATACAGGAAATTCCCTTACGTAATGGTACATCTAGACGCACATAATATAAAGAGGCGCTTATATTTCTAACATACAAACACAAAGATATGCGCGCTCATATACCCATAAGCATAGGCACATACATATATGCACAGACACGTACACATATGCATAGACAAACATTTTCGTTATAAACTTCTTGTTCAAATTTGATAAATAGAACTAATTCTTTATACGGTAGGGTTATTTTTGTGAAAATAATAATTGAAATAATTTAATACGTTTTCAAATATAATTATTTTAATATTTTTCGATTCTACATGTCCATTTTCATGAATGCAACTGTTACTGGAATTCTCAGCTTCCAGAATTAAATTTCGATTTCAAAGTTTAGGGATGAGTTATAAATTGAATGACAATAGTTATTTCCGGCTAGAAGTCCTAAGTTGAGTAAAATAATTTTATATACTTTCGAGAGGACGTGAAATAACTATTTTTTGTAATATCCCGATGCAAGAACATAAAGCTGTAAATATTAGGTTAGAAAATATATTTGGAGAGGAAAATTCGAAGGCTGCAATTCTATCCAAAAGGGTTTTCAGCCCAGTATTTACATATATATTACTCGTTGATAATACATTCCTTTTATTTTTATCAAGTTTAGCAATTTATTCTTTGTTGTTTGATTGATAACAGTAATTCAGAAACTGCATTTCAGTACTTAAAAAAATAGGTAATAATTTAAATCTGATCAGTTGTTGATCCTCTGACTTTACAAAACTGAGGTTACTTACATATTACTCGTACATGCTCACATATTACTCATAGTCCCTATGTTATTTACACAACCTGTATTTCTTCTCTGTCTCTTCCATTTCTTCCTTGATGATCTCTGGTTCTTTGAAAGGTGTAGTGCACATCTCCAATTTCATTGTGGTTAATGTGCAATGATTAACTAATCAATTAAATAAAAGAAATATCTTTGTACGCAAGGGTTCAATGTTTTAAATACACTTTTACACTATGGCTAAAAGTTATGCTGTGTATCTGTTGTGAAAAGTTATATGAATTGTCTTTAATATTTCAAACAATTTTTTGTTTACCGCATTAAAATGTACTAGGTTAGTTACTTAATATTATAAGAGATTCTAAACAAAAGTAGCAGTATAACAAAATAAAAACGAATAACGTTTTTAGTATGATTACTAATCTGTGATAATTGAAGTTTTCCCCTTCATCAATTTCTAATCTGTGGGGTGTGTCCAAAAGGAAAGAAACTTTATAAGGACATACCGACCACCCGGCACAACTCATCCACAACTGCAGTCTGTGTAGGGTTGACCTTGATATTCAGTCCATTAATAACCACATCATGTCACATCATTTACTCATTTATCTACCAGTGCTGAGTGATCGTATAACTAGGGTATTTTGTGACTTGTTGCAAGATGAGCAATGAAAGATTTGTAATAGCATCATCTTTGTATGAAATTGTTTTGTAATTTCAGATAACATTTACGAGGGCATTCCTGAGGTTATGAAGAGGGTTGAGTCATGCGCAATGTTACAAGCGGTGCGAGTATTTCAAATTAGGTAACACAATCTCCCAAAGTGATCCCTAATCTAAAAGTGTTTGGATTTTTGTTCCGCAAAACCAGATGACGATCATATTATGAAAGTATCTGCAATGCGAAAATTGTTGCCTGACGGCCCGTGACCATTCCGCAAGTGTGGGTTTCTGTAGAACTATTTGCATCATGTCATCAAAAGGACATTTAAAGCTATTTATTGGACCATATCCTTTTTGAAAGTAAAAGAAAGTCGTATCACCATCAATTAGCAGCTGCTAATTGATGGTGACCGTTCGAATTCTGATAAAATCCTTTAGAAATCTATTATAACCTGATGGTACAGGAATGATCGTAAAACATAAAGGGCATAACATGGAATGTTTTGTTGCATCACCTAGGGACAAAGAGATATGAAAAACACATCCGAAAGGAGAAGACGCAAACTGGTTGCACACATACAACACACTTGCTCACGTTTCACTAATTATTTGTGTATTTCCGTCACAACACAAGGCAAACCACTTCCAGCAGCCGTATTCTCTGAATTTTTCTCTTGCGATCTTTTATTTTCACAAAGTAAAAAATTCCCACAGTTGACCAACGATTTCAGACAATATTAGGGATAAATAATTGCTACGACAACTGTGCACTGTTCCTGAAAATGGGAAAGGATTTTCGAAGGAAGGAAATATCATTGTATGGTTCCCATATCCGATTATATTCTAAGTAAAGCAACAAATTTGTTTTAAAACGACCATATTATTTTGGGGTTGACAATGTACTCAAGCTATCTGTTAAAATAGATACTCCACCAAGAACACAAGCACTAACAGCAGCCTATATCTTGTTGGTTTTCCCCATTAATGTTACAACTACTTTAGACAGTTCTTGAAATTGGTGGAGATGTTGATGTGCAAATCATTTTAAGGAATAGAAGATTGAAATGAATTCGAAATTCAAGAAGCCTATTGCATTTATGCCTGCAATACCAAGAATTATGTTTGCTAGCATGACTTAGTTGAGAAATTATTTGTTTTGTAGCAAATTATAATTTTTCTGCAATGTTCAATTACAAATCGGTGCTTGGAGTATTAAAAGGGAATTTTTTTCTAGTCTTGTTAAGTTTCCGCTAACATAACATTTAAAAAAAATAAATAACGATTTATAACATACAATTTTGAAAATAATGATTTGTAACAGCAGCAGTAAATAACAAAACAAACATATTGACATTCCCTCTCAGTCAAATTATAAATGATCTTTATAGTAATAATGTCGATGTGCATCTGAATTTTTAAGATTCCAGCATGGATATTTTTGAAGAAAGTGTTTCTCATGCATTAGTGCAGGAAATTGCCTGGAGATATTGAAGGATATTATAACTTTTATGATCGCTATCGTGCTCTGCAATTTATTGCTATACGAAAATTGTAATAATTATAATTTTTCAACTTTTTTGTAGCTCCTTATACATTCTATCTTGAGATTTGCATATGGATGAATCTGGATGTTAAGTGCAATGTCGGGGGATCACATCCCCTCAATGATAATACGGTATAAACGCCGGAAAATGTCACTGAAATTATAGAATTTGTGAAATAATGTTTTTCTGTCATGAAATTGCCGAGCCAGGAAAAGTAAGTCGAAAAAATAGATGACAGAATAGACAATATCGACCAATCAGTTATAAAACGCTAATACATCTATCAATATGTCGGGATACAGTCTGAAATTAATTATATTCTTATTACTAATACTCTCAGGTCATCCCATAAGTTCTGTTTTACATTTTTTAAAATTGAATGAAAGTTAATAGCATTTTCGAATGTCTACTAGAATTAAACATTATTGTTATGCATTTGTGTACATTTAAACTAATTAAATATTGTTTTACAGTATAATAGAATTAAACTTTCTTTGATTAAAACCCTTTCTAACATAGAAGTATCCATAGAGCATTTAAAGCACATAATGCTTTATGAGTACAAAAAAGGAAACTCTGCAGCTGAAGCGACTCAAAATACGCTTAGTTTATGGGAAAGAATGCTTGAATGAAAGAATTTGCAGAAGATGGTTTGCAAAATTCAGAAGTGGGGATTTCGGACTTGAAGATCATGATCGAACAGAGTTTGATGGTAAGCTCCTTGAGGCATTACTTGAAGAAAATCCTACATTATCAGTTGAGGATTTGGCAATAAAGTTTAGTTCAAACCATACAGCTGTTCATCGTCATCTTCAGCAACTTGGAAAGGCTCCTAGACTTGGAAAATGAGTGCCTCGTGAATCGTCCGAAAGCAAACGCAAATCCCGAGTTGACATCTGCTTTCCTCTCCATTCTCGCGAACTCACTTCACCCTTTTTGGATAGACTTGTAACTGGTGACGAAAAATGGGTCTTCTATCGAAATGTTAAACGTCGTAAACAGTGACTTGGTAAAAGGGTAAAAGCTCACCCACAACCGAGAATGGAACTTCATGGAAAAAAGGTTCTTCTCTCTATCTGGTGGGATTGCAAAGGAGTAATTCACTTTGAATTATTACCACCTAACGCAACAATCATTGCTCAAGTCTACCGTCAGCAATCAGGGCGTTTGAACCAAGCTTTGAAGAAACAAAGACCTGCTTTAGTGAATCGAAAAGGAGTGATGTTTCATCAGGACAATGCGCAACCCCACACTGCAAACATCACATCATAGAAGATCTAAGAGCTTGGTTGGGAAAACAATCCTCATCCACCTTATTCTCCCGACCTCGCTCCTTCAGATTACCATTTGTTTCGTTGTTTACAGAATCATTTGGGGGACATAACTTTCGTAAGCCAGGAGGAAGTCGAAACTGGCATTTCAGAATTCTTCGCTTTGAACCGAAAAGACTTTTACATTGATGGGATTAAAAAGCTTGTAAATGGATTGAAGGAAGTCATAGATAATCAGGGAAAGTAAATTAAGGATTAAATTTCAATTAAATGTAACATTTGATTATTTGTTTTCTTTATTCAAAATTCGGACAGAACGCATGGGATGACCTGATATATTACCGCTCTAGAAATGCAGCCCGTATTTGTTACCCGTGGTATAGCATTAATATGGAACTGATAACATAAAGAATATTTCTCATATTTATCAGGAAGAAGGCATTTGTAGATTGCGACAAATGATATTAGCAGTTCAACAATGTTTATTACAGTAATTAAGAACATGAGCAGAAATTTTAATATTTCCAGCATTATCAAATACAAAACTATTTCTGAAAGAAACTTAGCTTTCCGAGGAGATGAGTTAGCAGGCAACAGTAAACACCGCTACCTACAACACACCAGTATTCTATACAAGGCGGCAGAAACGTTAGCACGCCGGGCGAAATGCGTAGCCGTATTTCGTCTGCCGTTACGTTCTGAGTTCAAATTCCGCCGAGGTCGACTTTGCCTTTCATCCTTTCGGGGTCGATTAAATAAGTACCAGTTACGCACTGGGGTCGATATAATCGACTTAATCCGTGTGTCTGTCCTTGTTTGTCCTCTCTGTGTTTAGCCCCTTGTGGGTAGTAAAGAAATAAGTATTCTATACAAAGGGAAATTTATTTATCACATGATTAATGCTGCAAAGCCTAAAGGTAAACATCTTGAAATTTTTCTATCATTCTGATTCGGAAAGCAGTAGGTGAATGCCCTCATCAGTTTATGCATCCCCATAGCTAGTATGAAGGGGCTTTAAATAGTGCATCATATATAGCTTTGATGTCATCAGAGAGCATGTTTTAAGCGATTAGAAAGTCTCTACGTAGTCACTCGACTTCCGAGAAACGCCAGCTAAAATTTATTTTTAAACTACCCTGTCTTTTTAAAGAATAACATATCAAAACCTACTCCAGATATATCATTATTAGTTACCTGATGTAAGGTCCATCGATATCAATGTATAACTTAATATCAAAAGCAATATCTTGAATAGCTATTTGGCACCTACAGATAATTCATGAAAATTGACAATAAACATTGATTCGATTATTTTCACATGACGATATATAGCAGTTACGAATATCTGAACATAAGAAGAGCAATCTGGATTGGTCATCAAGGTTTACAAATACGTCAAGTTATTGTAATCCTAATCTCAAGAAAATATTCCATATAAATCACTTCTTAAACCAAATAGTAAATGAACAAAACAACAAGAAGCCTTCAGGCCGTTGACCTGCGTGCAAAATATATGAGCAGAATCTTTTTCAAATTTCACCTATATATAAATAATATAATCCTATATGGTCTTGAAGAACACTTGCGAAATGTTAAATAAATATTATTTCAGACTGATGTGAGAAGCACTGAGAAGCTGCATAGAGTTAAATTTAATCTCTTTGTTATCCAAGAGCACAAAATATGTACAGTTCTCGCTGAAATCCGTATTCTTTCATATACATAATTGATAGTCCGAGTAATGGCATATCTATTTAAGGAGTTTAAGGATTAATGACGTGTAGCTGTAAATAACTTGAAGATTTGTTTTCAGTTGCTTCCTTCTGTATCATATACGTTACTACATCTCTATATAATCATTCAAAATAGTTCTGTATCTCAGACAACACAAACTGACAACAGTTAATGATTATTCGTTACATCAATATACGTTCATGTACGCATTTCTAGATTTTTTGTTTAATTATATATATTTTGAATTTTGTTTAGAGTGGGTATTTATTAATATAGAAATATTAGTTATGGTCGTCCGTTGTTGTGGTGGAGGAGCGCGTGTGTTGCAAGGATTATGAGAGCGATACCGTCTGGAGTTTTAGACTCCGGGTAGGGCTACCCATGGCGGCAGGGTCGAGGATGAGGTCCCAGACTAAACACGACCAGAGACCATCATCAAGACCCCAACGGCAGAGCAAGCGGAGGAGGGGTATTTGAAGCTCCTACGGAATGACTCCGGCGGAAGAGAGCAACGCCTGGCGGGTAGACGTGACAAAGGCGGATAAACTCCGGCAGCTCGTCGCGCAGCCACGATCACCTCAGACAAGAAGAAACGTAGTCAAAATTCCAGAGGGGCAGATTTGGCTATGAAACCTGATCACGATAAAATCTGTTTGGATTCTCCTTCACTTGTCCTTCCCATTAATGCCATTGCTCAACCAATTCTGAACGATCTCGATGTGAGTTCATCTGGGGAGTGGTGCTCCCCCAAACCGAAGAAGAGGCAGTGCAGTTCCAAACCAGGTGGGAAAATTATGACCACTAAATCCATTCCGATCGACCCCACAGGCCGACATAAGTCCGATGGCTATGAAACCACCCTTTCGAAATCCTCCAATGAAGAATCGAATACCGCAGCTCATAGTAGAGAACTTTTTGCCCACTCAAGATCAGCAATAATATATGGCAAAGCTGAATCCACCTGTGATACAGGCATAAACCGCCTAAAAGATGACATTAATTTTGTTTCCATTTTGGTTGGAGAATTGTTCTCTGTGAACGAAAATGTCAGTGTTCTTAAGGTCGCTCGGCTAGGAAGATTCCAAGCGAACCCAACAGCAGATACTAGACCACGCCCAATAAGGGTAATCTTTTCTTCTGATCGGGAGGCTTCAGTCTTTCTGAACAGAGCTCAGACGCATGCCTGGGAGGACCCCAATATGGGTTTTCGCGAGGAATACTCACTAAGAGAGAGAATTCGCCGGAGGAACCTGATATCCGAACTAAAGATGAGGAAACAAATGGGAGAGAAGGGTTTACGAATCCAAGATGGACAGATAATCAAGTCCTACCTCTGGTCCCATGCTGTAGTGCTGACAGGGAAAGTGATGTGAGGGCAAATCGAAGTAAAGTTGATACCCCCGTCAACGATGCTATCTCTGATGCCCTTTATTCTGCTTGTTCCCCAGACGTCACAGCTCAGCATCGTCTACACCAACTCGTGCTCCTTATTCCCAAAGTTCAGTGAACTATTTACACTGGCCATACGTGACTCCCCTGATGTGATAGCTATCACCGAGACTTGGCTGACTCCAGCAGTAAAGGACTCAGAAATCCACCTGCAGGGCTACGTCCTTTTCAGATGTGACAGAGGAAAAAGGCGAGGTGGAGGTGTTGCTGTGTATGTTAAGTCTGAGCACAAACCGTCCTGCGGTATTCTACCCACAAATGCTCAACCTACAACAAAATTCGATGCCGTCTATTGCAAGCTGAGCCTATCTGAGTTTTGCCTGCCCGTGTTGGCTGTCTACAGGCCGCCTCTTGCCGACCCCCAGGACGATGCTCATCTACTCGAAGCGATAAGATTCGTTTCAGCTTCGCATGACTGCTTGGTACTAGGCGACTTCAACGCTCCCACGATCGATTGGCCCGCATCAATTTGTACAACATCTTCCCGGTTCGGCCAGGCCCTTCTTGACGTGGCTGAAGATTGTTTTCTATCGCAACATGTTGAATATCCGACAAGGCATCGGTCTGGGCAGCAGCCATCTATGCTAGATCTGGTATTCTCCCGCTATCCAAGATCAGTGTCAGACGTATCTGTGTGCGCCCCTCTTGCCAAGAGTGATCATGCGGTCCTGAAGTTCGTCATGCACACAACTTTTTCTACGCCCACGGTTACTTCGCTGCCACGTAGAGTATTCTCTGCAATTAATCTTGAAATTCTAACCGAGGCTTCCGCGCTTCTGGACTGGCGATCCCTGATGACGTTGTCCTCAGTTGACGAACTATGGTCATCCCTCAAAGCATATGTAATCTGTTTGACTGACCAGGCAGTTCCCGTTGGGCTTCCCAAGAGGAAGAAACACAAGCCCTGGGTGACGAAGAAGGTTAAACGAGAACGTCGACTCAGAGATATTGCTTGGGCTGAATTCAAAAATCTGGATTCGACTGCAGCTTTTGAGGTATACAAAACTCAACGAGACCGAGCCGTGAAAATTGAAAAGAAAGAACGCTTCAGTTATGAATACAAAATCGCGGCAAATGCCAGTAGCAATCCAAAAACCTTCTTTGCCCTTGTCCAGCGGAATTCCCGCTTGAACAACCAGATTGCAACGTTGGTAGACTCAACAGGCGTATCGATTGAGGACCCTTATCAACAGAGTCAATTATTTGCCGAGGCTTTTTCAACTATTTTCAAACAAGATGATGGTCGTGAACCCCCTCCATTTGATAGATCGGTACCTCCAATGCTTCGATTGGTCATCACGCGGGACGAAGTCAAACGTGTTATTCAAGGCCTCGATGTCAACAAGGGTCACGGCCCTGACGGCATACACCCACGGGTTATCAAAGCGTTGGCTCCGGTCATCTGCGAGCCCTTAACACGACTATTCAATATGTCATTGGCGACGGGTGTTATACCTGCAGACTGGAGAACAGCGATAATCTGCCCAATTTTCAAGAAAGGGAGCCGCGAAGACCCGCTTAACTACCGACCGGTTTCCCTTACATCAATAATCAGCAAGATGTTCGAAACCATCCTTAAGAAAAGTATGATGCTCCACCTCCTAAACACAGCCTCGAGCACTGATTCCCAACAAGGCTTCGTGCCGAAGAGATCATGCTTGACCAACTTACTAGTAATGGAAGAATTGGTGAGGCGCATCCTCGATGATAGTGATGCTGTTGACATCGTTTTATTGGACTTTGCCAAAGCTTTTGACTCGGTAAACCACCGCCTACTACTTGTCAAGCTTCAAGCATATAGTTTCCATCCGGATATTGTACGATGGGTTGGTGCCTTCCTCTCAGATCGCTCCTTCCAAGTTCAAGTTAATGGTTCGCGGTCCGACGTCTCCAGTGCGAGCAGTGGCGTGCCTCAAGGTCCAGTGCTTGGGCCCTTGTTGTTCTTAGTCTTCATAAATGACTTGCCCGACGACCTCACGCAACACACCCTTCTATTTGCCGACGATATCAAACTGGTCGCTCCTCGCGGTAGTATAGAGGATCTTCGTCGATGCCTCCACCAAATTTGGAAGTGGTCTAACGATTGAGACCTGTGTCTGAACGTGTCAAATTGCTGTCATCTGCCTGTCGGCTCTACTCCTGCAACTCAACTTGATTTCGAGCCGGGTCGTCTGCTGCTGGAGAGGACCGATCAGGTAAAGGACCTGGGTATCTTGGTGGATTCCTCCTTTTCGCCTTCGGCCCAGTGCGTCCATGCTGCCAACAAAGCGCGCGGAATTCTGTTTTTGATTCGACGGTCATTCGGAATGCTCACAGCAGCCATATTCCTACCACTCTATGTCACGCTGGTGAGACCCATATTGGAGTATGGGATTCAAGCCTCTTCTCCTTATCTCCTCAAAGACATACAGCATCTCGAAAGAGTCCAGAGGCTGGCTACCCGCATGGTTCATGGTCTCAAAAATTTGTCCTACGAAGAAAGGCTGAGGACGCTCGACCTTTATTCTCTTGAAAAACGCCGCCGCCGTGGTGATCTCATTCTCGCCCACAACTTCATAAGCGGGAAGTGTAACCTCTCGAAAGAGCTGTTCTTCACTTCTGCTCCGGAGCGTCGGCTGCGGGGTCATTCCGAAAAGCTCTACCTGCGACGATTTCATCTCAATCGAAGGAGAGGAGCTTTCTCCGTCCGGGTTGCGGATCCGTGGAACAAGCTGCCAGACGAGATGGTGAAGATGCCGACGACCGCTTTGTTCAAAGCCTCTCTGGACCTCAAGTGGCCTGAACCCTTTACATGAACACCACCCTGTACTTAACTCCATGTCCCCCTACATGGCCTTGCTATTTGCTTTTGAGCCAAATTAACTAACTAACTAACTAACGAACGAACTAATCAGCGAATGGCTTCGTTTTTGTAATCTGTCTCAACCAGCCCAATGTCGATGGTATCGTGGGCACCGAAGGCAGGTCTAGAAAACTGGAAATCTCTAGTCCGTGACTACACATTGGCGGCGAATCTCAGATGTTCGCCCTCCAATGCATAGCCGTGACATTGGAGTTCATCACCTAGACTCATGACCTGGCTGGCCTCTTTAGGATTACCGCAGCCCACCCCTCAATGGAAAACCCCTACAAAAGGTGGGGTAAACATCGGACACGGCAACTCGATCTGGCTAGCAAACCGCGGCTGTTAGACCTCCCACTTAGCGGTCGGAAATCTATTAAATACTATGTTTCACAACCTCTCACCTTCGGTGCCTGGAACATTCGCACTTTTCATGACAAGAGTGGCATTAGTCGACCATAGCGACGTAGAGATCTTGTCTTCAAGGAACGTGCTCGCTTAAACATCGATGTGGCAGCCTTGAGCGAGGCTAGGCTTCCCGGAGAAGGCAGCATCAGAGAAGCTAACTCCAAATACACCATCTTTTGGAAGGGGAAGAATCCTAATGAATCATGCATCCATGGAATTGGCCTTGCTGTCAAAACGCAACTCGTGGAAAAACACAGACTTGTCCCAACTGCCGTCAGTGAGTGACTGCCTCATGACCGCTCGGATCCCGCTCATTCGGGATAGATTACTTACGCTGATCTCTGTGTATGCCCGTACCCTCACATCTGAAGACAACGTCAAGGCTTCAGTCAACATCCTGCTACACTGCACTACCCAGACAGTCCCCGTGCATGACAAACTCGTTGTGTTAGGGGACATTAACGGCAGGGTCGACAGTGATCATTGTCTGTGGAATGACATTCTCGGCCATCACGGCATTGGGCCTTTCCGCCGAGCACAAACTCATCCTTACCAACTCTATATATCGTCTCCCTAGCTGACAAAAGACAACCTGGAAACACCCACGGTATAAACACTGGCACATCCTCGACTACGTTCTGACAATATCCTTGGACAGACGAAATGTATACATCACTCGCTCCATGCCTGATGCAGATGACTGCTTGGCGGATCACCGTCTTCTTATTTCTCGCCTTGTCATCAAGATCTGCTGCCGACCAAGCAGGTCTCAGCAAACATCACATGTATCCCAAGACTTCAGGAAAACCATTAAGAGGCACCTGATGGACCTCCCAGAGGCAACCTCCATTGAGGATCGCTGAACCAGCCTTCGTGAAGCAATGGCCGCTGCCGCTGAGGAGACGATCGGCTTTGCCCGGAAGTAAGAGCAACAATGGTTTGAAGAGAATGATGAAACCATCTCCTGTCTTATAGAATCCAGACCTCGAGAACCATGTCACTGCAGAAAACAAATGAAAACACCAGCAAGCATCAGCAGAATGACAACGAGTTATTCGAGAAGCTTAGAAGATCTGGTGGCAGAATTTTTGTCGCAACCAAGATCTTCGGCCCCAAAAGGTAATCAGTGGGCGGCCTGAAGAACGCAGCTGGCTCTACGATAAGCGGCACTCAGGGAATTCTTGATCGCTGGAAGTCCCACTTCGAGTGCCAACTTAACGACCACTTATGTACTCCTGACCATCTCCTCCAAAACACCCCTCAGCTCCCTATCCACCATTGGATGTCCCCGCCGTCTTCATGCCATGAGTTCAACACTATACTTGTGTACATGAAGCCGGGGAAAGCTCCAGGACCAGACAACATCCCGTTTGAGTTTTTCACGCACAGAGGTCCTGAGCTGAGAAATCATCTGATGTTCCTTGTCCTCAAGATCTGTGAAAGCAAGACCACAGCGAACGACGTCTGCGATGAAACTGCCATCACCATCTACAAGAAAGGAAACTGAAAGGATTGCAACAACTATCGGGGCACCTCACTCCTGTGTATTGCAAGCAAGATCTTAGCCCGTATCATACTCACTCGTCTCCTCATCCTCGAGGAAGACGTGCTCTCTGAGTCCCAGTGTGGTTTTCGACCCTCTCGAGGCACAATCGACATGATCTTTTGTGCCCGTCAACTTCAGAAGTGAGAAGAACAAAAACAGCCTGCAATGTTTATCATCTGGGGTCTCAAGAAAGCCTTTGCCAAGGTACCTCGTCCTGCAATATTGCCCGTCCTTGCCGGGGCTAGATGTCCGGAGGACTTCATTGTCCTGGTCCGCTTCCTCTAGGACGGCATGGTAGGTAGAGTATGCCATCAAAATGCTCTCACAGAACCGTTTTCCATCACTGAGGTCTTATGCAAGGATGCGTCCTGGCACCAACCCAGTTCTCTTTGTACATGGCCATTATGTTCAACGAAATCCCACTAGACTCACTTCCATCGACATGTGTTATTGCTTGGATGTCGGACTCTTCAGTCTCGCACATCTCCGTGCAAAGTCGAGGACCTCCTCCATCTCAGTCCGTGAGATGCGGTATGCCAAGAAAATGTCATTACGAGCCGGAGAGTAGATGGCCTACAAAGGACGGCCGATCTTTGCAACGCGGCTTACGAACGCTTCAAGATGCACGTAAACACATTTAAAGATCAAGACACTGATCCATCCTGCACCAGGCCAGAACAGTCCACCCACAAATATTAGCATCAACGGCCAATCTCTAGATGAAGTTGAACATTTCACATACCTTGGAAGTATCCTTCGAAGACCCCCATATGTCAAAAGGACGTGGAGAACCGGATTTCGGCGGCCCACTCCGCCTTCGGCAGATTCATCCGACGTGTATTCTTCAATCATGCACTGACCATCCAGACAAAGATCATGGTCTTCCGTGGCATTGTCATGTCAATTCTACTCTACGCTTGTGAGACTTGGCCGATGTACCGCCGTGACTTCAAGCGCCTAGAATGATTCCAGCAATCGAAGCTACGACAGATCCTCAACATACAATGGGAAGATCACGTTACCAACAACGAGGTTCTTCGTACCGCCTCACTTCCAAGTGTCGAAGCCACCATTCTACGCCATCGTCTCCGCTGAGCTGATCACATCCAGCGTATGGCGTCCTCTCGTCTCCCAAGTATCATGACCTGAAGAGAACTTTTAATCGGACAAAACCCAGAGGAGGTCCGAAATTCCGTTTTAAAGACTAGCTCAAATGGACCTTGGCTGAAACTAACATGCAGCTATCATCATGAGAACAGATTGTCATGGATTGGACAACCTCGAGAACTACTATCCGGAATGGAGCCAGCTCCTTCGAGCAGAACAGATAACAGAATATGAAGACAAAACGCAGGAGAGGAACGGAGTGTCTTCAACATCCTCAACGTGCACCGATCATGCCGCGCAAGTTCTGCACACGACTCTTTCACTAACGACTTGGAATCCAAAGTTACTTTCGGCTCGAACATCAACCGAAAAAACTGGATAGAAACTGACGAACCCAATGCTCGGATACGAGTTGTAAAATGCTAATTACGGAATAGTCAGATGCTAAATAATATACATGTTACAACCAGGTTGATTTATAAATATATTCGAGGTTGAGATTGAACAGCCATTTCCCCACTGAGATGTAATGACTATTGACGATAAAGAAGCCATATGGTATAAGTAACATAGATTTTGTAAAGTATATAACAAAAATTAGTTAATTAAAAATACCATTTTTCAATTTGAAATGAATGACCTCTGGGCACAAACACGCATATTGCACAGCATATACGCAATGCACTGAAAATTTATCCTGATAAATAATTAAATTATAAATAAGATTATACAAATTTCCATTGATATCCATGAAGTTTGAATTTCGGAGGAACTTTAACTTTCCTCCGTAAATGTTTTAGATTTCCCCGGGGAAGTGAATTTCATATTTTATGAAAAGAATTAACTTATGAGAAAATAATATGAACAGGCATAATATTCATTATTTACTTCATTGATTTTTTGCATGCCAATATGTTCATTATATAATTTTAACAATATTACCATCATGTACTCATATATTTATACTTTTTTTTTTACATGTTTGGGTATATTTGTTAAATTATATCTAGACACGTATTTTGATAATTTTTAAGATCGGTTGCTGAATGTCAGCAACATTACAGCAATGATAATATGGTTTGCACTGGAAGTTCAGACGCCAGTTCTAGAGTCAATGCAAGGGTACAATTAGCATAGTTTAAGTTTGTATAAACTCTACCGTTAAAGTCTTACAGACTTTACTATCTCTCCTATAAAACCTAAAACCTCGTGTTTTTGTGATAAGCAAGACGAGATCAACGCTGTTAATATACAAGGATGAATGAACAATACTCCTTTTTTAGTTTTCGGGTATTCTAATATTTCTGCAATATGGCATCATAACAGAAAAGACATTGATTCATTCAATATTTATTTAAATCTCCAGTCCTTTCAGCGGACAAAAATGAATAATTCTGCGACATGCCGGCGTTCCGTCCAGAGAGGAATATATGCACGACGGAAACTGGGAAAACGGCCTAATGAGTCTATATGAACCAGCCCCATGAAGCTATATCCCTTTCTTGTATCTCCTATAACTTTCAATAGTTAGGTATTTTATCTATGGGAACTATGACAGGCGAAAACAATTTGGATTTAGGTATAAACTAACTCACACACGCATTCAAGTCGAAGTCACATACAAGAGATAAAGTTTATTCTAAATATTCTCGGTAATATATTTTTTTCCCAGCAGACAGCATAGTATTTTTCTCAACCTGGTAACATTAATAATAAAACACGGCATTCTATTCTGGGATTTCAATCAATACCTGAATATTCAATATATTGATTTAATCCAGTAAGGAAAATAAAATCGGAAAACAAGTACTTTGCTTATCAAAGCATTTCTTTTACATGGCAAGGAATCCAAGATCTTTATTCAAATTGCACATAATCCATATCAATAATATAGGCATCGTGTTCATAAAAGAAATTTGAAAACCTTTAACGGAATATTGTGCGAATGTTAAGCGTTGAAGAGCAAAAGGAAATAAGTATCGTGATTTCATCTCATGAGCTAGTTTCAAGATTTATTGAAGCAAATTAGTTTTATTAGGTCATCCCATAAGTTATGTCCGATTTTTGAATAAAGAAAACAAGTGATCAAATATTATATTTAATAGAAATTTAATCCTCAATGTACTTTCCCTGATTATCTATGGCTTCCTTCCATCTATTTACAAGCTTTTTAATCCCATCAATGTAAAAATGTTTTCGTTTCAAAGTGAAGCATGTCAGTTTCGACCTCCACCTGACTTGCGAAAGTTATGCCCCCCAAATGATTCTGTGAAATACGAAACAAATGGTAGTCTGGAGGAGCGAGGTCAGGAGAATAAGGTGGATGAGGATTATTTTCCCAACCAAGCTCTTCGATCTTCTGTGATATGATGTTTGCAGGAGTCGTGCAGTGTCCTGATGAAACATCACTCCTTTTCGATTCACTAAAGCAGGTCTTTGTTTCTTCAAAGCTTGGTTCAAACGCTCTAATTACTGAGAGTAGACTTGAGCAATGATTGTTGTGTTAGATGGTAACAATTCAAAGTGAATTACTCCTTTACAATCCACCAGATAGAGAGAAGAAACTTTTTCCCATGAAGTTCCATTCTCGGTTGTGGGTGAGCTTTTCCCCTTTTACCAAGCCACTTTTTACGACGTTTAACATTTCGATAGAAGACCCATTTTTCGTCACCTGTTACAAGTCTATTCAAAACGGGTGAAATGAGTTCGCGAGAATGATGAGAAGAGCAGATGTCAACTCGGGATTTGCGGTTGCTTTCCTACAATTCCTGAGGCACCCATTTTCGAAGTTCAGGAGCCTTTCCAAGTTGCTGAAGATAACGATGACCAGTTGTACGGTTTGAACTAAGCTTTATTGCCAATTCTTCAACTGATAACGCAGGATTTTCTTCAAGTAATGCCTCAATGAGCTTATCATCAAACTCAACTGGACGTTCTGTTCGATCTTCATTTTCAAGGCTGAAATCTCCATTTCTGAATTTTGCAACCCATCTACAAATTCTTTCAATGAAGCATTCTTTCCCATAATCTGAGTGTGCCTTGGCTGCAGAGTTTCCTATATCATATTCATAAAGCATTATGTGCCTTAAATGCTATTTGAATACTTCTATGTTGGAAAGGGTTTTAATCAAAGAAATGTTAATTCTATTATTCTGTAAAATAATATTTAATTAGTTTAAATGTACACAAATGCATAAAAATACTATTAAATTTCATTCAATTTAAAAAATGTAAAATCGGACAGAACCTATGGGACGACCTGATTTTAAGACCATAATGGTGTACAAACTGGCATGAATGCTACTATCCTTAAAAACTAGTTTCTAGGAATAAAATACTCTTAACTTTTGAAGTATGTTGCTTGTAGTCCAATGCAGAACAGCCGCTCGTAGGTTATTTCAACATCCGTTGTTTAACCTACTGGTGTCTTGAAATTGAGGATGCATTCTGTTACCATACTTAGCGTATGATATCCAGGATAAAGACCCGTGGAATATTGGTTTATAAGTAAGGGAATACAATAAAATTGGAAGGAAATTCGGCTTTTCTTCCAAATATTTCGAGACATTGTTCATTCTTGAGTCGTAATTTCTACTCTAGAAAGAGTAGAAATTTATTTCTGATGATCGTTTAGTTAATTAATCGCTCTTAAACTCAAACCAGATCCAGATCACCACAATAATCCGTTACAAATTTCTAGAGTACCACAAACATTGTTTTCGTTTATTACACATAGATTTCTCAACGCTTCCTTAATAGATATCATTAGCTAGCAAATTCGATTACTGTTCAACTATATCTCTATAAAGCATCAGTAAAACAAGAAACAGCAATTCTTCGAACAGTGTACTCCAAGGATTCAGCTTCTCCAGTTTTTTTTTTTATCTGAACTTACATTACTTACTCGTTTCTGCTCAAAAGATACACAAAACTGCACATGCTTTTGACATGACACACATAATTCTTGAACATGCCATAGGTATAGCTTCATAGCTTTTCCAAACTACACACTTGTTTCAAACTTGATGGACCTACAATAACACATCGCAAAATTACCAATGTTCTTCCAGCTAATATATTGACCTCTACATGGTCACTCGTACTGCTACAAATAACAGTCAAATTGCTCTCATTTAACACCCAACTGTCGTCATAAAACAGGAAGAACACATTGCATAAGTGGGTCCCTTATATATACAATTAGAGAAAAATTCATGACTGGAACCTACAATCAGGACTGACATACGGCTAGCTAACAACCTCAGTACACTAACAACAGCCAACACTTTTATTACCAGAAGCATCAGAGAACATCAAATAAAACCAGCATACAAAAAAATCATAAAGAAAAAAATGGGCCAACACGGGGTTACTTCAGTGGTAAAACATCTTGTAAAGAATAAATCGCATTTCCAATCTCATTCTAACATCTCTGGAAAGTAAAACAAAGTTATTGTTTCATTCAAATACGAAGTCTTCGAAATTCGTATCTCTAAATCAACTCACTATAGTGACTGTATTCGTGTATAAGAAATTCGCTATGTCCAACATGAAGTACATCGGTCGTGTCTGACCTAATCCCACTATGCCACTTTATAACAAACTAAAAGTAAGTACACTTTATATAAAAATTGGTTGTATAATGTTCACAAATCGCCTACAAATCGTCACCAACTTAGTAAAAATGAACAGGTTTTCTTAGTGCAAGCCCATGGGAACTATATAAAGGATAACCCGTCGCAACAAAGAGACAACACATCTACGATACTAGAACTAAACTTCAAAAATATCTTAAAAGTATTATCCCTTACTCACAACCTCAAACTCTGTATAAAGATGTACACTACTAATAAGTACAGAAAAACAGCAACTCTCTCGCTTTGGCATAGTGTATTTTGCTAACTTCCGCTGCTTCTACCAATACAATCTTATGAAAATAAAGTGAACTAATAAAGAAGCCTCATAGCAGTCACTCGATCTACTAGAAATTTCAGCTAAATCCTCCTCAAATTATGGATTAGTGACAATTAAAACACCTTGCAACATGCCAAATGCCCTATGGAAAGTATGTAACATACTGAACAATAGTGAGAAACCATTAGGTTGTGTACATACAGTACGCTCAATAGTCGATATTTTCTATATACTGTACTGTCTACACAATCCACTGCATACAATCCATTATATAATCTGTGCACTCTATATGATTCCTACATACCAGGGCTGTAGTGTATTCCTCAGGTAAGTAATAGTAGGCAAAGGCCACAGATATGCCGTTGGCGCCAAACATTCGCCATCTAATTGCATGTAGCAGGTGTTTTTGGTCAGCCTGAAATGTATTGTACAACTGAAACAATAACTTTGTTTTTCTTTCTAGAGATGTTAGAATGAGATTTGAAATGCGATTTAACTGCTATTTTTCACAAGCTGTTTTACCACTGAAGTAACCCCCTGTTGGCTCATTTTTCGTTTATGATTATTTTTTGTATGATGTTTTTATTCATTGATTGATTGAACAGCACACGTTGACAGCAAAGACTTCCTGACCTGACTATCATACTATGATGCATGTATTTAGCTATTGGTTGAGTCAATGCGCGTTATGGTTTCTAGTTAGCTTTAGCCTTAGCACATAACCTGAGATTTGTGGTTCGCACCCAGACGGACTGCCAACTATCTCTATCGCATGATTCTCTTAGTTTAAATGTTACCAATGGCTGCACAAATGAAACAATAACTGTTGCACATTATAAGAAACTGAAAGAAATAAATATTTAAAAAAATACATTTTACAATGAATATAAGACTAATATGTGGAGGCGCAATGGCCCAGTGGTTAGGGCAGCTGACTCGCGGTCATAGGATCGCGGTTTCGATTCCCAGACTGGACGTTGTGAGTGTTTATTGAGCGAAAACACCTAAAAGCTCCACGAAGCTCCGGCAGGGGATGGTGGTGATCCCTGCTGTACTCTTTCACCACAACTTATCTCACTCTTACTTCCTGTTTCTGTTGTACCTGTATTTCAAGGGGTCGGCCTTGTCACTCTCTGTGTCACGCTGAATATCCCCGAGAACTACGTTAAGGGTGCACGTGTCTGTGGAGTGCTCAGCCACTTACACGTTAATTTCACGAGCAGGCTGTTCCGTTGATTCGGATCAACCGGAACCCTCATCGTCGTAACCGACGGAGTGCTTCCTTAAAAAAAAGACTAATATATATACATATATATATGTGTGTGTGTGTGTGTATGTGTGTATGTGCGTGCATGTGTTGTATGTGTATGTGAGTATGTGTGTCTATAGAGGAGACGCAAAAGCTATGAAGAAAGAATAATTAGAGAAAGGCAATAAAAGCCATTAATCAAATAATCAAACATTTTCATTTTGCCCCAAGTAGGGACTCGGGCTCTTACCTCAATGCGTTGGTGTCAAGTAGTAATAATGACTCTATATTTTTGTCAAGAAGAAATGTCTTACTGTGAGTTTTATGTCTTGCGAAACAGTGAAGAGAAATAAACTACAAGTGAAAATTGAGCCAGGCAAGAGATCGGTCGTAAAGATGAATGAAGCATTTACGACTATGTGTGTATGTGGATAAAGACGATTACCATTCACACAAGGAGAGCATATAATTTAGTCACAAGTTCGAAAATAAATATCGTGCTTAGGTCGAAATTGCAAGATTAGTATGACATGAAATAGAATAAGAAGGATTTTGTTGGCAAGATCATGAATAATTCACTGTTGTAGCTCCGATAGAATACAATCTGAAAATGTGCTGAGAAGCAGAGGTTTTATCCATCAGAATATCTTGATGAATACAGATTTAGCTAACAAGCTCATTATTATTTGAACGTATTAATACGAATAAGTTTTCTAATCCTAACCCATGGCCTAACATACAAAGTACACAAAGTTATGATGCATAAATAAAAGTTTTATCCATAGAAATTGAGGCCCCCGTGTTTACACACTAAAATACATATCGTAGTCAACATGCCATGCTCACTCACAAATATAATAGGATGTGCGTTCTATTAACAGGCTCATACTAAAATTGTTGGCCGCTGTAAATAAGGCTGTGAACGTTACAGAGTTTCAGTTACTGACTAAAATACTCCATTTCATTTGACAGTTTATTTCAATATAAGACATGTAAATTGCAAGCCTCATCGTTTTTCTTTCCTGATATACAGACGCTTTATAATTCTTAGAAACAATAAACAAAACATATCATACGATGGTCCATAGGGCAGCGAAAACGTTAGGCCTAAGATAACATATTCTACATATATTCTTGCTTTGTCTCTTGATATTTTGCTTTCCTTTCTTGCTGCTATTTGATATATCCTTAGATCTTCTAAAAGGACACGAACGAATGTAATGTAAACATGTGAAATACAATGTAAGCCTCGATGGTGAAATGAGTCTCTCATGAAGCTGGTATCTTCGAGATGGGTTTCAAGTACGTCATAACAGCATCGCAACGAATTTGATTTTAAAGAGTATAGAGGTTATTGCGACCTTGACAAGAAATGATAGATACGAGGATTAAATAACACAAATGAAATGGCTCACAATAGAATCGAGCCTATATCACATAGTTAGATATAATTGAGATTACTTTTACCTATATGTGTTTGAATCTGTGTAATCGTCAATGTAAGCATATATTTATGCAGAAACATATTAAAACTTTCATGTAAACACATTCACACGCACAGGTAGACAGGCACGCTCGTACACACACGCAGATACACATCAACGCGTGCTTATACATAAATGTACAATCTCTTAGAATCCGTATCTATACTCAAAGTTATATTTACGAAATTACTAACAGCCATCTATTGATTTTATCGGAACAGTTGCACACTGATTCTCACCATAGGACAGACTAGAAAACTTTAAATCATCGTCTAACGTGCACATCATGACAAGTGTAAGCAATTGATGCTCAAGTTGCCAACTTAACAGCGCTAAAAATTGGTTTAGTGAAGGATGTCAATTTTTTTGTCTGATTTGCATTTTAAAGGCTTCAATGATGTAAATTCCCATTAAAACAAGACATGTCTTCTCTCTTAGAAACTATTAGAATGCTAAAATCGTATGAGATACAGAAGCCATTTTGCTCACATGCATTAAAACTGTATAAGTTATTTAAGGATAACATAAAACATAAAACATAAAAAAAAGGTGATAGAATATGAAATAGAAATAAATTGAAATATAGAACGCATCCAACGAAACAACTATAGAAATATAAATTCTATCGTTCTGACGTTCAGAAATAGATAAGCAGGCGGCAGGCGCTTGTGCAAAAAAACAAAACAAAAAACAACCTTAAATAAATCCGGATAAACAAGACAAGAAAGACGAAACACATATCGAAACACCTACGCAAGTGTAACTGTGTATTTTATCTCTCTCTCACATTCTCTTAAATATTTATTTATTTATTTATTTATATCTGTGTGTGTAAATATGAATCTATATGTGTGAGTACATGTATGTGTGTGTGTGCATAAAAAAATATATCTTAGACTCTAGTGTATACACACACATACACGCATATAGGTATATATATATATATATATATATATATATATATATATATATATATATATATATATATATATATTAATAAATAAAACATATGCATATATATAAACATATATGTACGTACCTACCTCTACATGTACATATACACGCATATATGAGTACAGGGCACCAAAAAGACGTCGAACACAATGAGAAACGAAAACATAGACACAAACCCAAGGAACTGGACATTTTTTTAAACAACAAAAAACTATAAAAAAATAGAGTACAGGACAATTATGAATGAGTACGCATTTATGTGTTCGTGTATTGTAGATGTACACCGGCGCCGTCACGAAAACATCTTCTCTCGTACAAAAACTCAGGTGAAGCTCTTCCGATTAATGCCAATTCTCTATGATATACGAAGGCGGCGAGCTGGCAGAATCGTTAGCACGCCGGGCGAAATGCGTAGCCGTATTTCGTCTGCCATTACGTTCTGCGTTCAAATTCCGCCGAGGTCGACTTTGCCTTTCATCCTTTCGGGGTCGATAAATTAAGTACCATTTACGCACTGGGGTCGATATAATCCACTTAATCCGTCTGTCTGTCCTTGTTTGTCTCCTCTGTGTTTAGTCCCTTGTGGGTGTAAAGAAATAGGCATTTCGTCTCTCTTTATATTTTTAGTTCAAATTCCGGTGAGGTCGACTTTGTCTTTCATCCTTTCGAGGTCAATAAATTAAGTACCATTGCGTACTGGGGTCGATCTAATCTACTGACTCCCTCCTGCAAACTTTCAGGTCTGTGCCTAACGTAGAAAAGAATTGTCTACGATATAGAAATGAATCGGAATTCAAATACAACTTTCATCCCATAAAGAAAAAGAAAAATAGTTAATATTTTATTTTCGTTTTGTGTGGAAACATTTTGACTTTAGGAAACTAATTTAAAATTCCTCACATATTCAATTGAGTCGCTTTAATGTTAGAGTAGATGCAAATATCAGTCGGGACCCACGGCAATTTATTTGTATTTGGAACAAAAGTTAATAAAGTGTGCATTCCAGAAGGTTTGAGATTTTTCTAGAAGATGCAGTTATAAATGTCCTAGATTATTCTATTTTACCATATTAACACACATTAACGCTAGATCAGCTATGTCGAAGTACATCTGCAATCGAATGCATTCAAGTCAAGTTTATCGTGTCTTATCAGAATGTGTGCATCTCCCATATTTTCAATATGTCATATTCGAGATAGAAGAGTGAAAACTGATGGCCGTTTATCCACCATTTCTATCAAATGCTTTAATCACATACAGGCTCTCTCACTTGTTTACATATAAGACTAAATTTTGTTTATCAGTTGTTTTTTATTAAAAATATCTTTTCACGAAATGAGAAAGCATTTCATATTACATTTATTATATATTTGCCGCTTAGGTCATATTTGGCGTGCGACTGAAATGTCTATATCATTTAAACATAAACAACTTAAATGCTTAAATTGTATAAATATATATAACGAAGGAAAAGAGAATATGAATAGATCTACATGAATACCTCTGTTAGCACTGCATGCGATAAACCTGGCTAAAAGAAGGTCAAGTGGGGAGTACAGTAACATATTGTGTCATCCCATAAATAATGCGGTTTTTCAATTCTTCTTATACTTTTCAAAATTAAGAAAGACAAAGTTCTTTTTTAATCTAAAATATATTCTAGTCCATTTCCTACAATGCTCTTCCATCTATCTGGTAGATTTGCAAGACCCCTCTTCCAAAATTCATTTGTCTGTGACGAAAAATTCTCCTCCACTACTGTCCTGATTTTGTCTACAGAATTCATATTTTTTCCGTCCAAATGATTTTGAAAACTGTGGAATAAATGATAGTCAGATGGGGCAATGTCCAGTGAATATGG
>NC_042997.1:135681918-135684418 GCF_006345805.1 Octopus sinensis | reverse complement strand
CTTAACAATTGGACCAACACCTAAGCTGCTGAAAGCGGTCTACACCATTACCCCCCCCCCATACACACCTCTGGCTTGCGCCGTTTTCTCGACACAGTATGAAATTCTTCAGTTGGACGGCGTCTAAAATAAGTCTTTCCATCTTATCCAAATATGCAGTAGTGGGTTTAGTCGCTCCAAAGAACTTTTGACCAGTCTTCTGCCGTCCATGTAATATTGCTTTTAGCAAACTTGATCCGCTTCCGCCGATTCGTCTCGGAAATTATCGCCTTTTTTAGAGCGATCTGGTTGAACAGTTCAAATTCTTTTAGGCAGTTTCCGACAGTTTATGGTGTAAGCCTAATGTCAGTTTCATCAGCTAATTGCTTGCAAGTGTCCACTGCTGTTAGCATTCAGTTATCTTCAGAGAGCCTATAAATTCGCCGATCCGTCTGTATTGTTGCTTATGTCGGAGCGCCCGTTATTTGCCGATCTTTGTATTAGCCAGTGGTTTGGTAAAGCTTGCTTGCTTGGACACAAGCCGTTTTGCTGCATCCTAATTGCTTACTAATGTTCATGAAGGAGACGTTTTGCTGATGAAGCAATACGATCTTTGATCTAGTAACTGGGCTGATACTACAACGCTTTCTCATATCGTATTAATGTGTAACAATGATCGATTATAAAATAAAACAGTGCAGTCCGACCAGTCATATGACCACCCATTTGGTTTATGAATTTGCATAATCTTGGTACGTTATTAAATTTATTTTTCCGACAATTTCTAATCATTTAAATTAATTACTCATTGAAATTATTCGAATTGTAGAAATATATATAATACCTATATCATTCATTATTTTATCGCAGTTATAATCTCTCTTTTAAACAAACATCACGGTATTCCAACAACAGAAGAAGAAGCAATTTGTCAAGTTTTACCTTCCCTTCAGAGTAACGTAGAAATTACAATTCAGCAGCCTGTCAGCTTTTCTGTGCCTGTGTGCAAGAGAAGGGGAGAGAGAACACTGCTAACAACGAATGAAATACACATAAAACGAAAAAATCGTATAAATAAAAGGGTATTACTTGAGATGTATACGCTCCTGACTTTGCTGCCTCATAACATCCAGAGAAACGGATACTTTTTAACAATTTTTTCTACAAATACCGCTTAGATGTTGTGGCTTCAGAGTATATAAGGATTTATGGCAAATAATGTTTCCGAGATGATGTAAAGAGGAGTTTGGGAAAATTCACGCGATCTGCCTTTTTTTGAAAAAGTTTGACAAATGTTTGACAAATTTGATAATTTAAGTATTAAAAGCAAAATTAAAGAAAATTACACAAATCAAGAGCGAAAGGTTAAGGTATAAACATTAAACTGTCTTTCACCTAAATTAATGATGAATAGAACAAGAACAATAAATATTACAACTCCTGGCATCTCGTAAGAATAAACGAATCGGTTTAAATTGGTGTTGCCTCAGATACATCCAGAATTTACATCTTAAAACTTATTTCAGTTCTGATTTGTGCTGCATCAAAATGTAGATTTCAATGACGAGTCCCACTAAAATAATAAAAATGCAAATTAGGCTAAGAACTAACGTGCTAGCCTAATATAATATTTTTGGGCTAAGGGTGCCGTGTACATTTTTTCAAACGCTCTGTCAGTAGATTTCCACCAATTTTCCATACACCGAAAGCATAGCGATATTTATTTACTTCTCACTTTACCATCATGCAGGCATATATATATATATATATATATATATATATATATATATATACTTATTTAAAAGCAGCAGAAATTCAACAAAACCTGTTACTCGGAGCTTCACGTTCCCGTTCGTCGGACAGTTTTGTTAAAATAAAAGCATATCTAAATAAATAAATAAAGCATATTACTCTACCCCTGGTATTTGAGTACTCTTTTTTCCACCTTGTTTCACATTTAAGTGTTTACTCCGGTATATATATACATATATATATATATATATATATATATATATATATATATATATATATATATATAATATATATATATATAAGTTGAGGTTATAAGAGATAATGGTGTCATTGAGACCCAAAAGTGTCAGGTAATGCTGAATAAGTGCTATAGACAGACCATAGCTAAGTTCCAGATTCGATAATATTGCGAATAAATGGTTCAACGTTGGTTCCATGTCAGCTTGTGTATATATGAATTTTTTGCGTAATGAGATAAAAAAAAAAACAAGGCTGTATAAATATTAGAGCATTTATAGATAGAATAGAACGTCTTATAGCTGTTTCTAGAATATTAAATAATAATATCCCTTCATCGGAGACGGTGTGAGAGGAAAAATTATGTCATATTCAGTTTCGATGTGATACAAATAGAAAGGGAGGTGGAGGAAAGAAGATAGATGTAAGATATGTATGGTTATTGAGTTCATAAGTCCGTTTTATAGGCATAATGGAATATATGTGTAATATTCCAATGTCCTTTGAGTAAAATCCCAAAGTCCAAGAGAGT
>NC_042997.1:135601918-135676918 GCF_006345805.1 Octopus sinensis | reverse complement strand
ATGTATAGGTGCAGGTGTACGTGCGTGGTACGAAGTTTGCTTCGAAACTACATGGTTCCGGATTCAGTCCTACTGCATTGCACCTTGGGAAAGTATCTTCTACTATTGCCTCGGGCCGACCAAAACCTTGTGGGTGGATTTGGTAGACGGAAAATGAAAGTAGCTCGTTGTATATATCTATTTATACATACCCCCCCGCATATATATATATATATATATATATATATATATATATATATATATATATATATATATACATACAGGTTTAGCCAAAAGTTACCTGACAGTAAAGTAAAACCATTTAATTTCAAAATTTATTATGTTTAAAAACTGAATGAATTTAATAAAAACATCTAAATATGAAACATCATGAAAATTGTTCAAACTGAAATTCTTCTTGAGCGACATACTTTTCCATTCGAGTCAATATATTATTACACACTGTATTTATGGAACTTTGATTTACTCTCGGTTCATTTTTGGCCAACCCTGTATGAAGATTGGCTTGATTTAATTTAATCAGGTTAGTTTACCATTAAACAGCAGATGAAACGGTGCATCGTATAAGAAATTACAGGGTAAATGTTTTTTAAATTTTCTCCTGTTTACGGAATTGACTTTTATTTGCGGTTGAAGCTTTGGCTGTTATTTCTAGTGGGTGAATGGCCTATTATGGCCGTTCCTTGATTGTTGATGTTGAACTTAAAAATGGTCTATGACTATTTAATTTTTTCCCACTAGGCCGCTGGTGGCAAAAAAATTCTACAAAATTTTTTTAGCCACCCTATATTGATTAATTATGAATTTTCTGGTTAATTCCGTAATGGAATCGACGGCTTATATTTATTTGCTGCCGATAAATTTGGCGCGAGTGCGATGATTTGAAAATTTTAGGTCAGATATCACCTTGGCAGGGTCGGAAATGCCTCGTGAAAATATCTGTTCCGACTTGTGGCTATTTCTTACTGAAGAATCTGAGGGCCTATGGAAGATTGGCTTGATTTAATTTAATCAGGTTAGTTTACCATTAAACAGCAGATGAAACGGTGCATCGTATAAGAAATTACAGGGTAAATGTTTTTTTAATTTTCTCCTGTTTACGGAATTGACTTTTATTTGCGGTTGAAGCTTTGGCTGTTATTTCTAGTGGGTGAATGGCCTATTATGGCCGTTCCTTGATTGTTTATGTTGAACTTAAAAATGGTCTATGACTATTTAATTTTTTCCCACTAGGCCGCTGGTGGCAAAAAAAAATTCTACAAAATTTTTTTAGCCACCCTATATTGATTAATTATGAATTTTCTGGTTAATTCCGTAATGGAATCGACGGCTTATATTTATTTGCTGCCGATAAATTTGGCGCGAGTGCGATGATTTGAAAATTTTAGGTCAGATATCACCTTGGCAGGGTCGGAAATGCCTCGTGAAAATATCTGTTCCGACTTGTGGCTATTTCTTACTGAAGAATCTGAGGGCCTATGGAAGATTGGCTTGATTTAATTTAATCAGGTTAGTTTACCATTAAACAGCAGATGAAACGGTGCATCGTATAAGAAATTACAGGGTAAATGTTTTTTTAATTTTCTCCTGTTTACGGAATTGACTTTTATTTGCGGTTGAAGCTTTGGCTGTTATTTCTAGTGGGTGAATGGCCTATTATGGCCGTTCCTTGATTGTTTATGTTGAACTTAAAAATGGTCTATGACTATTTAATTTTTTCCCACTAGGCCGCTGGTGGCAAAAAAAAATTCTACAAAATTTTTTTAGCCACCCTATATTGATTAATTATGAATTTTCTGGTTAATTCCGTAATGGAATCGACGGCTTATATTTATTTGCTGCCGATAAATTTGGCGCGAGTGCGATGATTTGAAAATTTTAGGTCAGATATCACCTTGGCAGGGTCGGAAATGCCTCGTGAAAATATCTGTTCCGACTTGTGGCTATTTCTTACTGAAGAATCTGAGGGCCTATGGAAGATTGGCTTGATTTAATTTAATCAGGTTAGTTTACCATTAACAGCAGATGAAACGGTGCATCGTATAAGAAATTACAGGGTAAATGTTTTTTTAATTTTCTCCTGTTTACGGAATTGACTTTTATTTGCGGTTGAAGCTTTGGCTGTTATTTCTAGTGGGTGAATGGCCTATTATGGCCGTTCCTTGATTGTTGATATATATATATATATAACATTATTGGTGAATTGAAGAAATGGAGCTGAACGCAGATTGAACAGAAATCGTTTTATTTCATTCTACACGTGTTTCGAAAGGCACAAATTACCAAAATCCGATTGAATAATGGGACCATATTGTGTCTTTCTCATCAGGAAGAAAAAAGGAAATCCGTTGGAAACACAAAAACAGAACAGAGGCGGAGCAAATAACAAATCGGACTGTGCTCCTAAGAGCCCATGGCGAAACTGTTTATCAGTGTATGTTGAGAACCGGTGGCTGAAGAATTCAACGGGTCAGGCATCGGTCAATCATGTGGGTGAGGGTGTATAGATGTTCTTTGTGACCGAGAATAAAGTTCTGACTATTTAAGGAATATTGGATGTTTTATAAGGGGCGAGAAAAAATCTACTTAGAGACGTGTGTGTGTGTATACTGTTCTATATATGTGTGTGTTGGCGTAGGGGTAGAAAACATTTTTTGTGTACGTGTGTGCGTTTGATCGTTCGGCTGTCAGTGGCTACTGCCGTGATAACCGTTGGGTGGCAGAAAGAAAAAAATAAAAAAAATATATATATATTATGTTTTATGTGTGTGTGTGTTCATCTGAGCCTGCCTTGTCAAGGAAACCCCCCGCTGTGAGAAAACCAAGCCCCGTTTGTCTTACAGGAGTAATTCCCCTTGCAGTGGTTAATCGTAGATATCTTAAAGGGTATTTCAGAATTTGTTACCAAGGGCTATGGGTGCCGGTATTATCCGCACCAACGCACGGTTGCAACGCCAGATGGTTGTACCTCCAACCGTGCTGTTTACTGCTGTGATTTTTGCTACTAAGGTATCGGTTAAACTTTTGATTAATCTACTACAAGATTATTCATCTTTCTATTTCACATTATATATATATATATAATATATATATATATATATATATATATATATGCATACATATATGCATACATATATATATATATATATATATATATATATTTATATATATGTATGTATGTATATACATGTACGTATATCTATGTGTGTGTGTGCCTAACCCTAACCCTAAGTCGCCATTACCATCTGACAACCACACATGCATGTAAGCAGCTGTGCGTATGTATTTACGTAGGGGCTGAATAGCATGCCTATGGTAAGTACTGGTTGAGAATCATTAAAAATTTCGGTTCGAATCCATCGGAAACCACCTTCCCTTTCCCTTATTAAAAGTTTATATTAAGATCAATAAGATTCTGTTAGCATTTAAAGTTACTTGCGTGCATTTCACATCAATTTAATTCTATTTTCAATTCGGTAATGTTTAGACAGATGCAATGTAGATATTGATGCACCCTTGATAATATTTAAAACCCTACAGATCTTTGCATTTTTGATATCATACTAGTTTTACTGATACGAACGAAACACAGTATCGATCTGCAGTTGTTGATATCGTTTTCCATTATCATATGAACTTTCACACATTACAATCTTCCATACAATTGCGGTCAGGAATAATTTTGACTTCTCACCATAAGTTGTCAATTATTTTTTCTGAATAAGATTCCATATGTTACCACTATAATACCGTACTTATAGAAAGTGCAGATAATGAATATAACTAATTAGTAGTGTGTTATTAATTCTAAATAAATGTAATCCAATTGATTATACGTGTGAAATTTCACTATTTTCATCGAGAGTACCATAATTCACTTCTTGTTACTAAGAAATTTATACAGGCTGCTATATTTGTTTAATATTTACAAATAAGCGAGTCCCCATTGGTAATGAATTTTATAATTGTATTCTCTATAAAAGTGTCATTCAAGTGTTCTGTCGTCAGTACACTATAATCACATTTAGCAAAAAACAATATTTTGCTATAAATAATGGATAATATTGTGATAATTGAAATTCTAAATATACAATAAAACATAATACAGTTCTGTATTTGAGATATGAGGAATTATGAAGATTATTTACGTTTGACGGATGTTTGTCCCTATCTTGTTTTCGGCTGATGTACTCCCCAGCCTTCATCAGGTGTTCTATGGAAATTTCGAATCTGGGTTCTCATTCCTAAGGTATTTTTCCGATGTTATTATTATTATTCAGGTCACTGTCTGGAATCCAACACGGAATGTTGGTGTTAGTTGCCTGCACTCTTAACCACTACACCATATGCCCGGAGTGAATTTTAGGGCTTATGAATCTAATATTTTCCTATACTTCCTTAATACAGGTTCCCATATGCTACTCCTATCTGCACAAGGTCTGCTTAGAAGGTTATTATATCCTAGCATATGTGCTGCCTCTTTTAGCTTTCGTATTTTCTAGTGGCGTTCTCTGTTTATTATTTTAACTTCATCCCACAGGGGGAGGTGATCTCCGTTTTTCCATACATGATCAGCTATACCTGATTTATCAATATTTCCACGTGTTACAGCTCTGCAATGTTCGTCTACACTTATTTTGAGGGGGCAGTATGTTTCGGTTTTGTATAACCTTCCACAGATGCACGGGATGGAGTAAACGCAGTTTTTGATCATATTCTCTTTTGTTGGTGGTTTTACTCGAAGGAGACATTTGTGAAGTGCTGTATTCCTCTTGAATGCTGTCCTGATGTCATATGGGCCGCGTATCTTTTGTATCTTTTCGGAGAGGTTTTCACATAGGGTAGACAGACTGTAGTCAGTTTATGGGTTTCAACATCTCTCCTCTTCATAATTGGAGTAGATAGTATATTTCGGGGGTAGTTGTTGCTTAATAGCTTGTTACTTAGCTTGGTCATTTCTTCGTGGTGTGTGTCATGATCGCTACATATATTCTTCGCTCGATGTTTTAGCCAATGAGCAATCCCTCTTTTTACACTGTATGGATGGTGTGAATTGAAGTTGAGGTATCGTCCAGTGAAGGTTGGCTTGCGGTATACGGATGACCTGTATCCGTACTTGGTGCGTGTTATTAATTCGTCAAGGAATGCTAGCTGATTGTCGTTTCGTTTTCTATTGTGAACTGTATGGGTGGCTTTATTGAGTTCACATAATCTAACAGTACTTGGACATCTTCCTGGTGGGGCCAGTGTATAAAGGTGTCATCAACATATCGCAGCCATAGTGTTAGTTTTAGTGGTATTGATCCTAAAGCCAAATTCTCAAAGAATCCATGTACATATTGGCTACTACCAGTGTTAATGGTGAAGACATAGCTAAACCCTCTTCTTGCCGATATATATCTCTGCCCATTCTGAAGTTGGTAGTTTCTACACAGACGGTCAATATTTCCATCAAGTATAGCTGATCATGTATGGAAAACTAGAGATCACCCCCCCCCCGCTGCGTGATGGAGTTAAAATAATAGACAGAGAACACCACTAGAAAATACGAAAACTAAAAGAGGCAGCACATATGCTAGGATATAATAACCTCCTAAGCAGACCTAGTGCAGATATGGGAACCAATATTAAGGAAGGATAGGAAAATATTAGATTTATAAGCCCTAAAATTCACTCCATAATTGCCCACGAGCATATGGCATAGTAGTTAAGATCGCGGGATACTAACCCCAACATTCCGTGTTGGATTTCAGTCAGTGACCTGAATAATAATAATAATAACATCGGGAAATAACTTAGGAATGAGAACCTAGGTTCGAAATTCCCCTAGGGCAAATGATGAAAGCTGGAGAGTAATCAGCCGAAACGTTGTGTTAACAATAAACAAGACGAAGAGAAATATCCGGCAAATGTAAACGATGTAAATAATATACTACAAAAGCTATTTAAATCTTATATACCGCACTTGACTGATTCAAATACATGTACAATTTTAACTTTGGGCATGAAGATGAAACAAAAATATACTTTAAATCTACATTGCTTTCAAGTAGTAAAATCAGCAAAAATCAGTTTCAAGAGATGGAGAGAAAGTTTTGAAACAATTTTTAAGAATTTTAGTAAAGCATCTTAACTAAAGTCAAGCTTCTTAACTAAAGTTACAAGCAGCTTCTTATAAAATTTACTGCACATCACATTATAAAAATAAACTGAAGTCTCCTACATTATTCTACTTTTGAAGTAGTCTCGGTCTAAAATAACGGTTTACATTTGAAGTAACACAAAAGTATTCAGAAGTATTACAAAATATAATCGGGATGTATTATCTTTATATTAGTTTAGCCTACAGGACGGGTTAGTGCCCTGGCCATCGTCATCACTTCAGACGAGAGACTGACGCTGATACATTCCATTTATATAGATGCAATTTGGTAGCAACTGTAAAACAAATACAAGGAGCTAACAACAGGGAGCGGACATTCTACAAAGAAAAGTCTAGGCGTAGTGGTTAATGCACGTCTGGTAATGTGTGTGGAGTGATCATGAAAGACGATAGCAAGAGAAACAACTGAGTTGTAGGTGTCTACGTGGAAGTGGCAACCCCTGTGAGGGTATAATATAATAATATCGTTGAAATATAGCAATAACGACTCACGTTTTTACTATACTTGGACGGAATTATGATATTACTATATTATTAGCTCTCTGTACTTGTTTTATAATTGCTGCTATAAAAATGGAACATACCAGCGTCAGTCTGTGGTCTAAATGGCTGCGAAGGTCAGGGTACAGTACTACGTTTTGTAATACTTTTGAATAATATACCTTCCAATGTAAAGCGGCACTTTAGTCTGAGAGGAGAGGAATTCAGTTTATCTTTATAATATATGAAGTAAAGTATATAAGTAGCTGTCTGTGAGCCTCTTGATGCTTTTCTGGTTGAGATGCTTTACTAAAATTCTTAAAGCTCGTTCCAAAAGTTTCTCTTCAAAAAGTATATGTAGAAACTTATGAAATTACCATTCACAGGCCGTAGAACGTCTCTGTAGTAGTTCACATTGTCTGATAATACAGACATAGCCTTGCCCAAATGCATCAATCAATTAATATTGATGTTTTTTCACCGTTGTTACAATCATCTGAAATGGAACTGCCAATGTGCGATATTCGAGCAATTTTGCTATCCAACTTCAAAAAAGAAAAAGAAATGACGTAAAGCAGCTGATACTGCGCGCGATTTCAACGAAACATTTGGTGAGGAAATGACCAGTGAGTGATCAGCTGCAAAATGGTTTAATAAAAAACGTTCTTCGCAGTGGTTGGACCAAAATGAAGCACCGAAAAATTTCTCTAAACCTGATCGCTTCAAAAAGAAGGTTATGGTGACTGGTGGTGTACTACTGGACTCATTCACTATAACTTCTTAAAACCCGGAAAAACCATTACTGCAGAAACATATTGCGATGAAATTGCCAAAATGAACGAAAAACTGCTACCCCTCTGTCCCATCACTGATCAACAGAAGACCGCCAATCATTCTTTATGACAATGGTCGACCTTACGTTTCGTTAATGACGCTCCAGAAGTTGAGGGAACTTGACTACAGAGTTCTTCCTCACCGAACTTACTCCTCAGACATTTCTCCTACCGACTACCACTTTTCCGAGCACCTTGATGGTTTCCTGCGAAAGAAGGAGTTGAAAAATCAAACCGATGCTGAAAGTGCATTAAAACAGTTCATCAGCTCCAGAACTCCAGATTTTCTCCTTACCGGAATAAACAAACTTGTAACTCGTTGGCAAAAATGTATTGATTGTAATGGTAATTACTTTGATGAATAAAATTTCGGCATTGCGATGAATTTCATGTTTTGCAAAACGTTGCTTACTTCTGTCTAAACGCAAAGTATGCACTGGTGTACAGAAATATTATCTCAGACACACATATATAAATTATATAGATGGATATAAAAACAATATACCCAAACAACATTTTACGTATCTTTTTCCTGGAATATTTGTATGAAGGCTTTTTCTGATGGAATATGTACAGCTCTGTAAGTATGAATTATATTCACATGCCGATGTTTTTCAGTAGATTTTCAAAGTGTAACACATTTAGCATATATCGTTTTCATCCCCCACGCAGCAATGACTCACTAACAGAAAATATCCTTCCACTCGTATTAAAGGCATGCTTATCGATTTATTCCGGCTCAGCATCTGTACAGTTTCTTATTCACTCTGAACAAAGCTGATATCGTTTTCTTTTCAACATATGGAAGATAGCTTTATTGGTTTCTATCTTGTCTCATTGCTTCAGATGTGGTCACTTTTGTCACAAGTAATATTCATACGTAAGTTACTCTGTCATATGCGACCACATTATAATTTTGGCAGTATCGCATCTGATTATTGTTTCCAAAGGTCAAATATTATACAGTTATGGTAAAACAGATTTTCCCAATTTCTTATTACGCAATACTATTTTAAAATACCCATCAATCATAGCTCTTTGAAAGGAAATCGATTTTCCTATTAAACAGAATGATAAAGAGAGGCAATATATGTAAGATGAATGAAATATTTGATAGACAATTTCAATTAACACCAATTATTTGAAATTGTGAAGTTACAAGCGGTTGAATGAGACATCCGTAAAATGTGACACCATCACATTATTTTAAGTAAATATTTCCGAATGAAAATAAAAGTTCTCCAGAATATTTATATCTGTATTGTCTCTATGTACACAGAGGTCGAATCAATTAACAAAAAAAAAAGAAACTAAGCAACACAACACCCACCATCAGCAACATATGAGCCATCGACATTCAACTCTTTCCTCTTGGATATTATCCTTTTACATAAAATAATAAAAAAATAACTTCATTCATAGATTGGTAAAATAGTCTATCTAAATTTATTGTGTCCAGCAAAGAATATTCTTATTTTAATTTACATGTTCTCAAAGGTATTTGTAGAATTCACTAATCATAATTTGACTGGATATCAAAGTATTTATCAGCAATGGTTTTTAATTTGACGATCCAGTATATAGTTGCTTTAAACCCTAAATTGGGTAATAGCTACATTTTGCGGAGAGTTTCCTGAAACAATCCCAGTCCAGATGCTTGGCTCATTTATTTGGCTGATTGATCCACATTATATAATTTATATTTGATTTATATTTTATTGACGTTGGAAGAACGACAGTACTCTACCAGATTCGAGGTTCCAAAGGAAAAGAAGAAATTAAGCCCTCCAAAAAACTTAATTTTGAACATTACCACTTCTACCAGCTTATTGTTATCTTTTCAGAAATATTGTAGTAATATAAAAATAAATAATTATGTATATATATTTAAATATAAACAGGTGTGGCTATGTGGTAAGAAGCATTCTTCCCAACCACATGGTTCAGGCTTCAGTCCCACTGCGTGGCACATTGGGCTAGTGTTTTCTACAATAACCTCAGACCGACTAAAACCTTGTGAGTGAATTTGGCAGATGGAAACTGAAAGAAGTAAGTCGTATATATATATATATATATATATATATATATGCATGTGTGTATGTCTACGTAAGTGTGTGTATGTATGTGTCTATGTGTGAGTGTGTGTATGTATGTGTCTATGTGTGAGTGTGTGTCTTTGTCTCGTTGTTTGTCCCCCACTACCGCTTGACAACAGGTGTTTGTATGTTTGCGTCCCAGTTACCCAGCGGTTCGGCAAAAGAAACCAATAGATTATGTACCAGCTCAAACAAGAAGTCATGGGGTCAATTCATTCGACTAAAACCTGAAGGCGGTGCCTCGGCATAACCTGAATCTAATGACTGAAACAAGTAAAGGTAAAGATTTATGGTAAAGATCATTCCAGTGAGCTTATCGACATATAAAAATGTACGTCCAAAGATAACAAAATTGAATTCAGTTGCCGGATAAGAGATTATCTGTTGTTAGTGGCAGAACGGTGTGGGTGGGAGATGGAAAGCCTTCCGGCGTCTCACCTTAATTAAGTGGCATTGTATATAAGAAGAGATTTTGAGCTGTTGTGCAATTTCCGACTCGTTTTCTCCCATTCTTAGATATCTGACCGAGGTAGCTTTTAAAAATAAGTGCTTCTTAATTCTTCAATATTTCAATGTGTGAGGAGTTACGTAAGACAATGCTTCAAGTTATAGAGATTTATTTATTTAGCTAAATATGAAATGCATGGCATAAAAAGATAGAATATAAAAATTTCAAATAGAATATAATATGCATTAAGTAACATAAATCTTTCGATCTGATTTCTAAAGGGTAATTTTGGCAGATGTAACTACCAATATATTGATTATGAATGGAACATGCATGCCAAATATTTTGACCAGCTAAATGCTTAACAAAATTATTCATCTTGTAAACAAATAAGTGGTAGCATACTCAGTAGCAAGAGTGGAAATTCTGACCAGACCAAACCAACGATATGTTTTGGTTTCTTTGAAGAAGTTAATACGAGGAAAAGAAATGTTCCAAAAATATGCTTTCCTTACGAGATTACTTTTTTCTTTTATTTGCAATAATCAATTATTTGCATGCAAGAAATATTTATTTTCTAATACTTGAGTAATCCTAAATCCTCCAGAAAAGCTCCATACGTATTCTTATACTTAGGGTATATAATATATTTAGAATGCATAAGACTTGGTCTTTATTTTACCATTACGGTCTTCTGTCTCGCTGTTTTATTACGTCATTCTTTCAAATCAATAAATTCAAATAACATCAGTAGTAGCATATGCATTTCGCAAAGAAAAGAATAACGGAGGCCTAACCCAGTACATCGAATTAGCCATTAACAAAGATAGCTGAAAATGTTATCCACATTTTTAGCTGTAGAAGTTATATCAACAACGCTACAAGGAATTTCACTGCATCTGATCAAAAATACCAGTACCTACATAAATCAGTTGTTACATTAATAGATAAAGGAGACTCCCAACAGAATAAATTGAGCATGTGTTTTATTCGAAAAGAATCACGAAGTACTCTTTCCTCTGCACACGATTTAGAATTGTTATACCTCAGAAAACCATTCAAACAAATATATTTTGGAGGAACTAAATAAAAATAGAAAGCTCTAGAAGTTCATTCATTCTGAGAAATTAGTGAGATTAATATTAGGTTGTTCCGAAAATAACGACCGCTCTAAGTTTTGTACTTTGAAACGTAATTTTATCATAGTGTTTTAATTATATCTTAGGTGAAATTCGACATACTTAATAATGGATGTATGCGCCTTAATAATTTTCTACTTATTTCAAACTGATAAAAATTATTGAAGCGTTAGCGCCCTTAATTATGAACATGACAAAAAAGGACCTTCGCTAACTTTTCTTGCATGAGTTCAAGATTGGGCACAATGTCTCAAAAGCTGCTGCCAACACCAATAGAGCCTGCGGAGAGGGATCCACAAGTGATCTCACAGCACGAAGGTGATTTCAGAAATTCCGTAGTGGTGATGAGAACCTTGAAGATGAAGACAGTAGAGGACGGTCATGCAGTCTTGACAATGAACAATTAAAAACAATTGTTCAACTAAACCTACGTCAGAGTAGCAGAAAAATGTCTGAGGCACTTGGTGTCGGTATTATAACGGTTTTACGCAATCTGCAGTAGGTTGGTGAGGTGAAAAACTCGATAAATGGGTACCACATGAGCTAAATGAAAATCAAAAAGTTCGGCGTTTTGAAGTATGCTTGATGCCCTTTCGTGCGAAACACCAATGATCCTTTTCTTGACTGAATAGTCACTTGTGACGAGAAGTGGATCCTTTATGTAACTGAAAACGATCAAGTCAATGGATTGATTGTGATGAGTCCCCTAAACATTTTTCAAAGCCAAAGTTGTGTCAGCAAAATATTATGGTGACTGTGTAGTGGTCTGCAATTGGTGTTGTCCATTACAGCTTTCTAGAAGCCTATCAAAACATTACAGCAGAAGTTTACTGCAATGAACTTGCTGAAATGAATGCTCATTTGCAAACAAATTAGACTTGCATTGGCGAATCGGCGTGGTCCAGCTCTGCTCCACGATAATGCAAAGCCACATGTTGCAAGAATGACGCTGCAGAAACTCACTGATTTGGGATACGAGACTTTACCACATCCTCCATATTCCCCTGAACTTTAACCCACTGACTACCATTTTTTAAAACACGTTTTTAACTAATAAAACTTCCAGATTCAAACCAGAAATTGAATCAGCTTTCAAAGGCTTTTTTAGCATCAAAGCCAATACGTTTTTATCAACGAGGCATAAATATCTCACTGACTGGTGGCAGAGATGCATAGATGTTCACGGCTCATACTTTGACTAATCAAAACGTTTCTATTGTTAATTTTTCCAGAATAAAATTATGTTTCTGAAATGGGTCATTATTTTCGGAACAACCTAATGTTTGTGCTTCTCTCTCCCTCTCTCCCACTCCTTCTCTGTATCTATATACAAAATGTATCTATATCTATATACAAAATTTACCTATACTCATAACGGGTTTATTTTATGATTTCCTGAAGTGGAAGGGAATGTGCCAGTTATCCGGTTGCTATTTAGATTAAACAACAAAGTATGTTAGGGAAATGTGAATATAAAACACATTTCAGAAGACTGAAGTTTTTCTGGATAGATTATTGAATGACACTCTTGTAGTTGAGACAATATCGGACAACGAAATGATGAAGGACTCAAGTCATGGAAAAAAAACTTCATTGGAGATGGTATGTTGTTAGCACATTCCGAGGAGACGAGGCCACTCTACGTGTGCTAGACTAGGAACACTGAGATTGTTAATCAACCAGATCATTAACTTCTAGATGGCTTTATGTCTATGTTGCAGTAATCTCTCAGTTTTAGGAGTGTTATAATACTGTAAGTCTCCCTTAAAGATTGTAGGGAATCATCAGTTTGTTGAGGTTGAAGAATATTCCATTTCCAAAGATAAAGGCTAGTCTTTAGGATTTCGACTTTTTACATTATTAGTAACATCTCCAAGAGATATCAAAGTTAATGAACTATAAAACGTTGTACCTACTTTCATGGTTTTATTTGCAATTGCCTAAGATCAGGGAGGGTGACAAAGTTGTTCCCTTTAAAAATGTGGCCAATGCGTACCTTACTTTTCAGAAACATATAGCTCCACCCATATAATAAAGAAATATTTCCTAGGTAGCATAAGAATGGGACCTGTGGTTGGATGATGGAAGAGGAGGGAAACATTATTTCATCTTAAGAGTTGGTTGACTGATAATCTAGAGAAAGGAAAATTACGCCTCCTAACAGAGTACACTGGAATTTATGTTGCGTGGTCAAAGAGAAATATATCTTAGCAAACTTTCATACATTAACTGACAGTAATTTATCGAACCAAAAATGAAGAGAAGTCTAAAGTCCATAAGCGGGTAGTTTATCAAAGTCTACGTGAGAGGAATGGTTAAATGCTTGCTTGGACAGATTTCCCTAGACAAGAGAGTATTAATAACTGCCATACAAGAGCAGGATACGAAGGCTGTATGGTATTTCTTGAGAAGATTCAAGGAATGAAGGTATTGGAAAAATGATTGGTTATTTTTCTCTCCATGTCTTGTAGATGATGTTCTTAGCAAGTACTCTGTAATTCCGCGACGTAGGTATACGTGAACAATTTGTGAAAGTTTGAAATTACAATTTTGGGTTCTGAGAGGGGCATCAGAGGGTCGTCATGCTTAAGAATATAATATCTGTCAGCTGTTTAGCTATTTTGAAACATCAAAAGTGAAATACACTAAACTTGTGTGACTGAAATATGTTTTAATTTCATTATGTTAGAGATAAATTTTGATAAATCTGATAAAGTCAATTTCTTGGATCCACTCTGACCGCAGTATATGGGTCGTTGTCATGTGTTCTGGTAGTGGGTGGATCCAGCACATCGAGATTGTAGGGCATAGCAGGTTCAATGCCGTGTATGCCTCCCCAGAATGTTCAAAACGGTCATACACCGTCGGTACATGGAGTGCATGAGGCGGTTCACAATAGCCATTGGCACCTGTGCCCACACCCTGAAGAAAACTGTTCTCAGATCCTCACGAGTTGTTGAGCTTCGGACCGCCTGGTTCAGCCGTCGCTGGATTTCATCCCACAGGTGTTCAATTGGGTTCAAATTGGCACCGAGAGCTGGCTACGGCATGGTTCTCACCTTGTTCTGACGCAGGAAGTCCATGGTGACCCTGGCCGGGTGGGAGGGAGAGTTGTCCTGCCGGAACACATGGGTATGTTGACGCTTAAAGAAGGGCACGATGTGCGGTCTTAGGACCTGGTCAACATAGCGCTACAGTGATTCCATTCTTTCTGCCTGCACCAACATTTTGGAACACACGTGGCTCAGTTCTCTGATTCAAGCCTATAGCACCCTAAACCGTGATGCTTTGGCTACCCCACGCATCCCTCTTGATGACGCATGCGTCTCTGTAGCGTTCACCCCTCCTACACCACACCCTGACTCTGCCATTCGAGGTGGAAACGCAGTACCGGCTCTCGTCAGAGAAGACCTTCATTGTAGATACCGCCAATATCGGTGCTGTATAGCCCACTATAGTCGTGTCTGACGGTGGCGGTCGGTGAGGACAGGCCTTCGAGCAGGACGACAGCAACGTAGATTGTTGGCAACCACTACCATGTCACCGCTGGTGGGTAGCTGTCCAGTGTGAATGGTCTCGCGAGCTGTCACGCTGGTCGGTATGAAGCCATGACGGGGATGTTGCGGGTGAATGAAGTGTCCTGCCTGGTCTGGTCGTGGTCACCCGGGGCACCCTCTGAGGGCACGGTCTGCAATGCTGTTGGTATTGTTCTATCGCTGTTGCAGGCGATAGATGGTGCTGCCGTTGACATTGTAAGCTTTAGCAACAACCAGGGCATCCTGCCCTGCTTGCAATCGACCCGTAGTTTGCATTCTCTGCTTTACTGACAATCGGGTCATACATGATGCTACCCAAATTACGAACTGATTTTATTCCAGCCACAAGAGCTGAACGAAGAAGGGACGATACAAAGCGAAAGGGGTTGGGATCGAATGATGAAGCATTAAAAGTGAATTAAAAAATTTAACTGATTAAATATACAGATGAAATTACAATACAATACAAACACGTCACAACTGAGTGGGGCGCAGGTTCGATCCCACAAACCCGGATCCACCACTGAACCTTTCTGTTTCCTTTATGTTTTACACTCACGCAGCATTATTCACACTCAACATCCACGTCACTACCTTCCATCTTTTGTCATATATAACGGGCGACAGGCGTCTCCTTTCCAGCCTTAGTTCCCTTTTAAGCTGGAAATCGAACATGTTGACCAAACCAGGGCCGGAGATGAAGGCACCCGTCGCCACTCCCCTCATTCTCATTCTCCAAACAACCTCTTTTGCCAACGCTACTACATCAAGAAAGCACATCTGTCTTCCTTATTGAAGGATGGTGGTGGAACAAACTTTATAATCGACTTGGAGGACAGCTGCACTCTTCCCAGACGTGACAGCATTCGTTCGACGTGTGTTTACGTCCCCGTAACCTAGCGGTTCGTCCAATGAGACCATTAGAATAAGTACTATACTTACAAAATATAAATCCTGACGTCGATATCTTCGCCTAAAATCCTTCAATGTGGTCTTCCCGCATGGCCGCAGTCAAATAACTGAAACAAGTATAAAAGAATAAAAGAATAAAAGATTATATGTATATATATATATGTACACACATGTACACACATGTATATGTACATTAGATTATCTTCGAGGCGTTATATCCAATCAAGAATATAAATTAAATATTCAGTTTTGAGAAAATTCATTATCTAAACTTTGTTTTATTTTGTTTTTGGTTAAAAAGCGAACGCCTGAACATAATTTAAAATATAATTTATTTCATCATTTATCATAATTACTTTGAAAGTAAAATAGCTATTTACAATGACGTTAATAGGGTTTCATTATTTTCGACGAATTATATTGTTTCCATCAATAAATTTCCGATCGATCTCTCTATTGTTCAATTTGCTTTTCTAAGAACATGTTTCTATTCTGAGAATATGTCTTTGTAAGGATATTCTCTTGACTTATTTTCCATCTATCATATTTTTGATTAATCAGCTTCAACTCGAAACAACTATTTGATGCACCTCACAAGAAGCATTGAAACACAGCGTAAACTGTACTTTCACAACACATACTAAAAATGAACGAGGAAAACTATCTGAAAGCTGAAATGACTCATTAACGTCTCTACCCCAGCACACACTATATTATTTGTCTCAGAAGAAAATCTCAAACGGAAATGTTTATTAAAAACAAGATACATAACTAAGTGCAGCAGGGGATAGCATAACACAGGGGTTCGACCTAATAGGTTACCAATGGAAGGTGTATGCATTAAATAAACTAAAGAAAGAAGTAGAATGTTAATGCCCCGGACACAGATACGTAATGGGAGACTTTGACGCCTGATAACCTATATTATGATTGCATATAGATAATAAGTTACTTTACTGTTCATATGGCCTTGATTGTAACATCAGTCTAGCACGAGGTAACTATTACGTATACATATTCACATGTAAATATTACTTCTTGGCATACTTCTCCGATTCTTTCGAAAAGATCACAAAAATTTAGACGAATATATTATAAGAATATTATTTAATAAAATGGATATGCATTGTAATAGGTTCGGTCCCAATCGGAGTACTGATAATTCAGTTGTGTATCTAGAGAGAATAATGCTAATAGGATTGTTATCATTTCTTCTACAATATTTCTATTTGGCGAAATATTGACGCTTAATGATATCTCTGGATGAGATATAATTTGATGTAAATCGCGAAGAGATAGAGTTAATTATCTTTTATATCATTTATAAGAAATGTATCAAGTTACAATATATATATATATATATATATATATACTTTATTTAAAGCAGCAGAACATTCTACAAAACCTGTTACTCTGAGTTTCGCATTGCAAAAACTGTCCGATGAACGGCAACGCGAAACTCAGAGTAACAGGTTTTGTAGAATTTTCCGCTGCTTTAAATAAAGCATATTACTCTACCACTGGTATTTGAGTACTCTTTTTTCCCACCTTGTTTCACATTTATGTGTTTAATATATATATTATCGTTTGTAGCAAATTGCTAAGTGATGATTGAGATGAGATGGTGGGTGGTTTTTTCCTGTTACTAGGTACATTTCTTTTTAATACAACTTCTCAGCAAATTTAATTCTTTTTGCTATTTCAAGAATCATGGTCAGGGAAAAGAATGTACGATTTTTGAGTCACTATAATATCAATCAAATTTTTGATGAAACGTTTTGAATAAGAAACGAGAGATGACTCTGCAGAGACATATATCTCATTTTGAATATTTTAAACATTGTTAGAAGTCAGTGAACAGTTTTTCCTCTACTTAACAATCACCAAAGCAAACAAAGGCAACTAGAAATCACCACTCACCTTTACCAAACAATAACTGTTAGGGGCTAATATAAACTCTACTAGTCTTTTTTTCATTCTCGCATCGCGCGTGAAATCAAAAGAGCTATTGCTGCTGCTGCTCTTACTACTACTACTACTACTACTACTACTACTACTACTACTACTACTACCACTACTACCACCACCACCACCACCACCACTATCACCATCACCATCACCATCCACTACTACTACTACTACTACTACTACTACTACTACTACTAATCATGTTTGTATTACAATAGTCCCTCGCAGGTTTACCTTCCAAAATCCTCCGCGATAAGTGAAAATCCGTGGAGTAGAAACAGTATTGTATATTTTTTATTATTTTTATAATTTGTATATATTTGTTTTATTATAAATGCAAAACAACACCACAGAGGAATCGACGTAAGCTTAAATAATAAACCGCGATAGGTGAACCACGATATGGCGAGGGATTACTGTACTCCTATTTGACAACAACTTTTATCTTGGGTACAAGGACACACAATTTGAAAAAAAAAGTCTCAGAACATTATCGACGCTAGACTTTTAATCGTACCCGTTTTACTGACCTTCAATTTGAACTCACTGGTGTCCATCAAATATCTGTAACATGAATATAAGACTGTATCTCAAAAGAACTACACAATATCGACTCTGGATGGATAAAAGATAAGATATACTGGCATGTCTTGAAAACAGGAATTCATTACCGTGAAATAAGCTGTCCAATGCTCAATTGTTTCTGCATGTAGCTATTTATTTCGAGAGAGCAACTTGAACGATGGCTATGTTGTAAAAATTTAAGGGACAAATGGCTAAAACGATGCCGTTTGAATTTGTTCCTAATACAATTAATATTAATCATACAAAATTATATTAAGTGAGCAATTGTTTTTCTTGGTCATATTCTTTGCCCAAACTCTTTAAATTATTATAATAAATTCATTTCAATACTGAAAGAATGATGTCTACTATATAGGTCGAGTGTGTTTTGACATTTGAAATAAAATTCGCATGAATAAAATTCATATTGTTTATAATCTTGCTAAATCTATTATGGCACGAAGAAAATGTCAAGTATATTATGAAGAAAAGATAAACTCGTCAAGATAAAGCTTGGTAACTAGGCATAATCGGTGGTATTTGTTTTACGTAGTTAACATTGACAAATAACCACTCATCCTTTATATGAAGGGTAAGCTACACGTACTACACAGTTTCCTGCTTATATAGCGTGAGGTTTTGCTCTAGGAAGATAAATGTTGTTTGTTAATATAATGTGAGAATATTTCTTCATGACATTTCTAGTTTTTTTACCACTATAGAATAATTTTGTTGTGGATATATAACTTCGTGATTACGTTTATCCAAGATCAAATCTGTCTAAAACAGACCTGTGATGAAAGGATTGTAGGCAATCATTTTGCCTTATAGGACATATTGTCTCCAGAACATACTAATCCAATGCATCCCATCACTTACAATAGCAAATGCAACTGAGGAAAACTTTGCCTGACATTTTTAGAAAGTCAAACCACTAGCTATAGCTTATAGATGGCTGGTAGAATAACTTGTTTTCTCTTGTAAACAAAAACGTTTTGAAAAGTATATATCATCAGGAATTGAATAGCATTTTTGCTATGCTGTAAGTAGGAGGACGAGGGCGAGTGGGTGGCGCAAGGCAGAGTAATGAAAGTTGCCTAATTAAAGCGGGGGAAGTTCGATTCTCTGGTTTACACCCCCAGTCGCTTTAAACGTTAAGGACCTAGCAAAAACCTTTTTTCAAATACACCACCATAAGCACCATTCAATCTCCAACAGATCCACTCTGAAATTGTCTTGCTCCTCTCCGCCCAATATAGACTCTATTATTACCTCATACAATAAGCGTAAACTTAATTCCTACTACCTAAATATATGTAATCATAACACAGGTAAATGCAGCGAAAACACTAACACCGAACATTATGGCATATACCACACCCGTAACCCTGACACTGTAACCAGCATAAACCAGGATACAAACATCCCCACTTCCGAGGAAGCTGGAGTACGGCTAAAACGAGTGTTAATACTAATAACACTACTCCTACTAACGCTAATAACTCTAATACGACCAGTACTACCACCACCACCACCACCACCACTACTACTACTACTACTACTACTACTACTACTACTACTACTACTACTACTACTACTGATAATAATCCTTTCTACTATAGGCACTAGGCCTGGAAGTTTAGGGAAGAAGACTAGTCAATTATATCGACCCCAGTGTTTCACTAGTACATAATTTATCGACCCCGAGAGGATGAAAGGCAGAGTCGACCTCTGGCGAATTTGAACTCAGAACGCAGCCACGAGCGAAAAAACCGTTAAGCATTTCGTCCAGTGCGCTAATTATTCTGCCTGTTCGCTGCATTACTACTACTGTTAACAACAACAACAACAATAATAATAATGATGATAATACGAGCCAATCCCCTAACACTGCCCTAAACTTTAACTTGTCCATAAATAGTACAGCATCTTCCCTCTCCACAACTAAGCCACGTAAGACAGATAGTTGCAACTGCCGGGCCGAGAACGAATGCCCGCTGCAAGTTCACTGCAGAAGGTTTAACGTTGTATACAAATGCATTGTCCACAGAATATTGTATAATTCTACTAGCTGCTACATGGGTCTACTATTAATTTTAGAGAGAGATATTTTGCACATCTAAACTCATTTAAATATGAAGACTATAGCAAATCCACGCCCCTAGTCATCCACATACACCATCTGTTAAATAGGAAAGTTTTATATAGAATATCCTAGGTCATAATAGATTTTGGTCTCCCATACCAAAGCCAGCGCTCCACATGTGGACTCTGCCGGATAGAAGCCCTCCAAATATTAATTCATGATTCACCGCAATTATTCAATAAACAGCACGAAGCATTTTATACATGTAAGCACGAGTTCTTTCGCATCTTTAGATTCTTCCATAGGTCCAAATGCAAGCAAAATCAGTACATCTACGGCCGTTACAATATACGTGCGTTTCTTCTTTTCTCCTTTCCTTTTCACCTCTATCAACATAAGTACCCTAGAATTTAGCTAGCTTCAATTCCTGAAATTCTAATTTTGCAATCTTTAATTTTTAATTTAACATTTAATTATTAAATTTTAATTCTTTATGTATGGACATGCTCGCCTATCACTTGGGTAAGGTGAATTTGAAGCTATAAGACTTCAAATCCACCTTACCCTAATTAAATTATCATAAATGAATTGAGACACTCGCCTTGCCGTGTCTTTTGTCCTTTTCCTCTAATATACCTGCTAACACGGATCCATACCTCCAGCTTCAGCTGCGAACTTCGAACCTAACGAATAACCAATTGTAGCACTTACTCAGCGTATCCAGGAATCTTTATCAATCTTTGGAAACCCCCTCTCTCAATACATAAAAGAGAATTGGAAACGATTCTTAGACGATTGTTTTATTCTCTAGAATGAAAACACAGATAAACTCCTAAGATTTAAAAACCTATTGAACAGCATAAACCCAAATATACAGTTCACAATGGACTACAACCAAAAGGAGCTCCCGTTCTTGGATATACTAATTAAAAAAATTAACCTTAAAATAGAAACAGACATTTTTTACAAAGCCACAGACGCCAAACAATACCTTCTTTTTAATTCATGCCACCCAAGACACACTAAAACAAACATCCCCTTCAACCTTGCAAGAAGGATATGCACAATAGTGTCAGAACAAAATACCAGGAACTTTAGACTGCAAGAACTCAAAAACACCCTAATTGACAGACATTACCCAGCTCAACTCATAGAGGATGGGATCAGACGTGCAACAGAAATCAACATAGAAACTTTAAGAAAAGTTCAACACAACAACACACCTTCCCCGAAAATACTACCTTACATATCTACATACAACCTCAGAAACAAAGAAGCCTTCACCATCATCACTCAGAATTTACCATTACTTCATAAAGACCCCAAATTAAAGGACATTCTAAACATACACCAAATCATTAAAAGCTACAAACAGCCTAAATCACTCAAAAAGATTCTCACAAAGGCAAAATTACGGATGCAAAAGTAAAAAAATGTGGTAGATCGAACTGTGCAACATGTCCTAACCTGCTAGAAGGATCCGAATTCCTCTTTAAAGAGGGACAGAAATTGAAGATCAAATCTAACTTTACTTGTGCCTCTGAAAACATAATTTATGTCATAAAATTCTCGGGCTGCCACCAAGACTACGTGGGTTCCACGGGACTATCACTCAGACGTAGATGCACACTGCATCGACAACAGATTGCATTCCCAGAATATAGAAGGATACCTTTTAGTGAGCACATTGAGAAATGCGCAAAGCAACTACTACCACAATTTTTAATCTTTCCATTTTACCAATGTGCTTTCGGATCATCAACACAAATTAGACTAAACAAGGAAACATTCTTCATTGAAAAGTACAAGCCCAGACTCAACCATCCGAACATACTAATACAGAGAAATTCACACCAAGGGAAAGGAAAACATTTTTAAGCGATTATCTCCCTTACACCGGAAGAAATCACTCACTACCTTCCCTTATTTAGAACTCTCCTGAAGATAAACATAACGAAAACTCTATTCAACATAAACATAACGTCGCAAGAAATTTGAAAAGCTACACGCGAAACCGGTCTTTCTTTTAAATTATGTCATTATAAGAGAAAAAAATTTTTTTTAAAGTTTTCTAATATTCCTCAGACATATTGACGCAAATATATATATTTTTTAACATTTAAGCCTTCTGTAGTTTTTTCATTCTTTACTATTTTCTATATATATATATACACACACACACACACACACATATATATATATATATATATATATATATAATATATATATATATATATATATATATATATATATATATATATATATATACATTTATATATATATATATATATATCACGGTTGTCAAGCGATGGTGGGGGAAAACACACACACAACTATATATATATATATAATTAAGATACAGTTGATTTAGGTACTTGAATTGCATTGGTTGATTAAATGAAGCCTCTTGAAACGGCCGTAATGCACTGCTACCTGGACATCCTTGTTACTTATTTGCTTTATACATATACAAGCACATACACAATCGCGCGCGCATGGGTTTATTGAAGCCTTGCGACTTGAATGTCAGACAGGGGTCAACTATTACATCCTATATTTGAGTAAGTGGCCTCATGCTTGAGTTTCTTCACTGGTTCGCCGTTTTGTGTGTAACAAGTGGATCGAAACCATGAAATTGGAAAGCAATTATTTAAAACACGGTTTTCTGTCCATTAAATATTACTCGAATGAGCAAACAAATTTTCCTTTACTTAGAAGGTAATGAGAATGAGAAGATGAGCAAGAAGGAGGCTATCTGCAAGTGATATTGTAAGCAACACAGGAAAATATTTTTCCAGCTGTGACGTCATTTTTCCAACAGAAAATATATATTCTGCTACAAAATTATTTCATCGCCCTAGTAATTGGTAAGCAAATATATTCTACACTATTGAATATTGTTAACTCCTTCTTGGAATATTTTCCTATATAGATATTTTAATGAACGCGTTGTATCTTTCTTCCAGAGTACATGTTATCTGGGATCATTTTCTATGATGGCATGTTTGCTCATAAGTGAATCTGTAAGGAGAAACAGAAGTGCAGTAAATAGCAATGGAATACATGGAAAATATTAAATTAATTGGTGCAACCAATGAAGATGCTTGCTTCAAATTTAATACTGACTTGATTAAGGCAATGTATTAAAATATCTCTGCCTTCTTATGATTATAACTATGCAATAGGAATTCTAAGACTACTTATTGTAAAGTAAACATAGATAGTTGCAGACTACAGGTTTTAATTAAAAGTCATTTGTAGGGATATCTAAATGCCCAGCTTCTGATTTCATGTTGGTAGTGCCTATTGAAGTAAAAATACTCTTTTAGAGAGAAATAGAATTTTAACGGTTTTTTCTCAAAGCCTATGCAAGGTTACTTTAGAAAATGTCACTTGTAAATATAAAGCTACATAGTAATTTTGTATTTATATCTTTGTGAGAAAGCATTGATAAAGGAAAAATATGTACAACAGAGAAAACGATTACCAGAGGCCTTTCACATAAGGTAGACAGACTGTGGACATTTTATTGGCTTCGACCTTTGTTTTGTTCATAATTGGAGTGGCGAGTATACTTTTGGAGTAGTTGTTACTTAATAGGTCATTATTGAGCTTGATCATTTCTTCGTGGTGTGTATCACGATCGCTACTTATATTCCTTGCACGATGTGTTCGGCACTGAGCAATCCCTCTCTTTACACTGTATGGATGGTCTAGCCTATGTGAAAGGTCTCTCCGAAAAGATACAAACGATATGCGGCCCATATGACATCAGGACAGTATTCAAGAGTAATACAACACTTCGCAAACATCTCCTTCGAGTAAAACCACCAATAGAAGAGAATATGACCAAAGAATGCGTCTAATCCATCTCATGCAGCTGTGGTAGGTTATACAAAGTCGAAACATGCCGCCCTCTCAAAATAAGAGTAGACGAACATCACAAAGCTGTGACACGAGGAGATATTGAAAAATTGAATATAGCTGATCATGTATGGAAAAATGGAGAACACCTCCCTCTGTGGGATGAAGCTAAAATAATAGACAGAGAACACCACGGGAAAATACGAAAACTAAAAGAAACAGCACATATGCTAGGATACAGCAACCTTCTATGCAGACCGAGTGTAGATATAAGTAGCATATTTGAACCGGTATTAAGGAAGGATAGTAAAATATTAGATTTATAAGCCCTAAAATTCACTCCATAATTGCTCACGGGCATATGGCGTAGTGGTTAAGAGCGCGGGCTACTACCCCCAAGATTCTGAGTTCGATTCCAATGGCCTGAACACTAATAATAATAATAATAATAACATCGAAAAATACCTTAAGAATGAGAATACACTTTCGAAAATTTCCCTAAGACACCTGAAGAAGGCTGAAGGGTATATCAGCGGAAACGTTGTGTTAACAATAAACAAGATCAGGACAAATATCCGTCAAATGTAAAAAATGTAAATTATTCTTCATCTCTTAAATATAGAACTGTACAAGATGAGATATTTGGATTACAAATATATGGCTATATTTTTGGGCGCATTCAATAATTTTGTAAACTTCCGGCCAAACAAAAAATGCTTTGTATCTGGTAGCAATGCTACTTTGCAACTGCAAGAAATATATTTAAAAAGTTCAGTTTAAAAAGCCTAATTCGATGAAATTATAAATAACTGTGCATCGGAGAGTATTGCAAATTGCACAAGAAAACGCTCTCTAATTACGGCGTAGATTGCTGAAGAAAGTGTCAAACGCAAGAGAAGATTTTAACTAATACGAGGTAACATGAAGCAGTCCCATTCAATCATCTCATAATCTTCTTGTTTAGATCCATATATTGGTTCATATTATCGGTAAATGCGATAACTGCTACACAATTACACATTTCCAGTTAAACTTTTCAAGTATAGACATCTAGCCTAAAGCAAATAGATTTTAAAAAGGATCGATATTATCGTTATCATCCAATAGTTCCCTCCTTCCACTGTTTATCAACTCACAGGCAGTACCTTACACTTTCACAGACAGAAATTATTTATAGGTAATCTACAGTTTAACTAAAGATCTAAATTACAAACATTGTCATTAATTAACTTCAATTGATATTTATCGGCACTGCATAACCAAATTAATTGTAGATAATCTCTAATTTCTAATTTCATTAGAAAATAAATGTATATAACAGATCATTGGCATTTAATGAAACAGTGAAGTAAATGCGAGCAAGCACACTTATACAGACATACACACTCTCAAGTGGTCGCGCACGTACACGTATACATACCTCCACCCCTACACACATCTACGAGAAACTAACATAGTTATCTGCGAAAACATGTCAACTCTCTAAGTCAATTTGTGGAATATCTAAGGAAATATTTGTTTTGCCTTTGCTCTCAACTTCAATAAAGTTTTAATAAAGTCAAATGAATCTCACCAGGCATGGTTGAGCAGCAGACGACGTCACATTTATTAAGTTTTTAATTACAGAATATTAGATATTTTGATCCCGAACTTCAGTATATCTAATTAATGTATTAAATGTAAAATACAAATATATAATCAATGAGGATATAGTTTATTTCGCGAGAGCACCAAATTATGGAGCGATGATAATGAGGATGATGGTGGTGGTGGTGGTGATGGTGGTGGTGACGATGATGATGACGACGATAATGATGATTTTAGTGATAGCAAATACTAATTAATACTACATTATATAATAATAACACGAGAATTAGGGTGAAATAACCATGATAATTACATTGGTAAGCACCATGAAACATTCTGAACCAAACATCCCCAGAGTTGACGTCGTGAAAAAATAGAAAGCAGGAGGTTTGTGAATTGGAAAGGATAGGACTTATCAAAATATAATTTCCATCCATATGTACAATGAATAACATGAATATCAATATAAAAATAATATCAGGTCTTACATTTTTTCTCTCACTTTCCTTTGTACTTCAAAATTAGCTCGGTTGGACAAATCACACATTCCGCGGCAGATATACTGTTTGTATAGGAAACCTTTTGCACGACACACAAGTGTAATCTTTACAATCACTACTCATTACTTACTACACGTACACAGTACTTATATGAATTCATCAACATATATAACACACTCCACACAAGCCTTTTTCGATATATTCAGTAATTGGTGCTATAATAAAACTTGAACATTAGATATATTATAAAAAGTGTCGTCTAACAACAGAGGACAATCAATAATATATTTTGCAAGAAACCTTACACTCTCTGGTAGAACGCGTCGTTGTGTTCTTTCTAGTGCTCTGACTTCAAATCCTCCTTCTGTTTCCATGATCAATAAATGAGATACCCGCCGAATACTGGCGTCGCTTTTTCTCTCCCTCTATTTTCGTTTGGTTTATACCTGAAATTTAAAGTACTAGTCTTGTTACGGTGATATGGCCTGAGAGATGGATTAGTGTGCGAGTGTTTGTAGAAACACTTTTAAACGTTTATTTCACGAGTGGAAATACAGTTGGTCAGACTCAATACATACCAGTGAGACAACAGAGACTCCATCAGTGCAAGTCACAAGGCATATACACTCCCTACATGACTGTTTAAACTTGTTTAATGATTATTACGAAATTCTCCCTCAATAAATTCAGTAGACAGAGAACGTTTTTATTAGGTTTCTATTCCTATCTACTACGAATTATTCATTCGAGAAAACAATAAATATAGAAGATTATTAATAGTTAATTTAAACAATAATTTTTTTCATATAATTTAATTTAAATAGAAGAGTTGTATTGAATATGTAATTGTTTACATATTTTTTGTTGAAGTTATACATAGGGGAAGACTTAGATAATTATATACAAACAAACACACACACACGCACACACACACACGCACACACACACACACACACACACACACACACACACACACACACACACACACACACACATATATATATATATATATATATATATATTTATATATACGTATATCTAGTTAATCCGAACATGAACAAATAGAAAATGCAACAACGCGAGGACGTGGAACAAGTATAGATAGTGTTATTGGACGCTATATATGTGCACACCTATCTTATTGTTGTATGTTGTGGTGACAAAGGACTATGTTGGACACGAAAGGGTTTCAATTAGTATGTGTTTGAGATGTAATGAAGTGAATTTTCATGTTTATGGATTGCACTTGGTTATATCGTCCGTTAGAGTGTTTTTGTTCCTTTTTAATTGTAATTGATGTATGATAAATAATACATAGACTTTTGAATTAATTTTTACAATCCAGCAGCCTTTTCACGCGGAATTTCGTCTATGTTTAAACCGTGACTCTGAAGTGACTTATTTATAAGGGGACTGTTATTGTGTATGTATATTAGAAAATGTATATAAGTCGAAAAAATTTGTTGGCCTTCTCTTGTTATTTTTAATAATTGTTTATGTTAAATGATATTATGTTATATTATATTCATAGAATATCATGTAATATTATAATATAAATGATTGGATTTTCAATAGTATCTCTCCATTTAATTTATTTATACACACACACATATACAAAATGGGACAAGAACGCAAAACATCCGGACAGTTAGGTGATATAAAAATGGGACAACACATCCAGGCAGACGATACAAAGAAAACAAGGACGAAAAAGACGGACAATGTTACACAAGTACAATATATATAAGGAAAATAAGACAATAGAGAAAATACTAAAATAGTTTTATCATGAAGTACATTTTGTACCGGTTTCCGTCTTTTAGAATTTTTCAGCTAAGAGTAAAATAAGGAAAAACAATTAAATAAGTGAAATGTTTTGTTGATTTTTCCATAGTCTTTAAGTAGGTAGATATTTCCATAATCTTCAGATAGTCTCTCTCTCTTTCTCTCTTCCTTTGTGAATGCCTTGGTAGGTGGGTGCTAGTAAATCTGAAGCAAATGTTTGGGTACAGAGAATTGATAGTTTAAGCAGAAGCAGCCGAGGGTGGAGAAGGAGAAGAAGAAGGAGAAGGAGGAGGAGAAGAAGGAGAAGATGAAGTAGAAACAGAAGAAGGAGTATATATATATATATATACGTGTGCGCATGTGCATGTATGTATATATTACATCAACATTCCAAATGCTTTTGTGTACCTCTCCGTTTTGACGCAATACTCGATATTTGTTGGGGATGGTATATTTTCTTATTAGGCAGAGATTATTTTATGGTTACTACTGATTTAAAATGGAAGATTTGCATATTGGAAAGGAAAGGGTTGAAGGACTTTCATGCTGATTCATGTAATATTGGAAATTTCATACATGTCAGCATTTGCCTAAATCTGTTTGAAAGTTGAAATATGAGACTTTAATCGAATGCCAGATCATCAGAGAAATAAATTTCCCAATTTCTATTTCTAGAATGAATGGGTTGTGTACAAATTAATGTATAATTACATATGTCTGGAATAAAATATTAGCAGCAATTTTTCTGTACAAACCAAAAGCTTGATAATGACCCGCACAATCTTACAATCTTCAAATTGCTACAAGGAAATATTTCAAATCTTTCATTGTACTGCAGGGTCTAAATGATTGGATGTTCATGAACGATTCAATTTTACATTAGAAAACTAAGTATTTTTGCATTTATCCAATGTAGAAAGGGATTAGTTTCATGAGGCCTTCCAGATACGTCTGACAAATGGGATGACATACAAGGCCAATACTGCAAGATTTCATTTCTTTCTTTAATAATAAATAAAAAAACATTCGTATGATTTTCAAATTGAATGGTTAGACATTTTGATAGCGATTTCACATCTCTATGTAGTAAACGTTTATTCTATACAGATCTCATATCTTTGCATGGATATGAAATTCGACTGCTGTTCAATGCTTAGCATTTAATGAAGTGGATAAATTTATCTGCATCTTTTTTTAAACATATCGTGATATCTTAGTGGCTAACAAATATAGGTCGATAAATTATCCAATTACTGGGCCCATTGTTTATAGATATAAATTTAATTTGAAATGTTGCGTCTTCTTCCTAGTTATCCTAGTTGCGTCAAAGGTATATGTAGCAACACACCAGCAGAGTAATATTATTTTGGCTCTAGCATTCAAAATTTTTTGCGCTACAAGAAAAAGATCACCCCTTTTACACCTATCATGTTCACCCAGATACTAATTCCTAGTGCACACCTATCTCATACGGATATCTGACAAGTGGTTAGTATTTGAATCATAATTTCTAATGTAGACCGATCCTGCGAATTAATCTGTAAATTTAGTAATTCTTTCCGTAAATTGCTCAACATGGATATTACTAATTTCAGAAATTCCTGTAGATAGCCTAACATTTGACAGTGGAATGTTTCTTCATATTTTGCCCCAATAGAACTTTCTTTGACCAATGCCTATGATTCTACATCTTAGTCGCAACACCCACGTGTTTGCAAGTTATGTAAGGTTTAATGAAGTATGAAGCTTTGTTTCTACTGTTAATTATTCGGGAGTGGGAACGTGCAAACCTCGACAGAATAGGAATAAACCAAAGAAAATCAGACATTCTAAATAACCGACAGTACTTTACTCGGCAAATAAATGGGAATAGGCGGAAGGGGATTTCAGAAAAATATGTTGGAATGCAAGTATAATTTACAGAGACTAACCGCTCAAAGAACAAAACTAAAATATACTCGCACAAAACGGAAATTATCTAGATGTAAACATAAATTTTGTACTCTAAAATACCAGGTAACTGAAATTATGCATTCGAAAATATCCCTCCTTTCCCCAAAAGAAATAAAAATCGTAAAAAATCTTTATCTATTTCGAATTCCATCGTAAAAATGTAATTTTCATTAACTCGTTTGCAGTTTCTCAATTCTACTACTACTACTACTACTACTACTACTACTACTACTACTACTACTACTACTACTACTACTGATGATGATAATAATAATAATAATAATAATAATAATAATAATAATAATAATAATAATAATATTTGTAACTAGCACAAAATGTATATCAGGACAGGTATGCCTATGTACGTAAAATAGTGCGTTGGAATGTTAGCCAAGGATGTACCTTGTAAACAAATAGAAATTGGTATGAACACGACCTGGGAGGCCCTGATACAGATATTACGGAGCTTGCCCATAAAACCTGACCCTACTATTAAAGCAAGAAAGTCAGATATAATTATAGCGAGCGAAATAAACCATGTAAGGCTATAGACACAACCGGAATGAAGCAGGATGGCACGAAACGAGAAGGATGACAATCGAAATAAAAAGAAAGACCTTACTGGTGAGTTTCTGGAATAATTTTGGCAAGGTATATATGAACGCGTGAGCAATATATTGTTTTCTACATGCATATTTTTGAGCGATACTCTCCCTCCTCTCTAAATAGGAATTACACTATAGAATTAGATATTACAATATACTAAGACAAAACTTACAGGGCAAGCGATACGATCTAAATGCATTTTAGAGCTAAATATATTGGCATATTTAAGGAACATTTGTGTCAAGGATCTTTAAAAAATTTAGTAATCGAAAAAGCACATCTTTATATATAAAAGTAAGGTTGTGTGTCTGTCTACTCCGATTTAGATTCCTAACTACTCCCACATTTTCCGGTGCAGTTTAACCAAAACCGGGTATCTTATAGTCGTGATTTATATCGAGCCCTTCTGGGTATTAGCGCGCGTCTACGATGAGTCTACGACTATAAAAATAATTTACCATCATTTTTTTCTATTTTAATGCATATTTTTTTAAATATAAGGGAAGTAACTCTCTAAAAATGTCTACGATGAGTCAACGATTTAAAAAAATTACTATCATATTTTTTCCTTCGTTGTTTCCAGGTTTTAGATTTGTGTCGCTTTTTTCCACGTTCGTATGTTTGTTTGTCTTGTATTATTATGCATCCTTACGGTCTGGGTTTGTTGTTTTTTGTTTACATCGTGTTTGTTGGGAATGTTACGTTTGTCTTCGTGTTTTACTGTTTCAGTGTTTATATTATTGGGCATTGTTGTGTGGCTTCTATCTACATTTTCCTGATGCATTTTTTCTTTTAGATGTTCTATTTCTATTTCTGATATTTTTTTGCGTTGAGAATGTATCTTCGTACGTTAGCTAGTTTATTAGGGTTCATTGCTGTATCCAAGTCTATATTTATGCTATTTTCCTTCCATATTTTATATGTATGTGTTGTTGTGTTTTCATTTTTTGGGTAGAGCACTGCTGTGAAGTAAGCGTGTAGGATAGAAATGTATTCCTCACGTGTCCATTTATGTCTTTTGGGTTTTATTTGCGGGACATGAGGAACATCGTCCGGCCCATTATTTTGACGGTCGTCATTTTCGTAGGGTACCGGTGCATTCATTTCTGTTGTCACATTATTTTGCACGTGTAGTTTTTCGTACATTTTGTGTTGTAAGTTTAAAGTACGTACTTCCCGATTTTTATTCTTGGGTTGAATAATATCGGTGTTATTTAATTTCTTCGTAGTTTTTTTGTACATGGTGTTTGGGGTCGGGGATGATCTGGTGTTGATGGATCGTAATGTACCACGCATGTTTACATGTGTTGTGTTAGAGGTGGAGATGATATCGAGTCAAAATACATCATTTCGTTTCGAAAATAGTAATAAATTTCAATGAGTATTAGTTACGCGGATATAGTCCAATCCTTTGTTAGTAATTTTTTGGCTCCATGCGATGTCTTTGTTTTCAATGTTTGTGGATAGATTTCGGAGCACTGTTTTATCGTTCTCACATCTTAAACGTCCCCAGTGTTCTGTTGTTGTTGTTGTTATTATTATTATTATTATTATTATTATTATTATTATTATTATTATTATTATTATTATTATTATTATTATATCTAGACTGTGAAGGAGAAAGTCGATAACTTCGACCCTGGTATTTATTTAGTCAAACTCTAAAGGTTGAAAGGCAAAGTCGACTTCGGCGGAATTTGAACTCAAAACGTAAATAGCGGGAATAGCTACAAAGAATAAAAGATATTCTTGTGGACTAATGAAAACAATCTCCAGAGATGAGATCTATAATAATATATCAGCGAAAATGAAAAAAATGAACTAGAACTTCGTCATCACCGATTTTTGCGAAAGAAACACAAGCATCAATACCACCAGGCTCATCGAAATAAAATATACAGCAATCACAATAGTTACAAAGAAAAGTGGATACTCTCTGACATCTGATAGCAAAGTAATATCAAACCCCAGTAAACAACGAACGTGGAAAACGAATGTATAGAAAAAAGATGGAAGATTGAATAGTTCTCAATCCCTCGTAAAATCAATAACGCAACGTCATAACTGATTAGAGAACAGATAAATGCCATAGAATCATAAAAACAAACCCACCCCAATGAAACAAACAAAAAGAAACGAAGTATCAGTAATAAAAGATTACTTGAAACATGAGATCGTTAAATCGCAAAGAAATCTGTTGGTATGAAAATCGACAACGATTCCTTCAGGAGATACACACTTTCGACACGAACTCAAACTAATAGTTCAAGAACTTGGTAAAAATAAAAGTAAAGTAACGCAAAAACAAAACTTTTTGCTGTGGGTGGTAAAGACAGCAAAGAAATCATCATACACGAGAGTGTTCAAAACAACAGAGCATCAGAATAATCTTGAGGGAAGGCCAACAAACGAATTAGTGCAAACACAGCAGAAAATGAATATAAAAAAAAATAATAATAAAATATGAAACGGAAAGTACCAGGACACGATAGAATCGCACCTTCCGGAGAACTCCATGTTATGTAATAAAAGGATGGTTTTTGAGATATTGTGGTGGACAAAATATCTAACGGTTTGAAACACTAATACTACATGAAGAACAAATAATAAAACACTACAGATATATAAATCTGACAAAATGTTTAGAGACATTTCTTCAAGTTTTACATTCTTTACATTCTCTAAATTCTCAGAGACAACTAAAAGAAGTTATGTGTCTTAGTGATCAAAATACCTGTGTGATTTGTAATGTTTCCACGAGAACCACCCTGAGGTTTCCTCCTTTCTTGTAAAATATTTTTGAAATTTTTGCTATTATTTACCTTCCTTCATACAACCCCAAACTTACTCGTCATATGTTCGTTTTTACCGTTCTGTATTGTTTTCCTTGTTTCCTTAAACTAAGATCAGTAAACAATCCCCTCTCCATAAGCCTATTTAAGCCGACAGTACAGATCACAAACTTGCAGTCTCTGTAGTTTATGATATTAAAATGAGGACAGCTTTGCTTTCGCTATCTACTGCTCTACATAATACTCTCTGTAGATATGATATGCATCATCCAATGCGGTTTGTTAATGTCAATAATGGTATGTTCAAGAAATACAGGGGTACATATCATGGAGTAGACATTTGAGTTAGTTTGTGAAATATTTGTAAATATCATTCTATATCGGTTAAGCTGACAAATTTCGGCTCTGAATCCAAGATGCCATTCCAAGCAACCACAAACGCACAAGAACGGGAAATTGTCATGAAATACCTTAGATAGTTGAAGAAAACTCTCGCCTTCACCTGTTGGGATGTAAATGATAATAGTGGAAGTTGTGGCATTTAATGTTAGCATTAGCGACCTAACAATTTGTGCCCAAGATGAGAGTCCGCCTTTAGCTCCGCAAACATATTTCCTACGTGCATTTATCCATTTGAGCGTGGCCATTTCTGCTTGTTGGTTTTTGATCGACACACATTTGTAAACTATTGTTCATCTAACAATCTTTTCCATAAATGTTTGAGGCTCCTGTAACTCAATACTTTGTTTACAGATTTTTACTAGACACCCAAATTTCTTTTAATTGGTGTATTTGTTTGTCATTGACATCAGGATGATATTTGTTGCCACCAACAACTGTATTGATAATAATAATAATAATAATAATAATAATAATAATAATAATAATAATAATAAAAATAATGATGATAATAATAATAATAACAATAACAACAACAACAGTAATAATAATAATAATAATAATAATAATAATAATAATAATAATAATAATAATATAATAATAATAATAATAATAAATAGAGGAATATTAAATGGGTTCAGGAAAGAAGTTAGAAATTTGCGTAGCGAGTGAAGCTTTAAGGTGAATGAAATACTGGAAGAAATCAAGACAAAAAAAAAATTATTTGAACGAATAGATTGATTAAAGCCTGCATCATCTATATAGAAAATAAAGTAGGCCTCGAACCAAACCATAAAAGTGGGAATGAAGAAAAAGAACCTTGGTGGAAAAGAAGAATAAAACAATCAATGAACGAACTACGAAAACATATCATCTTGGAAAGAAAGAAAAAATGAAATCAAGAGAGAGGAGAAATATCAGGAAATAGAACATAGATATAGGATAAAGAATAAGAGGCTAAATGTAGTTCTTTAAGAGCCGAAACAAAGTTTGCAGGCTAAAGTGACAAAGATCATGATATATGACCAAAGAATTGAACAATATAAAATCAAAAGTAAAAGGTTTTGGATTAACATCTGGGATAATTGAAGAAAACATAACAAAGATGATAAACGGTTGATGGAATTAAGATCAGAAAAATATGAAGTGAAACAGAGCAATATTAGAATAACAACTGAAATGGTAATCGAACAGACAACAAAGATCCTGAACTGAAGATGCCCAGGACCGGATGGGTACAAGGATATTGGCTGAAAAATCTCTCAGCACTACCGGAAAAATAGCCACGCAAATGGATAGAATGATCAACAACAGCGTACAAATCCCAAAATGGCTGACCATAGGTAAAACAATTCTTTGCCAGGTAAGGCAATAGAGCGAATAATTACCAGCCTATCACCTGTCTGCCCCTGATGTGGAAGCTGATGACAGAAATAATATCTATTTATATAAATAACTTTCTGGAAATGAATGACAAACTACCAGTGGAACAGAAAGGATGCAGAAGGAAAAACCGAGGGACAAAAAACTAACTTCTGATTGACAGAATGGTACTGAACGACTGCAAGCAAAGACTTACTAATCAGGGCGTGGCGCGGATCAGTTATCAGAAAGTGTATCATATGGTCCCCACACTCCTGGACTTTAGAAGGTCTATTCCTGATACAAGTGTCTGATAAAATAACAAATTTTATTAGGAATGAAAATCTGGAATACAGATTTTGGCGATGGTTACCATCAAAAGCTGTATATTTCTAGGAGATAGCCTGTCCCATTGCTGTTTGTGATTTGTGTGATACTCCTCATACAGATACTACGGAAAGTGACACTGGGGTACACCTTGGAAAGTGGAGGAAAATTAAATTATCTGTTATATATTGATGATTTAAAGATCTTTGGAAAGACCGAAGGCGAAATAAATGGCCTAGTCTCAACAGTGTAGATTTTCAGTAAGGATATCGCAAAGGAGTTTGGGACTAAAATGTGTGGTATACTTATGATACAAAGAGGCATCATAGTGTTTTCTGATGGTGTAGAGCTACCCAACGGTAAGAAAATCAAGGATATTGAGACTAATGGATATAATTATCTTGGGATTTTAGAATACGACAAAATCAAGGTAAGTGAAATGAAAGAAAGCTTTAAGTGAGAACATCCTAGAAGAATCCGGTTAATTATGGGAATTAGACTCAACAGCAAAAAAAGTAAAAAAACCAGGGCAATGAACACTGGCTTTTTTCTTAATGTGATACGGCGTAGGGGACAAAGAATGAGCTTGAGGAAATGAATAGGAAAACTAGAAAAGTGATGACAAGGAACTACACCCCCAAAAGCGATAATGACAGACTGTATGTGTTTAGTAACATGAGTGGAACAGGTCTCAAAGGATGCAAGATCTGCGTTTTCAACAAGAAGAACAGTTTGGGACGGTACATCAAACAGTAGAGTGAAACCTTGCGTGCCGCTGTTAGAATTAACAATATAATAGCTGCCGAAAATGTGATGCGCCCTCGAACATTTAAGAAACAAGATGAAGAAGAAAGAGCAAACAACTGGAAAATGAAACCACTGCATGAGCAATACCTCAGAAAATCGAAGGAGGAAACAAGATCAACACTTGGAGATGGCTAAGAGGATATGATCTGAAAGGATGCACTGAGGCATTGATAAACAGCGCCCAGAAACAAACTCTAAGAACTGATTACACCAAGTTCCAAATAGATAAGAGTAAAGTATCATTCTTTTGTAGGATGTGTAATAGCAGAAACGAAACAATCTCACATATTGTGAGTGAGTGTAGCAAGCTGGCCCAAAAGCACTACCTACAGGAGGCACAGTAACATGGCTTAGTTCGTTTACTGGAGGCAATATGAAAAGTACGACCTGAACAGAGCATAGAAATAGTACGAGCATGAACCAGAAGGTGTCAACGAGAACAAGGAACATAAGATACTGTGAGATTTTACAATCCAATGTAACTCTCTAATCGATGCTCAGGAATCAGATATTGTTGAGGTAGATAAAGGAGAAAAAAGAACCAAGATCATAGATATTGAAATACTTGGTGATGCGTGCTTAAGTGACAAAGAACTGGAAAAGATTGAAAAGTAGAGACTACTTACAGGCGAAATTGCAAGAATATGGACTATGAGAAGAGTGTCTGTCATTCTAATACTTTTAAGGGTACTCGGAGCACTAACAACTAAGTTCGAGAAATATGTCAAAGAAATCGGAATTGACATGAGAACAGAGCAAGCTCCAAAAATGCTCTTTTGGGGACAGCTAGAATTTTGAGATTGGTGATTGGATGTTGAATATATCCCTCGATAATTACCAACCAATTACCGAAAGATACCCTGTAAGACCGGTGATAGCAGGCTGCTGTCCGCTCTCACAGACTCTACCAGAATAAACAAGACCGAATGTTCTGAGAAGTAAAGCGACAATAATAATAATAATAATAATATAATAATAATATAATAATAATAATAATAATAATAATAATAATAATAATAATAACTGCTCATATCCTACGCAAAATACTCTCTATGTAATCTCAAGGTTAAAAACAAACTTTTAAAAAAAATTTATTTATTAGACATTCACTAGTACAACACCAAAAAAAACCCCAAATCTATAGCACACTAGGCATAACAACAACGTAAACTTCCAATCTGTTGTCTCTTGAGGTCTCTGGGTGAGACTTGGAGCCAACTTGTACAAACATAAAGCAAAAGTCAAACATAGAATAATAATAATAATAATAATAATAATAATAATATAATAATAATAATAATAATAATAATAATAATAATAATAGTAATAATAATAATAATAATAATAATAATAATAATAATAATAATAATAATAATAATAATAATAGTAGTAGTAATAATAATAATAATATAATAATAATAATAATAATAATAATAATAATAATAATAATCATCTATACTATACTACAACGAGCGTCCGTCTGTTTGTCTCTGCGTCCGTCTGTTTGTCTCTGCGTCCGTCTGTTTGTCTCTGCGTCCGTCTGTTTGTCTCTGCGTCCGTCTGTCACACTCGTCTTCAGTATTAAGATAGAAAGAAATTCAAGTAGTTGATTACATAGGAAGAAATCCAAGCAGTTAACTTGCAAGAATGGTATCACATATATTAAGATTAAATAAGTCTATTTAAATGGAAGAGAAAGGGATAGAGTGGGAGAGAGAGAGAGAGAGGAGAGAGAGAGAGAGAGAGAGAGAGAGAGTGTGTGTGTGTGTGTGAGTGGTCTCTGAAAGGAAGAGTGGAAAAATGTTTATTAGTATTTTCAGAGTAGACTGATGCATACAAAGAAAAATAGAAACATAGATACGCAAATTATTCAATTAAAAGCGGGAGAGAGGAGGAATATAGAGGAAGTGAGAGAGAAAGAGAGAAAGTGAGAGACACAGTAGGTACATAGATGAAATGAAAAGTTGGTACATAAATACATAGATTCAGATTGCAGTAATATACCTGTGGGCGTCACTGTGGACTCTTTTCTCTTATCTGTTGCTCTTTCAGCAATTAATACTCCAACAAATCATCTATGCAGTCGCCCGACTTGCGACAAATAGCAACAATATCTCTTTCAAATGATACCCTCCTGTGTTAGTGTATCTCAGGCAACGTGGTTGGATTTTATTAAGACAGTAGGGTAACGCCATTAGTAGGATATGGAGGAAGATGAGAGAAAATAAAATAAAATAACTATTTAAAATACAATAAAGGTAGGGGTACAAGGAGGTTTAATTTTCTGTAATAGGTTGATGGGTAATAAAGATTTTTGAGGTTCACAGATATGAACGCTTTAAAGGTTCGTGGATATCAAAGTTTGAAAGTTAAATGACGTGTAGAAGGGAATTCTATTTAAATTTATTATTACTGTATGTTTTAATAAATATTTATCCATTAAAATCCATACTGTAATAATGGATACGAAGCAGAATGTATAGTGGTGTTTCAAAATAATTGTGCATTGAAAACCCCGTAAATGTGCTACGCTCTTATTTTGATAAATTGGAAGTCACTGCTTAAACACACATTATCTTTTCTTTAAACTATCAAAGTCCCATTATGAGCATTGCTATTGCTAGCCAGAGAAGAAAAGCAGCCAGACTTCGTCAACTGGAGAAGCGAAGAAGAGTGAGTAGTGACCGACGAAAAGCTGTAAGAAACATAAATGCTGCACGACGGAGAGAAGCGCGAGCTAACTTGAGCCAAGCATGACGCTCCGAAATTTTACTATGGGACTCTTGACAGCATAGAGTAGCAAGAGAACATATATCACAGGAAAGAAGAGGAAAAATTTTACATCAAAATACTGAACAACATCGCACAGCCCGAGAGAATTTATCACAGGAAAGCAGAGAGAAAATTTTACGTCAAGATGCTCAACAACATCGCGCAGCCCGAGAGAATTTATCACAGAAAAGAAGAGAAGAAATTCTATCAGTGGTCTACATCCGCATGAGATTAAATTAAAAATTGGGGCACCAATAATATTACTCAGAAATCATGATCACAAAAAACGGTCAATGTAACAGCACAAGGTATAAAATTGTTACTGCAAATAGCAATCTAATAACTGCAAAAAAAATTGAGTGGAGTTAATGTGATGCCAACTTCCAGTAAGACCGGCTTGTGCAATTTCCATAAACAAAAGCCAAGAGCAGAGTCTATCAAAACGTGGCATTTACTTGCCAAATCCAGTTTTCACTCACAGTCAGTTACGCGTTGCAGGGTTGGAGACCCAGATAAGATAAGAACTTATTTTGACCAAAATACGTTCCTGAATTACAATTAAAATCCAAGACGTTGGGACCATCACGATATACAGAAACTAACTAGAAATGTTCTGTATACTGAAGTTGTCTAAATGTAAAAACCTCCCTCTATATACATCTTACATATTAAGATTAAATTGGACATGTTCAGTATATAAATATTGTAACATTTGTTTGTTATATGGGAATTTGCGGATTAATTATTTAATAGTTTACCGATGAGTTTCAATAAGTACACATTCTATTTGCATTTTTATTTTCAAACTTAACTGCTTGGGATCAGGAGAGTACAATATCAAAGCCAGGTGTGCGTAAACAATTTTTGCACTGGCTACACACACACTCAAGTGTTCCCTAGCAGTTGCAGTATATTGCTGATTATAACTATTCTGTTGCTAAATGTAACTGTTTGGGATCAGGAGAGTGTAGAATCAAAGCTAGGTATGCATTAGCAACTTTTGCACTGACTGCGAACACTCTCAATTGTTCTTGAGCAATTGCTGATTATTACTTATATTTATTATCTAATTTTTGGCATGGAATTATCCTGTGTGAATAAAATATTTAAAAAAAATTGTATAATACACACATATACACACACATAGACACATGTATATAGATAGATATAGATTTATGTAAATATATGTAAAACTGGTTATTGATACTTTCAATTACTTTTGGGTGTACATGAGAAACATAGGACATTAAACTAGACATCGTTTAACTGGTGTCCTAGTAATAATAATAATAATAATAATAATAATAATAATAATAATAATAATAATAATAATAATAATAATAATAATAATAATAATAATGATGATGATGATAATAATAATGATGGTGATGATAATGATGATGATGATGATAATAATAATAATAATAATACTTAGGACTATATAAATTTCTCTTTAGAGAACAAAACTCTTAATGAGCTTTTGCTTCGGTGATACATGTTCAGTCACGACAGGAAGGGGTTTAAATCAATCAAGTCAATGCCCTTACAATCGCTCGCCTACTACAAAGTGCAAAGAAATCTATCTCATATACCTCCATACTGAATTTAGAAATAGGGAAAAAAAATACATCATACAGTGTCCCCTATATTCACAAAGATGTAATATCTATACCTGAAATGTCGATAAAATGAATCACGATATAGGATACCATCTGTACTAACATTGTCATTTTACTGAAACTTTAAGGTCTACCAACAATCTTGCTATGCATATAACAATAGCAGAAAAAAACCCAAACGTAACTCTTTCGTATTTATAATAAAATACAGAACATCATAAGTTTATCCCATAATATCACATATGTACGTTGAAAATCCTCCTAAGCGCTACTAAAATCCTAAATTTCACCTGCATCATCGTGCCTAATGTTCACATTCGAATGAATGGAGAAAAAGTCAATGAACCATAACCAACCCTGATAAAACGACTGACACAAAAGAGATATCACAGACACCCACAATGAGGCATAAATGTACAAATATTCAAAGTATAAAACAACGTCAAGAACAAGGTTGATATAATAAACTTATCTCACCACGTGAACTTTAAAGCTAAATACTCCTAGAAAATCACGATACATTTCCAAACACTCAGTGAGAAGTCACCGAATTCATACAATACAACAACTACCTTAAACATTACCATAACTCAATAACCGAAACAATTTTCTTTTTCTTGCATCCGTTCACAAAATGCACACAAAGAAGAGAGAGAGAGAGAGAGAGAGAGAGAGAGAGAGAGAGAGACTTGAAACGGAAGATATGTACATTCGATCTATATCCCCAAAGTGCCAACATTTATTATATCAAAAAAGCAATAAAGAAGAACTTAAAACCAATACATCACGACAAACGTATCAATACATACGAAAAGCACCAAGTGTACTTAGCAACACTGTGAAGTATTAATGCTGACACAACTAAATATCCAGATTATGATTTATATACAGCGTATATAAATCATAACAGTTTTAAAAATCTGAAAGAAAATCAATGAAGACGATACTAACTCATCACTGAAAGTCGCATTTTAAAAATATATAGTTAGTCACGTACTAAATGTAAGTCATAGAGATATATACAACATATTTCTCTATATATGGTAGTACAGAATATATCTTTATATTTGGTATTACAAATGTATCTATAAATTTAAGTCAACATTGAATGTAGAAGTAAATATAAACTCGTTAAATGCAATATCTTCCTATACAGAAAAAAGGCGTTCATAGGGAAATGAAAGCTCAAAAATAATTGGATGGCAAAATATTGAGATCACCAATAAATTCTACATAAATCCATCTGTATATAGTATAGCGATGTTTAAGATTTAAATATATTCGTATAACAAATGTAGCATTAAATGTAAGTTATTTGATCATACTTATATCATAAAGCATAAATCTAAACCAATGCACAGAATTACGCCTTTCTAATTCTACAACCCCATAACTGTCACCAAGCAACATATTTCTAAAGCAACAACTATTATATATCGTGAAATCTAAATTAATACAAGGTCTTATAGAATGAAACCTCACAACCGAAACGTCAATATATCACAGATACAGAACTGATGAGACAAATAGCAGGAATTATCTACATGACTCAAGCAGCCATAGAAATCAGAGACACGCAAGCAAATGTCACAATTACTCAATGCTAAAACATAATCCTTTGTACTTTTGGCATGAGAAAACGGTGTTAGTCCATAACATTGACCACAGTGATTCATTAGTGTTACATTTAGTAAACTCCGGAGGGAAGGAATGTAAGGTGAAGTTAACTTCGATGGGATTTGATCTAAAGAAATAACGAAAGACATATTACTGGGCGTTCTAACAGTTTTGCCGCTTCACAGTTTTAGCCAACAGAGAGCAATAATAATAATAATAATAATAATAATAATAATAATAATAATAATAATAATAATAATAATAATAATTGAAACAGCACAACTACAAAGGACACCGCCATCAAGCATATAGTAAAAATCATGTAGCGTTTGGATATCCAGGAGAAAATATCTTGCTGTATGAATCTCCAACATCCCCACCTACTAAAATACACGTAGAACTATCCCTTAATTTATCGCTGGTACATCACTCCAGAATATTACTACGTCGCCATATGAGGAGCATTTTCCATTCATATCAGTTCAGAAATCATAAAGAAAGCACATAAAAGCAAACGTATTAGCAGTATCAGTGGACTTACTATATTTGAGCCTATGACAGTCTGGACGATATGAGGAACTTGTATAGAAAAGACAACACATATGAGTGCAACGCCACTGATCATAGATTTACTTGATCGGTTCGAATATTGACTAAAGAGATGTAGAAAATAATTCCGGCATGATCTGTATTGAACAGGGATGTTCTGAAGTTGTGTAAATGTGAAGGAAGGTTAAATCTGGTTGTCATAGATAAAAATTTGTTTAAAAATCCATGTATTTTCTTCTCAAAGCAAGAGGAACTTTAAAAACCTACAAAAATATTGCAAAATGGGGACTATCATATTATATGACTGGGAATGGATATCATGAATAATTAAAAAGCAATTGACTGAGCTGTGGATTTTAGTGAAAATTGTGTACCCGCACAAACATTAATGACATCTGAATTATTCAATCATTGCTAAATAAAGATCAGGTGGTATGCACCTTTATAAATACACTAACTTTAAATGATCAAATTTCAGTCTCATAAAAACTTTTAGGGACTGTACCTATAAAGATGTATTGGCAAAAGTAGTTTGTAAAATACTAGTACTTTTTGGAATGACACTTTTGAATGTCATTGATATTTGGCGTTTCGTTTAACCGTGCAATAACTCATGACCATAATACAGACATAGAAGTTTGCACTACCCTCTCATATCTTACATCGTGCCCCAGAACTCATTAATCTATCACTCACCAAAGGACCTACCTTAACATTTGCATGCACGCCCCCCAGTGAGTCTCATTCCAAACAAAATCAACGTCTCTGTCCAAACGAGCTAATGTCCTATTGCCCACTTGTAACGTTTTTGATAATAGAGCTAACTTTCAGCTATGTCGTTATCCAAAACATTGAATCTCTCTCTCTCTCTCTCTCTCTCTCTATCTATCTATCTATCTATCTATCTATCTATTTGAATGTATGTGTATGTATATATGTATATTCTTATATATCTATGTAAGCAGCACGTATATAAGTATGCATATCTGAATATTTATGCCTTTTCGAATGTGTCCACACTTCCTTCTATCTGCGTGTCTCGATTTATGTATATCTAGTCAATTCCTAACAAATGGTGTTTTTAACCCAGGAATTGTAACAGTTCTAGTGACGTATGCATTCATATATATATATATATATATATATATATATATATATACGTGTGTATGTGGTTGCATTTGTGTGTGTATATATACTCATATATGTACATATATGCACACAGACACAGCCACATACACAAACACACGGCATAAACACACATATTCATATATATATATATATATATATATATATATACGTGTGTATGTGGTTGCATTTGTGTGTGTATATATACTCATATATGTACATATATGCACACAGACACAGCCACATACACAAACACACGGCATAAACACACATATTCATATATATATATATATATATATGTGCTTTTCTTTATTAAAATATTCGTAATGAAATCGGTTCATTCTTTTTGAATAACCCTGCATATACATACCTAACTGTATAATAATATATTTTCTTCGATATGAAGCGACAATTTTTAAATGATGAGCTAACCCTACCCAGAATCGAACCCACAAGTCAGCGCTTACAAGGCACCTTGCGCATCCGATTGGGCCAAACGCTCACCCATCAAATTCAGCCATATATTTTAACTGTCTAATATTACATATAGTATTTGTAAACAAAGCAGAAAAAGCTTTGTAACTTACGAAGAGAAAGCAACTATGGAAGAATCATAGTATAATAATAACTGTATAATAATATATCATAATAAAATATATCCTTCGATTTGAAGCAACAATGAGTCTTCCTTAGTAGCTTTCTCTCCGTAACTTACAAAGCATTTCTAGTTTGCTTACAACTGTTATGTGTAATATTAGACAGTTTAAGAATATATTCATTAAATTTGGCTGAAATTGATGGGTGGGTGGTTGGGCTGAATTGGATGCGCAAATCGGAGAATATATATGATGATTTGTTGTTATACAGTTATATATATATATATACATTACATAAAAACACCTCTTATCAATTCAATAATGAAAAAATAAATTATACCATTTAGAAAGATTACATATTATAGAAAGATTAAATATAAGACAAAACATATAACGATGATTAAGTAATGTGTAAAATGATAATTAAAACGTATATATTATTCATTATTGAATTGATAACAGGTATTTTTTTCTAATTCATATATATATATATACTATATCTTGTGAAATCTGATTTAGTATTTCTAAATTGAATTTTTCCCTGTAAGTTTGGAATAATATCCCCTCATATTATGTATATATATATATATAATATATATATATATAATATATATATATATATATACATATACATAGATATACATGCATATATATATATATATATATATATATATATATATATACATATACATATATATACATACATACATACATACATACATACATACATACATATATACATACATACATACATGTAAGTAAAACCGTCGAAACTGAAGTTCAAAATCAAACAGTTGTTAGATTCAGATGCATATGATTACTACTTTTTAAACAAGAAAAACTTATATTCATGTTATTTATATGCTCCTTGTATATGTACCTGTATTATCTGTATATTTCTTCATACATTTCTCTTGTTTCCATCTTCAATAGTGAGTTTGTTTACCCAGCTATGGAACAAAACAGACGTTGCATCAAGACAAGAACTCTGAGCTTTCCAGTCGTTTCTAAATTGAGATATCATCAATGGATAACAAATGCTACGGTGTCATTGTCTGCTAAGTTTCGCTTGCGTCACTGTGTACTGATAATTTGCAAATACGTCGATAAAACTATATAAGAATTAAAATCAACCGCACACAGATGCATACACAACGATCCCAGACATAAACACGTACAAACAAACGTAACTATCAAAACTAATGTATACATATATTCATATATATATATAATATATATATATATATATATAATATATATATATATACATATACATATATATGGGCATGTACATATATATATATATATATATATACACATTCATGTACACATATTTTTATAAATACATATGTCCATATATATATGCTTATATACACACACACACACACACACATTTATATATATACATGCTAGACATCACGTACAAAGTCTGGCTGGCAGTGATATATAAACACCATGGGTTTGCTTGAAATTGTTTGTACACTTAAATATTACTTTTTGTGTGTCATTGTTTGCGCATGTATGGATGTATCTATGAACAACACAACCTATAAGGAATTGATTTTGAACGCGTTCTATACAATGAGAAACAGAAACTTTCACCAGTTTCAGAGGCAATAATTATAGCCGCCATTTTGAATAACAATGCAGAGCATTTCTTGGATGCTTCTCAAAAGATAGATAATGGTTAGATGTATTCATTACTAGTCGATAATTGGGATGCTTACTTCTATTCGTTGTAGTAGATAATTGCCATGATAGAAAAAGTGTAGAAAACAAATGCAGGGCATGAATTAAAAAGGGTTATCTAGCAGAATGGGTGAGTTAGAGATAAATATAAAGAGACAGGAAGATAAAGAAACTAGTAAAGAAGAATTCAGTGAAGGAGAGAAAGACACATTTTCATGATCAATATCATTCCAAATCATATAGTTGAAAATGCTCTACAAATCATCTAACAAGAATCGAAACCCTATCGTTTACAAGATTATAACTTTTTTGTTAATAACACTGCATGGTCTGCATCCAACAAATCTATTACGCCAATTAGAATCAAATGGCCGGAGTCGGAACATATCTTCAAACAAAAGAACAATATACTCATTAATATCGGTTAATTCAAAATATTTGTGTTCTACTTTTGTAATCCGGCCTGGAGGTCGTTATCCGTAAGTGAGTTGAGGACCTTCTGCAATACGCGCTGGATCTCGACAACGGTGCTAAAACGATGCTCCGTTCAGCTGCATTCTCATCTTGGGGAAGAGATGGAAGTCTGCAGGTGCTAAATCTGGAGAATAGGGCAGGTGCCGAAGCGATACTATGCGTTATTTTGGCGAAAAACTCACGAATGGAGATCTCAGTGAATAATCCGATCCTCCGGGCTCCACAAATCCAGTTGCTTTCGCCGAATACTCCACTCACCTTCAAACGATTCAAAAGGTTAATGTGAAACTCTCGATTTACGGTCTGGCCCTGGGTGGGGATTGCGAATTCTCGGTACACAGTACCACATTTCCGGGAGTGACGCTCGTGGCAGTATTCAAAATCACTCATCGTCTTCCAGGGAAGTTCTGCTTTTGGGGCGCCAGTGCCAAACGAAACATTGCATACGATCCATTGGCTTGCCGCCGTAAGCTTGCCTCTATAAGCTTGACGAATCATGTTCCTTGTCTCTGTACTTCCCAAGTTTAACGTAAAATTTCACGTTGTCACTTTGTACTATCTTCCTGTCCATTACAAAAATCGCAGACCACAGCAAACATGTGATCACAAGCACGCACCTTTCACAACTTGCGAACACAATGATGTCACTCGGCACACTGCCTCATGAAGGTCACTTCTAGTTTATAAAACAGTCTTTGCATTGTACATCATTTAATATACACGTGTCAGACATAGGTGTTTAAAGTCATGAAAAAATAGATCTTTTTCTAATCACCTCAACCGATATTGCCAATTTCATTTTATTCAGTATTTTATCACAATTATATAAAAATTGACACCGAACTTTTTAGTGCTTTTTGGAACATATAACATTTACAACTATTTATGATGAAATACATCCCAGTAATTATAATTATAAAAAAACGATTTTAATGCTGTATTCTGCATGCCTGTTGAATACTGAGGATTCGGTTGTTCTTTAACAAACACAATTACTCCTCGTAAAAGCAATGTGTAAGTGACTGAGTATTTCTCTCACACAGAAACTTTTATTTGTTATGATCAGCATGTCACAGTGTGACATGGCTGGAACTTTAAGTTACATGAAAAATCCAGGGAGAATGAAAACTGATTACGGTCTTGAACCCGCAGGGAGTTTATTAGTCAACATCGAAAGGATGTCAAATTTGACATCCTTGTGCGCAGTAAGCGGGGAGGAATGCCGCAGAGCATTCACTTCGATTCTTTTAAGAGCATTCAATTTGTCTGTCTTTAATTAATGTAGATTTTGAAAACACATTTCTGTTGAACAGATAAAAAGATCACGTTCCATGGATGGGCAAAAACTGGGGATGAATGACAGGTGGCGCTAGTTGTTGAAAAAACTTCAATATCAATAATGTATGTAAACACATGGATTGACGACAATAAATAAAACAGGGATTTTTAAAATGATTACCTACATAGTAGACAATTACATACCCTACAATCTTTGTCTACTAAATTCCTTGGTATCTAAAATTAGAAAAACTTAAGTGAATCAATAGAAAGAATGTATTTGATGTAGCATATTAAAAAAATATAATGTTATATCAATAGTTCAAAGGGCATTGTTAAACTACCGTGTTAATAAAAACTCTAAGCCTATGAAAACAAAGCCGCAGAATAAAGGTGGCTGCTTGTCAATTAATACGAGTAGGAACGGATGGTTATGTAGTCAATATTGATAATAATTCAATGTTCTTAACGCAAAAGGAAAATCATTTACTGTAGAATAAAATGTATTCCTCATATATATAAGTATTAACAGTAATGAGGATTTGCAAATTATCAGTCTTGCTAGAGATAAATATCAATTAGGACATTTTAATACTATTATTTTGGCTTCTGCACTTGTATAAATTATATATAAATTATATATATGTTATTCGTGGCGGTTGAAGATTGTAGTCTTAAGGCTATTTTACAACTATACGTATTTGCTCTTTAGCATCCACCATAATTTATGTTGTAGTTTGGTTTTGTAAGAGGTAACAGGTTTATATATTATGTTTGAATTCATATTTAAAGATATAGGTAAGAAGAATATAGCAAAATATCTTTGAAATCAGAATAAGATCTACAGAAAGTTATTATATAAAATATTGATAGAAAATAAAATAATCTTGTGTAAACTTGATTGTTATATTAAGAGTATTTCAATTAAGAGAAAATATTTCAGCTATAAATTTGTTCTAGAATAGAATCTCTGAACAATATTTTGAAACAAGATGCACATTATAGAATTATTGATTACTGTGCATCCATTTAAAATATCATTAGAACGAGCAAGAAAAACTAGATCGATATTTAATAATACGAGAACAATAAAGAACAATGAAAATGTATTTTTATGTTCAACCAAATTGCTTTGACGATAATGTATATTTATATTTCTGAATAAATAGTAACCTCCTGCTAATGAAGGTATTTATCAAAATGAGCAAAGAAATCGGAAACTTTTGTCTTAAAATTTTTTTTCAAATAACTTTCGCTGTATAGTTAAATTCACTTTTTCTAAAATATATATATACATATATATATATATATATATATATATATATATATATATATATATATATAATATATATATATATATATATATATATATATATACATATGCACTGTGAGTATTAAATTCAATATCGCTGGTATAAAATTATTTCCAATCGTTACCGAAATGTTATGTCTAATATTTATCTGTATAGTTGCAAATATAATGAGATATTTTAGTGAAGACGATCATTAAGTGTCCATTCATTTGCCGGGAAACATTTTACTGAAATTATTGCGTACACCGATATTCACAACTTGTATTATTAGCAACCCGTTTCTTACCAATACGGGGCATAAGAAATCAACAAAAATCTAGTAATCATCATCATGATCATCATCACCACTACCACCACCACCACCACCATCATCATCATCATCATCATCATCATCATCATCATCATCATCACCATCACCATCACCATCACTATCACCATCAACATCACCATCAACATCACCATCAACATCACCACCACCACCACCATCAACATCAACATCAACATCAACATCACCATCATCATCATCATAATCATCATCACCACCACCACCACCACCACCACCATCATCATCATCATCATCATCATCGTCGTCGTCGTCGTACAACCGTGTTTGATATACCTCTCAGCTTATATTCCAGGCCTATGCTAAGAATATCGGAATCCACTTATAGCGAAATAGCATGTCTATATAACCAGGAATGTGATCATAAATCAAAACCCTATTTTCACCGATGTCATTAATGTTCATTAATGGATCATGCAAAGAAACTAATCCATAAATATAGACAGATATTGATGACAGAAATACATGCAGAGCAACGCAACAAATGAAACAGAAATGGCAAAGGCAAAAATCCTAAGACACAAGGATACAAGCAATTGTCGACCATAGGAGTAGTTAAGTAGTTTTTCTTTGCGCACGTTTTCTATTACTGTTCCTTCCATTTACCATCAAACTGGGGGTATTACCCAAGACGTAGGTGCAACTGCGGTCGCAATATTTTTCATATTGATGTTATGGCTTCTTGTGGAAAGTTATATTTTTTCTTATTTAATTGTTTTATAGATTTGGTCACTTATTTTCTTGATTTATATATTTAGTAACTTCAGTTTGCTACGTTAAGTTTATATATGATTTAAATTTTATTTAAAGCATAAATTTAATAGCTGCGGTTCTGTGACAGTCTCAGGATGTCTGATATATTCTTGTTTTTAAAGTGATTGATTATTTTAAGGCGGTGTCAACTTAGTGAGCATATCGAACTTAAATTTGTATATATCGATTATTTCTTTTTTTTACTCTGTGTACACTGCGAGTTAAATAGTACTGCCGGGATCGAAATTAATATAATCTCCAAAGGGCCAATGAGGCTGGTCTAGCTACGTTTCTTATGGTTGTATAATGTATATACAATTTTGTTGTGGGATTTTTGTACCATATCTTCTCGCAATCTCTATGTCATGTTTTATTGTTTCCATACGTCTTAACTCATGGGGTTATGATAATTAGCCTTTATGGTCAGTACAATCCCTAATCGATATTGCGATATATTTCTAATTTTTCCTTTCCACAAACTACATGACACAAGTGAGGCTAGAAGAAACATAACTACCCCACCAAAAAAAAAAAGAACAAAACAAAAAACAAACGGTTTATTAAAATGTTCAAACCTGATTTGAACGGAAATAACAACAATAATATTACAACCAGTTAATGATGTGGATTAAAAAAAATATCCTTAACATGAATATAAACAAATTACAGAATACCGGTATGCCCTGCAAACCGTGACGTTTAAGCTGAATGCAGATCTCAACTGACAGTTAAATAAATTTTGAAATCTGATGATTATAACGAACGCATGAAAGTGCTAATTGAACATTATTAACATTACAAAATATTTTTAAAGTTTAAAATACTATATTAAAAAACGTGAAAACCAGACCTTGTTTTAACTTTATTCAGCTGGTATACACACACACACATACATAAATACACATACATATATAATATGGATGGCTTATTAGCAATTTAACTACCTAGAGGCAAACTTAGAGACGTCACTAAAGTGAAGGATAGTACAAAGTGATACTAGCGTTGCTAGAAATAAGAGTCAAAACAACTGATTAGCTGCAAGAGAATCATCTTAGTAAGCTGAAAAGGGAGACAAAGCTCACTACGGTCGCAGATATAGCCATTGCAGAGCATCATAATTCTCGTCAGTGGCTCTTACTGCCCCTAGGGTTAGGCTAAGCTCACTTGTAAAAAAATCCGTTGAAAACATGCAATGATTTAAAAAATGATGTGAAACCTACAAATAATATGAGTGACTTATTAGAAATTTAACAACCTAAAGGCAAATTTATAGACGTCAGTAAAGTGACAGAGGTGTTTTTCTTCTAAGTTGACGTGGTGAGTTGAGCTTAACCCTAGGTGCAATGAGAATCACTGACAAAATTAAGATGCTCTGCATCAAAATTCGAGGTCACGTGATATGAGTATATATGCGACCGTGGGTAGCTTTAGCTCCCTTGTCAGCTTACAAAAGTAGTGCTTTTGTGGCTAATAAGTCGTTTTGAATCTTATATCTATCAATGCTGATACCAACTTATACTCTGTCACTTTAGTGACGTCTATACATTTGCCTTTAGATCGCTAGCAATTCTTGCCTCCAAATTCACCTTTTTATATAAATTCGTTGTATCTTTTTTGTAGGTATCTGTAATGCTGTTCGAAACTAGAGATTTATAAACATCTTTGTCAACTGCGTTTAATTCTTTTTTCGTTTACGAAGATTTTATCGGAGTTCTTTATGCCTCTAACTTTTTCCTTCGTGTCTCCCTGGAGTGGGTTGCTGAATTCTAATAAGCTCGAAAAGGTTTTTTCAAAAGCTTCTAATTCTGAAATAGGTGGTGGAATTTTAGATTTATGGCCGTATTTGTTTCTGTTAGATTGTTGGTTCGTGTCAAAGAGGAAGGCTTTCCATCTCATTCTTCGGATAAAATCCTCCGTATTTTCAATAAGACATTTGAGATATTGCTTCTATGCCGGGATGGGTATACTTTTTAGGGAAAAATCCAATGGGTAAAGATTCATTTCTTTCAGCTGTTTCTTCTTCTCACTTGTAGAGAGTCGCTCAAACATTCTGAAGAAGCAGAGGGTTACACAAGAGTAAGCACAAAATGCGAAACAAGGGGGAAAAAACAGAAATCAAATACCGGAGGTAGAGTAATATGCTTTATTAAAAAAGCAGCAAAAATATCACAAAATCTGTTACTCAGTGTTTCACGTTTCCTTTCGTCGGACAGTTTTGTTTAGACTGAAACAAAATTACCTGCATAAATATACAATTACTTTGATAGATTCACTTTTGAAAATGGTTTTGTTTCATTGGTACTTTCAACGAACGGTCTTTTCAATAGCAGGTTGCATGAAAATACAATTATACACACACACACACACACACACACACACACACACACACACACACACACATATATATATATATATATATATATATATAATATATATATATATATATATATATATCTACAACATCAAAGTAAACAACAGGATATCAAGATGTGATGCAGTACGACCGTTTCAAGCAGCTCCATTTAATTGAATAATGCAAGCATTACATCAATTGAAATGCAGGCCTATCCTCAGCTGCATAAATAAATATAATTTTTAGTCAGTTGGACATATTAATATAATTTTACTCAAATTCTCTAATAGAGCAAGAGGAGGGAAAGAGCCTATGTTGCTACTAATGTAGCTAAAAATATACTACATTTCTAATAACTGTATGTCGTTTTTTAGCCTATTTTATTTTGATTCTATTTACTTTAATTTGAGTCGTACAGATAATACCGTACTAACTTGGTGCTTCAACTTAAGTACCTAATTCAACTAAATCTCAGTTATTTCTTGCACCCCCACAATTTACTTCCTCTCCAAAATCCAGAAACCTAACAATCCTGGCTGCCCCATCATTTCCGCCTGCAATAGCCCCACCGAACTCATCTTCAGATATCTTGATCTTGTCCTTGCCCCCTAGTGGCTTCCCACCAACCGTTTTTTCGTTTATTCAACTCTTTCTCCTTCCCTCCTGGTCCCTCTAAACTTCTCTTCACTCTTTACATCAAGAGTATATACACGGTGATCCCTCACCACGAGGAGCTGCGTGCACTTTAACATTTCATTGAACTTCGATGCAACCTCCAACCTGACACATCCACACTCCATCGTCTGGCCGAACTTGTACTCTCACTTAACTGCTTCTCGTTCGCGGGTGAGTTTTACCAGCAGATCTCGGGAGTGGTCATCGGGACGAGAATGGGCCCAATACGTTAAGGCCCAAATATCCTCACGTTTCACTGGTCCCAATCCTAAACGATACGGTCGTGATATTGACGACTCTATCGGTGCGACCCTACTCTCCCGCGAACATCACCACTATATAAAGAATTTAAGAAAAACATACTAATATGCCATTAAGGATTATGCCATTCGGATATTCATGTACCATGGTTTCAGATATGGCCCACTGGCTCTTTATCCGTTCACTCGGTTACATTTGTCTCTGTCATACTTTGGTGATTGTGGAGGTTGATTTTGTGATATTGACTCATATTTCTAAACAGGTTTGATGCCCTGTGAATCCTTATCCATAGTGGTTAGGGCAGTGGACTCGCGGTCGTAGGATCGCAGTTTCGATTCCCAGACCGGGCGTTGTGTGTGTTTATTGAGCGAAAATACCTAAAAGCTCCACGAGGCTCCGGCAGGGGGTGGTGATCCCTGCTGTACTCTTTCACCACTCTTTCTCTCACTCTTTCTTCTGTTGGCCTGCTCGCTTAGCCAGCGGGGTGGCGTCATTCAAAGGCTAAAACAATGCGAACGCATTGTGACCAGCGATGTGTAGCAACATCTGATGGTCTGGTCGATCACGTGATCACGTGATATATATATATATATATATATATATATACCACACACACACACACACATAATTCACAAATAAAGACAATCTGTACAACGAAATCTTAATATTGCTTGATGTTTTATTTTTCAGTGGCATCACGCTAGAATCATCATTACACATCAAGACTTCTCTAAGTGGTTGAAATAGAGATGGACAGCACTTCTTCAGACGATTATTCAAACTTCTTCAGACTTAGTTATCGTACATGCTGTCTTATAGGATAACTTAGTTTCGTAAGTATCGCAGATGTCAGGCATCACTACATAGCCAGGCATAATTTATATCAGTCATGAATTATTTATCGTAAATAAGTATTTATAGGCAGTGTGGACTGAAATGCAATGTTATTGAACAAGTTGTAACCGATACCAAACTTACAGAGATATTTTTATTTTCGTATTTTCGTCATATATAATGTAAATATTATTTTCCTTGTCTCCTGTCTATAGCTCTTTGCTTATATGCAAAAGACGCCAATAACCAGTGATTTTCTCAGGACTAATTCTGTAGTTATTAATATTTTGTAGGTACGCGGTATTTCGTTATGCAACCATGAAAACATCAGTGCTGGCTATAATTTCGATAGAATATCTGTAGAGATAACCTCAAAAGTAATAATTCTGTAGTATTAAGGTGATCTTATAACACATACATATTAAATATTATACAAAGGCTGTCATTCGGCAATAATATTGCCTTCGTCGCTAATGTGTGATATATAATTATATATAGTATTTATGCTTTATACATGTAATGTATCTATGGACCTATCTATATATATATATATACAGGGAGAGAGAGAGAGAGAGAGAGAGAGAGAGAGAGAGAGAGAGAGATACAAGCACGTACATAGAGTCACACACATAAGTATATACATATATATTTGAAGGCACATGGCTTAGAGCCAAATGTGTTGCCCTCACGATTGCGAGATCATGGGTTCGATTTCCAGACCGGGCGTTGCGTTGTGTTCTTGATCAAAGCACTACATTCCACGTTGCTCTGCGGTCTTTTCGACATCTGACATGTGGCACCCGTTGCACCTGTACAGGTAATGTCGATCTGATGGAGAGGGTGAGCTTATGTCTACACAAATATTTGATCACTATTAGCAAATCATCTGTGTTCTTCAGTAAGAAATTTAGTTCTTTATTAGCCATTAGCGCCGATATAGATGGACCATATAGGACAGTCAAGAACAGTTAGGGGTCCACAACATGGGCAGATGGAAAACAATATGAAAAGAAATAACAAAATAAAAATTATACATAGAATAATGATGAGATAGCAAGATGAAATGTTGGGTATGGTGACCCAACAAGCCACAACCCAGCACTGCTCTCACGGAGTCTTACGGTAGCATGTTGGCCACATTCTGAACGATCGAGCAATTTGCATCCACCTAGTCCTGAACACACACAGTGGTAACAGCTCTCTCTTTAGCCTTATTATTCTTCTGAGAAAGTAAGAAAAATAATTTAATGAACCTTGGCTAGCGAAAAAGTCGTCCGTCTTAATTCCTTTCTCTCTCATCAACCACATTGACAAACATTCGCACTGCCAAACTTGAAAGAAACCATGATGAAAGGAATTAATTGCTTACTTGGTGATGGAGGGATAATGTGAATTTATCCTCCCATCCCGGTGTGTCCTGTGTGGCATTCTTGGTTGCGTTTTGGAGATTGGGGAGAGGTGTAGTTTTATCCTCCCCTCCCGACGTGGCTTGTGGGGCTTCGTTGATTAAATTCCGGTAAATGTGTTTAGTAAAATTAAATTGTGATGTTCTAATGTCATTAGGATATGGTTCTTGTAGTTCCGTATATGAGTGACAGTCAAGTATTATCAATTGGATGTGTTCAGGCATTCGTGAAGGTGAGGAAGGAATGTTGAAATGTGATATACAGGTTTTCGCTTATGTGTTCTGTTAATTGTATGTTCTTAGTGTTGATTGCCGTGATGTTGATTCTGGAGTATGCGGTTCAGGTGTGTGTGGTGTGTATGTTTGTATTGTGTATGATGAATTCGAGGCCTTGACCTACCAGTTTTGTTGGTGCAGCTTCGTGACCTGCAGTATGGAAACGCTACATTTCAAATCGAGCAAAACAGCGGTTACGAGCCAATTTCTGGTAGGACCTCCCCGATTTATATTTTAGACATACGTTTACCCATATAAGTGGGCAGTAGCATCCATTCGTTGGTTTTCAAAGACACTGTGGTGTCTTCCTTTGCTTCTTTGTTTCGGAAGCGAAACTTACCTCCACACTGCCGTATCTTTATCTTCTTGCTACGTATTTGGTATCGTTCCATATAGGCTGCAGGCACTTTTCTATTGTTTCCTTTAGCATATGTTCGATTGTTTTCGTTTTTAGTGAAAGAATTTTAAATACTATTGTTTTTCTAGCTGTTTGTTGAATTTATACCACCGGTTAGGGTTAAGCTTATATTGTTTCCTTCACACTTTGCTAAGCTTTTATATTTTTCTAGGTTAGCCTGGTTAACCTTTAGGTTTTCCTGGCTTATACTTGGTTTGCTTAATTCATTTTCTTTTTCAGTTCTTTTTTATTGTTGCACATTGGGGTGTCCTTTGTAGAATTTGTCGTATATTTCTGGTTTTCTTCTGGGTTCACCTCCTCCTGTTCATGACAGGGAAGGTAATCCTGTTGATATTAGAGGCGCTGTCTGTATTTTGGCTGGAAATCATAATTTCAGAAAATGTGTAAATAATTAACACAAGAAGTTTCAAAAAAGGTTCAATTAGCCCCTTAAAGGGTGATTTTCTAAACGCGATTCTTCCCTACTAAGCAGGCTCAGAATCGATAACACACAAAATGAACAATACGATAACACAATATAGACAAATAGTAGAACTCACGAGAGGAAAAAAGAACACGTCTGTTCGGTCGAATACGTCGTTTAACGGTAGGAGAGTCCATCTCACACACACACAGACAGACAGACACACATACACCCCCCACACACATATATATATATATATATATTGTATTGGCATCCTTTCTGTCTCGGGAGACAATGGAGTTGCGCATGAAGTAGTCTAGTCCGGCTTTTATATTTCATGTCCTGATACATTTCCTGCTGTGGCTGTGTAGTCCTATCCTGGACAAACACTCCCTCTGGCAGGTACCGTAAATGTAGTGAAGACTGTTCCTGGCTGGTTGTAGTGCCATAGTCTCTTGTTTACGTCTCTTCCTTTCTTTCCATTTCTCCTCTCTCTCTCTGTCACTCCTTTGTATTCCCTCTTTTATGGTACGTCGCAATTCTCCACGGTTGCCGGCAACTGCCTCCCAACCGCTAATATTGATGTTGCAGGCATATACGTTTATACATATATATGTTGGATATCATAGTTCTAGCTCGTTTTTATTAATAACGTAAGGTTTTCCATTGCAACACAAAATTTCGAATTGTCAATTGTTATACTATTATGAGAGTATAATATGTATATACGTATATATATATATATATATATATATATATATATATGTGTGTGTGTGTGTGTGTGTGTGTGTGTGTGTGTGTGTGTCTGTGTGTGTCTGTGTGTGTGTGTGTGTGTGTGTGTGTGTGTGTGTAAGTTTGTGTGTGTGCGCGTGTGTAATAATGGGAGCCTTGGAAGTTCCAAGGAATGGAAAACTTAAGACGAACTATTTATGAATGAAATAAATGATGATTTGCGTTCTTATAGCATTCATAGTTTAATTTTCTTTAAGTATTTTTGTCGTTCGTCTGCATCCATTCACAATACCGACATCTCCGTAGGTATTGTCTTTTCCATCTTTTTATTATATTTTCTCGCTGTTCCTCTCTGGTCCGCATCCTTTCCTGGGCAGCTGGCAGCGTTGTTTTTTGTGAATCCAAATTTTAGGCTTAATATCAATTTTAAAAGGAAGTAGACGATAAATAATGGAACTTACGCGCATGCATTAAGTGAGGGTCGCTATAAAAAAATAGTTCAATAAAAAAATTACTTTTCACTATCAATACACCACCACCACTACCTCCACCACCACCGCCTCTGCCCCGGTCTCTCAATCTAACTGCCTCCCCTGTCCACACCTCTCTATCTACCTTTCTCTTCAGCTAACTTAACTACGTAATAAATATTCTTTCCCCCAACCTACCACCCAACCTATTAATATTTCTCTCTCCCTCTTTTTTCTCTCGTCGTCTTTTTCTCTCATTGTTCGCCTCTACCTTCAGTTGACCATGTGACCATTTGGCCGAAGTGTATTAATTATTAATCAGCTTTCTCTACTTCTTCCTCTCTTCTTTCTTCACTCTCCCTTCACATCTCTAACTAATGTATATCGGGCAACCAACAAGCAGATTTTATATAGACATATATATATATATATATATATATATATATATATATATATATATATATGTGTGTGTGTGTGCGTGCGTGCGTGTGTGTGTGTGTGTGTGTGTGTGTGTGTGTGCGTGCGTGCGTGTATGTGTGTGTGTGTGTGTGTGTGTGTGTGTGTGTGTGTTGGTATCCAACGTATTGAGCGATTTACGTTTTCATGTACTTCAATGTGATTGAGTGCTGCATGCATTTGTTTCTTTTTTTATCCCATAATGTATGAGATACTTTTTTCGAATCTGGCCATTCTGCAAATTATGAATGACGGTGATCTGTGATTTTTATTCTTTCTTACAATTTGAATTTTTTTGCTTATTCATTCCTTTTCGAGCCAGTTGTAGTCGCCTCGGAGAATTTTTCATTTTTATGAATAATTGTTGCGGACTTTTATTGAGCAAACTACTATGAATTATTTATGTACATTCTTCCTGACTATATAATACACACTAACTATATATATATATATATATATATATATATATATATATATATATATATTAATATATGTGAGTGTGTTAAACATACATACAGGCATACATAGTACATACATGCATATATATGAACGTATTTCAGTAAATGTATGTGCGTATGTATTTACATGTGTGTATTTATGTATGCATCATGTGATCATGTGATCAACCAGACTATCGGAATGCTGTTATATATCACTGGTCACAATACTATTTCCGTCGTTTAGGTTTTCGAATGATGAAATTCCCCCGGCCAAGTATGTAGGCCAGCAGTCCCCCTGATCTGAAAGCTAGACCGTCGCAGCGTTACCTATTTACAGCTACGTGGACTGGAGAAACGTGAAATGAAGTGTTTTGCTCGAGAATACAACGCGGAGCTATCTGCGAATCGAAACCACGATCCCACGATCGTCAGTGCAACGCGCCTAACATATAGGCCACGCACATTCACCCTCTCTTCACAGATAGACATACACACAGACACACGCACTCACACATCAATAATAATAATAATAATGGTTTAAAATTTTGGCACAAGGATAGCCATTTTGGGGAAAGCGACTAGTCAATTATCAATTCACTGGTACTTAATTTGTCGACCCCGAAAGAATGAGAAGCAAAGTCGACCTCGGCGGATTTTTGAAGTGAGAACTTGAAGAGAGACAAAATACCTCTATGCTCTTCGACCGGCGTACTAACGATTCTGCCAGCGCGCCGCCTTGATCGATATTACTACTACTACTACTACTACTACTACTACTACTACCAATAAGCAGAACTCATCCAAATAATCCCTCATTGTGTTATTTAGAAGAAATAAATATGTAACGAAAGAAGTTAGAGTTTCTGTGTCAATATCTAGACACAAGAATTCAAGAGATTACAGAAAAAACAAAAGGGATATGCTTAGCGGCATTTCATCCGTTTTTACGTTCTGAGTTCAAATTCAAACGATGGTTATTTCACATTTTCTCATTGCGGGGTCGAAAAGTAAATCCAAGTTCTACAATGGGGTCGTTGTAATCGACTTAACCTCATCCTTAAATCTGCTAGCCTTGTGCCGAAATTTGAAACCAATATTGAAATACAATTTGGAATAAAGTTCACCATAATTCAATTCCTTTTCATGTAATAGTGAAGCATTTTCTGTCGTACTCAAGTAGCTGAGTTAATATTTCGATGAATTTCCGTGCTTAAAATATTTGATGTTAGCACACTAGTGCCTGTCTAGAGCCATAAATATGCTTTAAGTTGCAAACATGTTAGCTTTCACAAATGATTGAAGTGATGTAAATATGAATGTGTTACTAAAGAACATTTAGAAAGTATGTAGCTTGCATCTTGGATCTGAGTCATCAAATATATGAAGTAATCTAAATAGACATGAATCTTGAACGTGCGCGCCTATGATACTTACATTGGGAATGATATAATAGATATAATATGTATGAACTTAATGTGTTCATATAACATTTATAGACATAAGATAACTGGAAAGAAATTATGGCAAATTGATATTCGAGTATGATATCACGTAGCAAAAATATCTGTAGGTCTTCATAAGTTGTCTCAGTTTGGTTCAGAATTCTATTATATATTGAATTTAAAAACGTAGATGAAGTTATACACCTGTTTTAGCAAATATAGATCATGTCATGTTATCAACGGAATTTAACTTTTGTTCGGCTTTACATCCTTTTATTATACTATTATGAGAAAACCAAAGGAGATTATTTCCATCAATAAACATTATGCATGCGTATATTTATGTATGTAATATATGCCTGTATGTACGTACGGAATATGAATGTATGTTTGTATGTACTTATGTATGTATATATATATGATTATATATAACATATATGAAGATATATATGTATGTATATATCTATATCTATCTATCTATCTATCTATCTATCTATCTATCTATCTATCTATCTATCTATCTATCTATCTATCTATCTATCTATCAGTCTATCTATCTATCTATCTATCTATCTTCTATCTATCTATCTTTATACATATATATATATATATATATATATATATATATTATATATATATATATATATATATATATATATATATATCATATACGCGTATGTGATTGTGTGTACATACATACAAGAATAGTAACTGAACTGTGTTTTCCCCTGTTTCGCTTTTGTTTCTCTTTAAGACTTGTCAGAACTCATATCACTTTAACAGTCTAGTGTTCAAATTACTCTGCAAAATGTAAAGCTTACGTATCAGTATTATCTTGAAGTAATCTAGTAGTCTCATAGCTTTAAGATTTTTATGATGCTATTACTTATTTTTAGGATGACATGTTAGTTAGTTAGTTAGTTAGTTAATTTTTTGACACAAAAAGCAAAAAGCAAGGCCATGTAGGGGGACATGGAGTTATGTACAGGGTGGTGTTCATGTAAAGAGTTCAGGCCACTTGTGGTCAAGGGAGACTTTGAACCGAGCGGTCGTCGGCATCTTCACTATCTCGTCCGGCAGCTTATTTTACTGATCCGCAACCCGGACGTAGAAAGCCCCACTCCTTCGATTGAGATGAAATCGTCGCAGATAGAGCTTTTCGGAGTGACCCCGCAGCCGACGCTCTGGAGCAGGAGTGAAGAACAGCTCTTTCGAGAGGTTACACTTTCCGCTTATGATGTTGTGAGCAAGAATGAGATCACCAAAGTGTCGTCGTTTTTCTAGAGAATAAAGGTCGAGCGTCTTCAGCCTTTCTTCATAATACAAATGCTTGAGATCAAGAACCATGCGGGTAGTCAGCTTCTGGACTCTTTCGAGATGTTGTATGTCTTTGAGGAAATAAGGAGAAGAGGTTTGAATCCCGTACTTCAATATGGGTCTCACATAATAGGGTAAGTTTGAGAGGCTAGAGCTGGCCAGTTTGAAATTAAACCAGGAGGCATATTTGGACCGGATATGGCCGGTTTAAATGTTAAATGGGTAAATATAAAAGGAATCTTGAAGTTAAAAGTGTTGATATTATTTTATTTTTATTTAGGGGAATATGACTAAATAGGTAAGTAGTTCCCCTTGCAATAACAATCTTCAGCTGATGCCCTGGACAAAAGTAATTTTCTTAGCCTTGGGTCAACCCAGAACATCTAATTGAAATTGGATGGTGGGGTACTCTATGTAAGCCCACCAGATGAAATGTACGTAAATTTCTGAGATATAGCCTTGCCAGAAACTGTGTCGCGTTGAATCTGCTTCAGCTTTACGTTAAGACTATATGTGTCTGAATCAAAATACAAAACTCGGCGTTTATGCTACATACACACTCTTTAACTGCTTGCTCGTATTAGCTTTCCTATAAAACAAATCGGTGAGTTTAAACATATGTTTATGATGTAAATTTCATAAGATTAGGCCGAAAAATAGCGAAACCATTCATATCTGTTAACGCTAGTATAAAAGTACAAATATCCGCTCATATAAATTATTCTCGTGGCTTTTTAGGTTCCCAGTTGAAATCTTTGGGAAATCAACTTTATTTTCCTCCTTCCGGGAACGATAGATATAAAGGACCACTTAAATCCTGGGGTTGATGTAATCCCCCTCAAAATTTGCTGGTTTTTAACCCTGCAAATAATCATGTCCCATTCAGAGACAAATCGGTTGCTCATACACCATGGGACCGAGTACGTGCCTTGTACATCCTGGTACTTCAGAAAAAAAAAAGTTCTTTAGAAACGTTTCTTCAGAAAAAAAATATATATTACAATATTACAATATATATTTATGAATAAGGCGGGGATGTGGAAGGATCTTTATCACGCCGGGTAAACTGCTTATCGAGAGTTCAAATGCCACCGGTATCGACTTTGCTTTTATCGTTTCAGGGTCAATAAAATAAGTACTAGTTCAACACTAGAGTCAATGTAATCGACTTAGCCTCTTCACCGGAACAACTGACTCTGTGCCAAAGTTGACGCCAATGTATAATGATTGATGCATGAATGTATTCCAGTGTTACAAGGTAATGTATATATGTATACATGCGTGTCAATTATCGGCATGTTTGCAATCTAGTGAATACTGCGCTATCTTCACGATAGAAAACTATTGCTCATTACTATAGATAGGTAAAATGAGCATCTGTTGGGCAGGGTTATCAAAATACATAGCAGTATGACTAGCAATGACATCCACTGGAAATACTTCCAGCTGAGTGAACTCGACTACTAAGCGTTCAGTTTGTTATAACATAGCAGTACTTACATGGTTAACCTTTCACATTTCAGCTGATGCTTATTATATAGTCAAAGTATGCATTTGATAAGTAAGGATGCTTTGCTTCGGACATCCATCCATCCATCCATCCATCCATCCATCCATCCATCCATCTATCCATCCATCCATCTCTATGTGAGTATATATGAGCAAAATAGCTAGTTATAAGCAAGATAGCAAAATACTTCGAAGGTTATAATGGACACAGGTTCGTGTGTCACATAGCTAGCTACAGACGATCGCCTCTTGGAGCTAATCAACGGCAGCATTCGTCCTATATTTCTGAACTGCCCTATTAGCTTGGCGATAACTATTAATATCCAGTACCGCTGCCATAGTCTCCTTTAGAGAGGCTTAGAAATTTTAATATTTATATATATATATATATATATATATATATATATATATAGTAAAAAAAGAATTTCGATAAAGAGAATATTCCCACGTGCTGGGTTGTAATGCAAAAATATATAATAAATATGTTACAACTATGTAAACTGTACATTTCACTTCTATTCTTCTTCTTCTTCTCTTCTTCTTCTTCTTCTTCTTCTTCTTCTTCTTCTTCTTCTTCTTCTTCTTATTATTATTATTATTATTATTATTATTATTATTATTATTATTATTATTATTATATTAAAAATGAACTTCAATCTTGCTTGCTTGCAATGTTACACAGCCAAACTGACGCATAATTGGAAAATGCTATAAATTAAGGCCCTCGTGAAATGTTAATAAAAAACGGAATAAAACAAGTTTCGTGTAACTCGGACAACTGGTTCTTGAGATATTGAGGAATTAGCGGGTATAAATAGCCAAATCGGTGCATAATTGGAAAACACTCCGAAAGTAACTTAGCCCCGAAAGGAAAGAAATTCTAGCCTTTCGATTAGAGATATTGAGATTGGCAAACGTCTTTAACTTGCTAACGAAGATTCTAGTTGTTTTTAACAGTAAATGTTTATATTTTCGCTTTTGTTAAACACATATTAATCATTTAGAAACATTTTTAAGTGAATGTGATTTTAAAAATGTAAGATGCTTATATTTCAGCTTTCGTTAAACAGAATACCATTGCAAATATTTTTGCGGGCACATTTCAAAATTATTTTAAAGTGAAAATGGCTCTAAAAATACGGTAAATATTTCGTAAAAGACCCGTTCATAACCTCGGTGTGAAATAATTTTTTCCATAGGAGTTTTTCGAGTGCATTCAACATATCTCACATCCAAAGATTTGGCTGCTATTTCTAGCACGTCCTGCTACCACATAACAGCTATTTGCGATAAAGAACCCGAAATAGCTCTTACGTAGTAGGAGGGTGTGCAAGAAATAGTAGCCAAATCTTTCCTTTTCTCTGGAAAGGAGCCGTTTACGCCTGTTTCGATGTCATATTTGTTGAAAGCATGCGACATAACCTAAAAAAAACCCCACGAATCAAAACTGTTGTTGGGAATCGACGATCCAGGTGAAAAGGTTTCGAGAAAAGGGCATCTTAGTACTTCTTAATCAAGTGATGAGAAGCATCAATTCCACATGTATCAGACGCTTCCCTAGAATCATAAAAGAGTACCGATCTTATGATTCTGTGAGTGATGGTGCCTATGTCACAAATTTCCAGACTGAATTCCTTGATTCGATTGATCAGGACTGCTACCACATAAGCTGTAATTGATAAAAGGATCGCCCATAATTCTAATGAGAAACTTGAATCCTCCAAGGCTTTGTGATGGAACGCGTATGATCATGGAAGAACTGCAGGACAGTCTCATAGTAGCGAGAATTAACACTGCCGCTTTCAGAAATAAAATCGTTATGATACCAAGAATAACAGTTAATCTATCCGAAGGTGAGGGTATTCCTTTGCAGCAAAGCCAATTCCCAGTTCGCTATGACAATTCATTAAGCACAAAGACAAACTATGGACAACGTCTTGATTTATCTGGAATGACCTGTATTCCGACACGGTCAACTGTATGTGTCCCTTAGACACAGGAAATGAAAGGGGAATGTCAGAGTGCTTCTGAAGGCTACCAAGTCAATTAGGAATGTTGCCATCAAAAGTATTCTTGCGCACAGACTGTAACAATATGAAAATGTGCAAATATTCCTTCCGGCGTCAGAACGTGGAAGGTAAAAGAAAATCTAAGACAAGTATGAATAAATTCCTTCATTTCAACGCAACATTGAATTCAGCTTCAATGTTTTATAACCTGAACCGTCAATGACCCAATGGAGCCATTTACGTGTGATATCGATGTCACTTTCGTTGAAAGCATGCGGAATAGCCTGGAAAAGAAAATGAAACACCACGAAACAAAACTCCGTTGGGAGAAAACTCAGAGATTCCCAAGAAATTTTGAGTTTCCCACAACCCCTCACCCCTTTTTTTCTGGCAGAAAGTGGCCTGTGGTGGATTTGGAGGTGAGATACGTTGAATGCACTCGAACAGACCCGTGGAAAAAATTATTACAAACCAAGTACGAACAGGTCCTTTACGAAATATTTATCCAAGATCGGGACAGACATGGGAACAGAAGGGTCGATGAGACTTATGAAGCAAGGGCTGACCATCAGGAGGAACAGAGGGAAAGAGACAGAAGCAGGAGAGATCAGGAATCGGACACTTGAAGAGCCTAGCGTCTGGCGAAACAGAAAGAAAGAGACAAAAGCAGAAGTCATGAATCGGATGCTTATGTGAATACAAACTGAATAACTCAAGTTTTGCGTAAATCGGACCAGGGGATACCGAGATACGCGGCTTTCCGGGTACCTTTATACATAGTCAAGCCGGCGTGTAATGAGGAAAATGCTGTGAAAGTAAGGTACCACTGAAATGTGAACACACACGCAATAACAGAAGTTTCACGTAATCGGATCATGGATTTTTTCGGGTACCTTGGACTACTGGTGACTAACGGGTCACGGGTAGTCTAGTATACATACATGTATATATATATATATATATATATATATATATATATATATATATATATATATATATATATATATATATATATATATATATATATATATTTGTAAAAAATGAAGTTCGAAAATGCTGCTGTATTATACAATTTTTAATTTTTATATATATACATTATAACATGTTTCAGTTCCTGAAATGAACTTTATCAAAAAAGTTATATATAAAAAAAGACAGCTCAATCCGTCAAACACAAGAAATTCATTTATAATACACAACGGAGTCAGACATCTTAGAGTTCATGTATAGTTGATATATAGTTCATGTATAGTTGATATATAGTTTGAAGTATATGTTCAAAGTGTTCGATGCAGTGGCCCACGGTGGCGATACGTATTCAATACAAAAAACAGATCAAAGTGGTGGAAAGCGGTCAATACAGAAGATTGATGTTTCCGAAAGAGCGAGGAATTCATTTTTACCTTAAGCAAATGTGATGACCCATGGTGGATGTTCGCTGGGTGGTTCTAATGAGTTTTTGTGAAGTGCTCCGTTTTATAATGCCTGTTAGGTGGTCAATTTAGCGTAGCGTGACGTCATCAACGTTTTGACCAATCGTTTCGTTAGGTGGCTTTAGTCAAGTAGAACGGGACGTCATCATTATTTTGACCAATCGCTGCATTATAACTGACTCTTGTTTGTTTCTGTTTTGACCAGTCGCTTCGTTAGTCAAGTAGAACGGGACGTCATCATTATTTTGACCAATCGCTGCATTATAACTGCCTCTTGTTTGTTTCCTGTCCTGACCAGTCGCTTCGTTAGTCAAGCAGAACGGGACGTCATGCAGATTCTGCCCAATCACGACTTATAGCTACATTAGATCTGCCCCCTGTCTGTACTTGTTAGGTGACTATTCAAGCAGAAAAGGACGTCATCAATATTCTGACTAATGACTGTCCCCTGTTTGTATCCTGTCCATTCTAGCTGAGCTAGACGTCATCAACTTGTTGACCAATCAGAATCGGGTGTGACCCTTAGCTGTATCGTGTGTATCAGGGTCAGATTTGCACGAAAGAATTTTTTTCCCTTTTTTACTTAGGTATATTTCCGTCAGAGTGAGTGTCTGTTTGAAGTAGCGGTCGTGGTGGAATTTTACTTCTCCTTTTCGGAGGACTTATCTTTTGTTTTAGTATTCCTGGCCCAGGGTGTTTAAACTTGGTCTAAATTTTTTTATGAAATATAGTTCTTTATTTTGGCGTTGTGTGAAGGTTGCGTTGTCACTGAATTTATAGAGCGGGTTAGTTGTAAATTTCGGATTTAAATTTCCAGCACATCTATCTATGTGTCCGCTGACCGGTATTTTGCGGTAATCAGGGTTTCTAATTTGTGATTTATGCACCGCCATCCTGTTACGTAAGCTATTTTTTGTATGGCCTATATACTGCCTATTGCAGCCTGCGCATGTTATGACGTAAATTAAGTTTTCTGATGCGCAGGTGAAGTTTGTTCTAATGGTGAACTGGTGGCCTTGTTCCAGTATAAATTCTGATCCTTCTTTCAAGATGACACAGATTCCGCAGTTGGGCCTTCCACATTTTCTAACTGCTGGTCTTGTGGTTGATGTTGAGTGCAGTGTAGCTTGGGTTAAAATCCTTTTCAAGGATTTTGGTTGCCGTTTACTTTTAATGATGGTGTGTGTTTCGAGGATCCGGTTCATCTTTGGGTCTCCCTTTAGTAGGGCTGTGCTTTGTAGTATGGTATTGAAGGCCTCATTGTTGAGTGGGTTGTGTGTAGAAATGTAGGGAAGGGTTTTTAATTGTTCTTTCTTTTTTGGTTTTGTTTGTCTCAGGCCTTCTATACTTAATTTAAGTACCCGTTGGATTGCACTGTCTATTAGGGGCTGTGGATAGTTTCTATTTGTGAGTGTGGTTCTAAGTTCCTGGAGACGTATGTGTCGGGTGTTTGTGTCTGATATTATGGTGCAAATCCTTCTAGCTAAACAAAAAGGGACATTCATTCTAGTGTGTCGTGGGTGGCATGAATCAAAGGGTAGGTACTGTTTAGAGTCTGTCGGTTTATAGTAGATATCTGTCTCTATTTTGTTGCCGGTTTTCTTAATGAGGATGTCTAAAAATGGTAATTCTTTTTCGTTGTGGTCCATCGTGAATTGTATATTGTCATTTATTCCATTTAATAGTATTTTAAATTCCTCAAGTTTCTCTATACCTTTGTCCCAGATGATGAAACAGTCATCGAGGTATCTTTTCCAGTTGTTATGGATATAGGTGGCGAAGGTGTTTCCATATTTCTCGAGTGTCATCCGGTATAGTATTTTCTCGAGGTATCCCATCACTAGGTTGGCAAAAGATCTTTGCCTGTAGAAATCATTGTCAAAAATAAAATAATTGTTCTCTAAAATGAATCTAAGTCCTTCTATTATAAGGTCTTTGTTTATGCGAGTTGGGAGTTCAAAGGGGTAGTTATTCAGCCAGAAGGTGATCGCTTCTATTCCTAGGTTGTGAGGGATGTTAGAATAAAGATTAACTACGTCGAATGATACTAGAAGGGTTTTCTCATTGACTGTTTTAGGGAGGTGGTTGAGCATATCTATATCGTCTCTTACGTAGCTTTTGATGTGTTTTAGGAAAGGTTTAAGAAGTGTGTCTAAGAAATTGCTGAGGCGGTGAGTTTCACATGCTGGTCCTGCTATTATCGGTCTTAGTTTAAGATCATTTGGTGAAGGGATTTTGATGAGTGTGTCGGTGGATGTTTTGCACGTTTCTCTAATGGTTTGGCTTTTGTGTACCTTAGGGATACCATAGAACAAACTCGATTTGCATTTGAAGTTAGTGATGTATTCATACTCCTTGTTCGTGAGTCCTTCTTGGTATGTGTTGATTAATGTCCTAAGGTTATGCATTATTTTTTGCTGGTTATACTGTTGGGCCCTTTCATAATACGCTTCATCTCTTAATAGGGATAGCACTAAATTTTTATAATTGTTTGTATTCATTATTACTATCGCGTTGCCCTTATCTGCCTCCTTAATTGTTATTGTTTTGTCTTCTCTTAGTTTGATGAGGTCGTTCCATTCTCTTTTGTTGAAGTTAGGGCTGTGTTTTTGTTTCTTGATGAATTGAAACGGGAAATTAGTTATGTAGTCACAATAGCAGTCTAAGGCTTTATTCTTACCTTTGGTGGGGGTGTAATTGCTCTTGTTTCTAGCTATTGAGTCCTCCTCTATTTGTTTATATATATATATATATATATATATATATATATATATTATATATAGAGAGAGAGAGAGAGAGAGAGAGAGAGAGAGAAAGAAAGAGATAGATAGATAGATATACATATATACGCATATATATATATATAGGTATGTATAAATGCATACACACATACGTACCTTCATTGAGGTCAGCTGCCACGCAGATATAGATATCTCTTTGAAAATCAAAGTAAAAGAGGATATCTATGGACAATTGCTGCAAGACGTTCAGCTTCTATATCCAGATAATGAATTCATATTCATACCAACAACAATTTTAGCACTAGGTTTTGTTAGTAAATGCTTAAAGGAGAATCTGGATAAATTGGGATGTTCAGAAATAGAAATCGACCGGCTAATTCATATATTACAAGTGCAATCTGTGAGTGAAACAGTAAAAATATGCAAACCTTTTCTCAAGTTACAAATGTGAATTTGTCTGTGTTAACTACTTTCCAAAGATGGCGCCTTGTATCTTTGTTGGAGACCGGCTCCCTCCTCGGTGGAAGATTATAATAATTATAAAATAGAAGAAACATGCATACATACGTATAAGATCAGTTCAACTGGCTGTAAAGATATGTGCAACAAATAAGTTCTCACTTTGCAAATTAAATGCTGAATAGTGGTTTCTAATTTAGGCACAAGACCAGAAATTTTGAGGCATGATGGCTAGTCAATATCAAGGACATCAGTACGTGACAGGTTTCATAAGTTGACTTCGGCGGAAATTGAACGGAGAATGTGAACAGCTGAAAAACCTTTTTTTTCGACGCTTAGATGATTCTACCAGTTCACCGCCCCAAAATACTGAATATAGAAAGTGAGTTTCATTAGCATACAGTACTCAGAATTAATACCAATATCCCTCTTCCAATTTCCTTTTGAAGGAAACCTATCTCACTCATATCGTAATCGTCGAATCCCTACGTATAAATTATCCTTAGTAGGTCTGTCATATAATCGGAAACTAGATTTTCGTATTCAAGTTAGATAAATACTGTTGATATCCCACCGAAAGAATTACTTAAAGTGTGGTTAGAATACGTAGGAGTAATGCAAGTAACGTTTTCCGAAACATAAATGATGTATTTCAGTGAACAGATATTGGCTATCGCAAGTAATTTGTATTAAATAACGTTGTTTCAGTCTCAGTTTTGGTCTGTTCATTTAGTATCATTTAAGTATATTAACGTTGAAGTATTTTAATATTGATAGTTTATTAACATTTATATGTTAGATCGCTACATGAAACATTTAATATATAGGCTTATCATCATCAATTCTCTCTATCAAATTTATGACTCACTTTTGATTGTGTGCCTGTGTATCTTTGCATGATTATCTGCGACGTATTATAATGAAATACTTAATACATATAAGCTATTTGACCCAGCAATACAACAGAGTTACATGAAAGAAGGTATTCGTAGTAATGAATTTTTTTCATCAAAACGTCAGCATGAAAGAATTCGATAGAAAGTAAGATGTGACTCTTTAAAGGCGTTATCCCATGATTACATTGAATATAATGTAGTCATGTATAAAATATAATCATATCGAACTTTATATAGTTTCGTGTTCACAAAATATATTCGGTTATGAAGTGCGTTTCAAGAATATTTTCGCAAAGGAAAAATCAGCTAATTTATGCCATATTGTCTCCAAAGATTAAAATATTGACATCCATTGTGAAAATAGCAACTGATATTCAACTTGAATTTAAACAGATATTCAACTTGAATAGATTGAAATAGTTAAGTTGAATTAAAATTTCAAGATCAAGTGTATACAAGTACGAACGCTGTTCACATTACAGAGCGATCATAAGTGCATAACAATTACAGTATGACATCAATTGCGAATTATTACTATAAATTCTAGAATTTCAAAACACGGTGTTTGAAAGAACGGTGTTAGTTTTCCCGTTTAAGATTATTTGATCTGTGACTATAGTTTTGACTCCAAATTCATTCCTAAAGTATCAGTCGACTTGAGGCACAACGCACGCACACACACACACACGCACATACACATACACACACTCACACACACTCACACGTACACACATGCAAACACAAAGATACACACACAAAACCACTCACATATATTTTTAAATGTATATCTATATGTCTCTCTCGCTCTCTCTCTCTCTACACACACACACGAATATATATATATATATATTACGGAGATGTACTTGCATAGCAAGTGATTTGATCTGAGATCGTGTGCTGAAACGAAAACAATTGCAGCGTGGAAGGTGTTTGTAAGCCATTTAAGAAACACACAAAAGCCGTTCGATTCACTTCAACATTTAAGTTTAATTTGTCAAAGTATTTTCGTCGCTATAAGACCGCGACCTGTTCACTGACAAAAATCCGTGCTGCATTTGAGAAAGTAACAGTTAGTTCGTTATATATATGTACGTATGTATGTGTGTATGTATGTATACACGCATGTATGCATGTATGTATGTATGTATGTACGTACGCCTGTGTGTATGTATGTATGTGTGTGTATATACACGCACATACACACTATAAACTTAAAGCTATAAACATGTAGTGATGAATAAATGTAGACTGACCACTCATCACAACAATATCAAATTTCAACCTCCCCCGACGAAACTAGGAAGTGATTTACGACCCTCACCCCCAAGACAAAACTCTAAAATGTCTGATAATAGGTTTTAGAGTTTTGTCTTGGGGGTGAGGGTCGTAAATCACTTCCTAGTTTCGGCGGGGAGGTTGAAATTTGATATTGTTGCGATGAATGGTCAGTCTACATCTATCTATCACTACAGGTTTATAGCTTTAAGTTTATAGTGTGCATGTGCGTGCATATACACACACATACATACATACATACATACTTACATACACACAGGCGTACGTACGTACATACATACATACATGCATGCATACATGCGTGTATACATACATACACACATACCTACGTACATATATATAACGAACTAACTGTTACTTTCTCAGGTGCAGCACGGATTTTTGTCAGTGAACAGGTCGCGGTCTTATAGCGACGAAAATATTTTGACAAATTAAACTTAAATGTTGAAGTGAATCGAACGGCTTTTGTGTGTTTCTTAAATGGATTACAAACACCTTCCATGCTGCAATTATATATATATATATATCAGCCGAAATTGCGAAGATGATCTGGTTCTTGACTGATGACTGAGGGATTCGAATGTCCCGTCCTGTGGTTCTTGTGTCGTCCCTTTGGTGTTTCATGTTCTTGTCCATGTCTGTATTTATTTGTTACTGTTTATATATATATATATATATATATATATATATATATATATATATATATTATATATATATATATCATATTACTATAATATATATATAAGCTGAGAATATGGTGTGTGTTTGTCTGTATGTGTGCATCACTAAAACTCGAGAGCTACCCAACGGTTTTCATCCAAATTTTACATGTGCCTTACTTAGGATCCATGCATTGTCATGGGCTCCCAATTTTTTTAACTTCTTGCCTAATTCTACTTCAGAGCAATTTCTTATCTCTTATACTATTTTCGTATTGAGTCAAAAGTGAAACAATAACATCTCTATTAATATTTTCACTATTATATGGTTTCAATTTCGATTACTTTCATTATGTATCTATATATATATATATATATATATATATATATATATATGTATGTATGTATGTACGTATGGTATATATGTATATATGTATGTATATGTATATATATATATATATTATATATATATATATATATATATATATATATATGTATGTATGTATGTATGTATGTATGTATATGTAAGTATACATATGTAGAACAATGAAGAAATAAGTGATATAGATATCCACTTTATACAGCTCAACCAATTAGCGCTCTGATAGAGCTTCAAGAATATAAAAAAACAAGAATATAAAAAAACAGATTAAAAGGTCGATGTATATATTCATTCAATCCATATTAATGAAATTCTCCATGGTATACAATGTACGAGGGGCGTTCAATAAGTAATGCCCCTGACCCACTTCCTATAGCAGTAGATCAACGAAACTTGGCACAGTTATTAGTCTTTTTCTACATAGGAAGCACCCAGAATTATGCATTTCTCCCATCGTTTGATGCAGCTCTGGAGACCGTTTTTGTAGAAGACCCCAGCTTGGTCCTCCAACCACGAAGTGACTTCAGAAATAAAGGCTGCATCATCTGGGAAACGCTTTCCTTTCAAAAACAACTTCATGGCTGGGAAGAGGTGAAAATCAGAGGGTGCAAGGTCAAGAGAGTAGGAGGGATGGGGGGAGTTCATAGCCGCACGCCTGTGCTTCTGATCTGGCGACACGCGAGTTGTGGACCGGAGCGTTGTCCTACAGGAGGAGGATGCCTTTGCTGATCTTGCCCCGCCTATTGATTTTGATAGCTTCTCTTAATTTCCTCAAAAGTGAAGCATAATAGGCTCCTGTAATTGTGGTATGAAAACCACATCACGGTTTTCATCCAAATGTTTGAAATGAATCGAACGGCTTTTGTGTGTTTCTTAAATGGATTACAAACTTTTGTGTGTTTCTTAAATGGATTACAAACACCTTCCATGCTGCAATTATATTATATATATATATCAGCCGAAATTGCGAAGATGATCTGGTTTTGACTGATGACTGAGGGATTCGATGTCCCGTCCTGTGGTTCTTGTGTCGTCCCTTTGGTGTTTATGTTCTTGTCCATGTCTGTATTTATTTGTTACTGTTTTAATATTAAATATATATATATATTATATATATATAATATATATATATATATATATCATATACTATAATATATATATAAAGCTGAGAATATGTGTGTGTGTTTGTCTGTATGTGTGCATCACTAAAACTCGAGAGCTACCCAACGGTTTTCATCCAAATTTTACATGTGCCTTACTTAGGATCCATGCATTGTCATGGGCTCCAATTTTTTTAACTTCTTGCCTAATTCTACTTCAGAGCCAATTTCTTATCTCTTATACTATTTTCGTATTGAGTCAAAAGTGAAACAATAACATCTCTATTAATATTTTCACTATTATATGGTTTCAATTTCGATTACTTTCATTATGTATCTATATATATATATATATATATATATATATATATATGTATGTATGTATGTACGTATGGTTATATATGTATATATGTATGTATATGTATATATATATAATTTATATATATATCTATATATATATATATATATATGTATGTATGTATGTATGTATGTATGTATATGTAAGTATACATATGTAGAACAATGAAGAAATAAGTGATATAGATATCCACTTTATACAGCTCAACAATTAGCGCTCTGATAGAGCTTCAAGAAATAAAAAAACAAGAATATAAAAAAACAGATTAAAAGGTCGATGTATATATTCATTCAATCCATATTAATGAAATTCTCCATGGTATACAATGTACGAGGGGCGTT
>NC_042997.1:135586918-135596918 GCF_006345805.1 Octopus sinensis | reverse complement strand
TAGAAGGGAATAAGTGAGTAGAAATATGACTTTACATCTTTTTAAATCTCTTTAACTCAGAAACGCGTATATAGTTAATCAAAGACGGGTAGATTCGTTATTTTTTCTCTTCACCTGCGTGAGTGGTAGAGTATTGCTGTCTGGGAGATATCTTATGGTAGTGGAATAGTATTTAACTACTATTTCTAAATTTCGGTATGTGGTGAAGCAAATTTTGCTGAACCCTAATTATAATTGTGCTAATAATCATAGAATTTATAAATATATATATATATTATATATATATATATATATATATAATATATATATATATATATATATATGTATGTGTATATAAGTATACATATCAATATATACATCGAGAGAGAGAGAGAGAGAGATAGAGAGGGGGAGTGAGAGAGTGTGTTTGTGCATGAGAAAAGATAATAGAAGAGACGCACATATATTAATACTCAACAAGAAATAAGATTTCTTTCATGTCACTTCTAGATAACATTATATAAATTTCTTGATATAAATCCTGTAGATTTGTATCACATTGCATAATTAAACCGTCAGGGTATCTTACGAACGTCGAAATATATTCTTCTTAGGCCCGACTTTTCTAATAATCAAAGCGCTTCATTGAAATAACATGTACGTAATTCAATATTAAATGTGTCTTAGTAAGTGAAGTTAAAGTTATTTCTCTGACTATTAATATGAGTATAGATAATATTCCGTCAAATATACGCTGGCATAGCAAAAATCATTTCAATTTATGTTATGGTAATAAAATATAAATGTATAGGTAATTGTTATTTTACTTAAATTCGTGTTAAAATGCATGCATACGCATAAAAGCACGCTGTCTGTCTGCCTATCTATCTGTCTATCTAGCTGTCTATCTGTCTGTTTATCTATCTATCTATCTATCTATCTATCTATCTATCTATCTATCTATCTATCTATCTATCTATCTGTAATTTGTATTTAGAATTAAAGCTTAGGTAGGCGTGCATTCGCTTCCATTAAATCCTTCCCCGCACACTAGGGAGCAGTGCAGAATTAAGCTGAAACGATTGTTAAAGCTTCCAGTACACTCTGTTTTCCGTATTAATCATTTCAACCAAAGTGTACATACGCCGCTATATATATATATATATATATATATATATATATATATATATATATAAAATGGGACTAGAACGCAAAGCATCCAGATAGACGATACAAAGAAAACAAAGACTGATCATTCGGAGTTTTCTTTCCTCAGTCGAATTTCAGATTATCTTTGCGATTTCGGATGGTTATACCCGAGATTGCTCCAATCTGGCCAGCCCCAAGGAAAAGCTAAGCTAAGAGCAGCGAATGTATACGAAAACAAGGACGAAAATAAACGGAGAAGTATAACCAGCCGAAATCGCAAATATAATCTGGAACTCGACTGAGGAAAGAAAACTCCGAATGACCCGTTCTTGTTTTCTTTGTATCACCTATCTGGATGTTTTGTGTTCTTGTCCCATTTTGTATATATATATATATATATATATATATATATATAATATATATATATATATATATATATATATATATATATATATAATATATATATATATATATGTATGTATATATACATACACACATATCAAGTCTACTTTTATGATATGCTGATGAAGAATGTATTTCGTAATACCTCTTCCGTATCCCTGATTTTTCTTTCACCGAGATTCCTTCATACTTTCTCTAACTTCTCTTCAAATTCATTTTCGTTTCATTCTACGTCTTCATATTTATTTATTCCTCTTTTCTGTTCTACAGTATTTTTGTGACTCTCCAACCTGTTCTTAGTTTACTTCCATGACTCCAATCATCTTAATTTTCGAATCCTGTTACTTTCATTTCATAGGCTAGATATTCTAAAGTTTAATGTTCAGTATCTTTAATTTTTTGTTTAGTAATCCTCATTTTGGTTAAATATGTAAGCCTATATCAGTTGGTTAATTTAAGTTAAAATCGTATCGAAAATTGAAAATACGCAAGAATAAGGACTTTATAAGATCTAAGTTTAGATTACTATTGGGATGTCCGGAAAGTTCGTGCCGATTTATAGTAGCTTACCGTTCGACTTATTTTAGAACATGGTTGAGTCCATAAAATAGGATTTGATTACACCTTCATTTAGAGCACAGTTTATGCTATCTTTTAGTGGAAGAAGATTTATGTTCCTATAACATGTGTTAATTCTGTAACCTTTAAAATGGAGGATAAGAAAGTTCATTTTCGGCACTTGATGCTTTGGGAACCAGATAAAAATGCTGCAGCTCGGCTGGGATGTGTTACCCCACCTTCCATATTCACCAGATATTGCTCCTTCGGATTTCCACTTATTCAGGTTTCTGCAGAATAGGTAAAAATGTCAATTCCTTCGATGGCGTAAAAAGATACCTTGATGAATACTTTGCCATGAAACCACCTCAGTTCTGGGAAGAGGGTATTTTCAAGTTAGAGGAAAGATAGACACGCATTGTGCAACAAAATGGTTCATATTTGGTTGATTAAAAATGTAATGTCAAGTATTTATTGATCTTTTTCTTTCCTTTAAAAATCGGCAGGAACTTTCCGGACAACCAAATATAATTTTGTACTTCATATAGTGATTTCATTTTTTATGTTTATATATAGAGAGCAACATGCATATATATTGTGAAGGTGCAAGGCCTTATGATTAGGGCGATGCACGCGGCGGGCGGCGTGTTATGTACTTGAGCAAACCACTTTATTTCACGCGCCTCTAGTGGTGTGTGGGGAACAATATGTAACAGAATAGAACAACGTTTCCTCAGCACGCCATACAAGGCAGCTAAACGATTTGAGGTTGGATTTGCACTCCGACTTTCTAAACTTTTCACGATCAACGTGTATCTAAAGAGACCCATGGGTTTAAGGGATGTCGCCTGAGTGTCTTAGAGGCGCCATCCGGCAAGAATAATAGGGAATCACCAATTAATGATGGATGCAGCGAAGCGTTGTTGCAGCGCATGCACTACTACTACTACTACTACTACTACTACTACTACTACTACTACTACTACTACTACTACTACTGCTGCTGCTGCTGCTACTGCTGCTACTGCTGCTGCTGTTGCTACTGCTGCTGCTTCTGCTGCTTCTACTACTACTACTACTACTACTACTACTACTACTACTACTACTACTACTACCACTACTACTACTACTACATGTATATGTTACTGCATGTACTTTTTGCCTATGTATATTGATGAAGCATAAGGATCAGAGAGAAAACACTTTAAGTTGTAGTTCCAAATATAGCTCTTTGTGATAATTGTTATAGTTGAGCACTGCAGACAATCTCTTGTCATTCTTGCCTTCTCAAAATCAATGAACTAGTAACGGACTCATTGAAAACGTGTGAACACCGCTTTATCTTAATAAAATGTAATATAAAATAAAAGATAAATAACTTTCATATTTCTTTTCCTATCTTTTTGTCTTTCCTTTTAAAACACTGAATCCGACCATAGTTGCCAAGTTTTCAGCAGACTGTTTGTAGTTTCCCTAAATATGTTACAAAAACGCTGCATCTGCACGGAGGAGTTCTTCATTACGTAAATTATATTCATTGTATAACATATATTCGACTTAACTGCGCTTACACAATTTCAACTATATTGACGGGAAAACCGTTGTCTTTTATTACCAAAACCAGTGATATGATATTACTTATATATATATATATATAATATATATATATATATTATATATATATATATATATATATATATATATATATATACATATATGATGTTCTCTAGGCTGACTGCTCTTTTGGATTTGAAAGAAAAGCTACTCTATACAAATATATTTTTAATCAAAGATTTAGTGCAGATCAAAAAGTAAATGCACTTCCTAATGAGTTCAAACCAATAAAATCTTCCATCACACGTTATACACGTTCAGAACTTATGAGCTTTATCAGAAAAAAAATAGAAATACTGAGCTGCACTTGATTTACCTAAATAACTGCCTGTAAGTTAGTTCATATTCATGCGATCAATATTACCGTCTCTGTAATGAATTACTATGATTTCCAATAGCAGAGATGCAATTCAGGACATTTTATCCTATTAAAAATTTTACTTTGTATGCAATATGCAATCAATTTAATATTATCTTATGTCAAAACTATTAATTTTCATTATATTATCTTTTCCTTGAAGTAAACTGAATTATGCTTGTCTAGCTCAGTGTTACAAAAATGGAATTTTTTTTTATGAAACGCCCATTTAAAACAATTGGGCGGTTGCTACCATACAGAACTTTTAGTTTTATGTAGCAAAGGAAGCGTCTGTAATGAAACTTAACTATAAGACAGAAACATTACTGCCTCTTCATTGCTGCCACCATGAGCGGTAGAGACCAATTTGCGAATCACTGACGTAGATGTTCGTGTGAGCACTGAATTAAAAATTTAATATAGGTCACTTTGATTATTCTGTTTGTGACGTAATGAAACTTGGATAAATTCTATGGATTACGGTTTAAATGTAGATTTATGTCTATCTAACTCATGTTTTATTTTACCTCGTCTCTCATTTTGTTGTACTGTACTTTTATCGATGTACACATAGCCTTCCTCACATTTTTGGTAAAAGCAAGTACTTGCAATAGCATCTTGTAAATTCAAAAAGAATATACCTAATGTTTGTCAGACAGATATTTATATAGGTTGGAAAAAATGTAGCAATGCTATTAATATTCATTACAAAATCATTTAAGAAACTCTCTAATAGAATGCAAAGTATGAAATTAATTTCACGTGTTTAATTTGTAATATGCATAAATATTAAATATTTATCCCTCTGTGAAGCAGGAACAACGATGAAATTCATCAGAAGGTAAGATGGAGCTTTTAAAAGTGGAAAAAATGGATTATCGTCGACAAGAGAATATTACTTTACAACTATATTAATTCCTTAATTGAAGCAGATTATTTAAAACCAGTAATTCTTAACAATAAACCAATTCGCAAAACCTAGTGTTTAGATTTTCATGTAACTTTGTATCTCAATTCTTTTCAGAAGTAACCGTTGCGGAATTATATTATATTCAGTTATATATTATTCGATATTCACTAATAAAGGCATTAACATTTTACCAAAAAATTATGCATGACATACTTATTTCGTAGTAAACTAGTATATTGAAACAAACTTAGTATTAAGTTCATGTTGGTAAGGTATATGCATCAACCAAATAACGAGAAATCCTGGATGCAAGAAGTCAACTGGAATTTATGGACTGATGCTGAGAAATAAACAACTACAAAAAGAAATATTTCTTCAATGTAGTCATCATCATCATCATTGTTCGACCGTGGTCGAGACAATGAAATTTACCATGCTACGCCAGACTTCATGGTCCATCATGGCATTACGGAGGTCCTGTTGCTGGATGCCTGTATCCCTGGAGATTACATCAGGGTAGGAGAGTGTGCGCCCTCTGGTATTGCGAGTAGATGGCTTCCAGAGGAGAAGAGTAGAAATTACCTCTTTTTCAGCTCTACAGCAATGTCCAGCAAACTGGACTCTCTTACCTTTCACAAGAGATGACACAGGTGGTAGTTTCCCATATATTTGCATTTTGGTTGGATGGCGCTTCCACGAGAGATTTTGAGCTCTCATAAGGAGGCGAGTGTAGGTTCTATCCAACCGCCTCTCAAGCTTCTTTGATAACGTCCAGGTTTCTGAGCCATATAGTAGAATTGGTTCGACTGTGGCTTTGAAGATTTCAAGTTTGAAGTCTCTACTTAGATTTGATGACCAGATCTTATGCATGTCATTACAGGCTGACCAGGCCATACCCTTTCTAGTTAGAAAGTCTTTTCCAGATGATGATATGTATGACCCAAGATATTTGTAATCAGAAACCATATTTAAGGGCGCATTGTTGAGAGTATGGATGATGCAATCACTGTTGGACAGGCACTTTCAATGTAGTAAACCTAGATCGCGTGCTGCATACGCCGGGGAATTAGTTCAATAACTATTCAGAAGTTCAAAACGGCCATGCAATCACTTTGAGCGAAAATCCCAGAGGTTGATAATCCAATAATTCGTACACGTAGACATTTGAACTCAACACGATTTTGCAAATAATTCCTTTTACATGTTCCTACACGCAAACTAAAACATACTGAAACACTAATAAACATATATATCAGCATATATTAATAGAGCGAAGCAAAGATTTCTATGTATTCAGTTTGCTTTGAGTAGCAAACAAATCTTTCACCTAATATCAAATTTTCTTTATTTCCTTAAAGAAGAAACATTAGATTATATAATTCTAAATAAGCAATGCCAGAGAAATAAAGACAAATTAGTCATAACAGAAACGCCTTTGATTCAGGGTCTGCATCATTAAGGCAGATCTGGGTTAAACATCATTAGCAACACATACAATTATATAGACAATGACATTCGCACATCCAAACAGATCCCCTCCCTCCACATCTCTATCATTTTCAACCAACTTTGAGCATTTTCCCGCCTTTCGTGATTATTATGCAGCCATAGTCCTAGTGGATACATAGACAGCTACCCATAACAAAAGAAATAAATGAAGCCCAAGCTCACGTTTACCATATATAGCATCATCTGCATCACTTATTAATCCTTTAACATCTTCCAGTCAGTTGCTGCTGCTAACATTCCATAAATACAAAAACAGAGAACAAACTCTCCACCACCTATTTCCTTTTACTCTTCCTACACAAATTTAATGCCTTTTCTGTTGTTTCTCTTTTACTTTTTCGTTTGTACCATCTTGCAGTAACCTCCTCCAGCTGCCGCAGTACTTCATTGTGTCACCGAGTATAACCTGCTTGAAAAGACCCAGAACGAGACAACGTGTGTTTTAGCGAATATCTTGTCTTCTTGCAGAGCCTGCATATCTCGCGTACGAAGCACAAACGCCCAATATTTTCGTTGAAAATAAAATAGTCTTCTAAGAAAAGTGAACTGATTTCAACAGTTTTGCTAGTAGTTATTTGTCTCTTCATTGCTTAGCGCTAACTCAATTATACAGCTTGCATATTGAACTAACTCAAAAGAGCAATACTACAAATGATAAGCGCTGTACATACATATAGAAATAACATATGGCTTTGTGAGGCACCAAATCAATGCGGCTTCATAGCAACTTATGATTGTGGTCACACCAGCAATCTATATTAGCATACGTAGCACAACATAATGTATGTAACGACACTCATTAACATATAAATAAAGCAGTTAATCCTCAGCTTATAAAGCAACTTCTGGCATTATATTCAAAACAACAGAGGGCAATCCGACATTCATAAACCCAAATACTTATTACATCACACCACAAAGTAAAGTATATCCTTTACATAAACTATATTTATACTGCGGACTTAGTATAATGTTTTCAATCTATAACATGTACTGTATACTCAGCCAAAATAAAAAAGAAAAAAACAGAAGCAGTGAATTAAGCGCTCACATAATGCCACAGACAAGTACAACTATGTATCTATATTGAAGAGAAGCAAGCCTCTAATCCATACCTCAAACTAAGAAAGACTGATAGGCTGATTTGCTCGAGTCGATTGTGCCAACCATCATGATATCGCATGGCGCTCGGAACGTCAGCAAATCATCCTGCCTATGTTCAGGGTTGGTCGATGAACGCACTTGTCGGAAGGCCGACTCGGGTTTATCAATACCAGTGCACGTATGAGTGTTCTAACGAGTTCTAACTTAAAACTCTGCAGCAATGTCCTCAATGACTCATACGTCTATGTCTAATAGCATCAGTAATTACAATAAGAATGTCATACTGTGTTGGGTAGGATACTTTCCGGGAAATATTCAAAACTGTACATAACATAGTTACAATCGCCTCCAGTCCCAGTAAAATATATACTAATAAACGTAATGTGACAAACAAACACTACTACAAGTTAAAACCAACGATTGACTAACCCTACAGTCCCTAATCAGCAGTACATCACCTGTATCTCCTGAACTATCACACGCACTGGGGTCGATCTAATCGGCTTAATCTCTTTGTCCGTCCTTGTTTGTCCCCTCTATGTTTAGTCCCTTGTGGGCAATAAAGAAATAAGAAATAAGAAATAAGTTTCATTCTTTCGGGGTCGATAAGTTAAGTACCAGTTACGCACTGGGGTCGATGTATGTGTGTGTGTATGAGTGTATGTGTGTGTGCATGTGCGTGAGCGTACTCGTGCATGTGTGCGTGTGTGTGTATGCATGTACGTGTGCACCTGTATTGGCTTATGTGTACAGTGACGGGTACGTGCAGTGAGCAGACTGGATAGGGCAGCCACTTTATACTCTTGTATCTGTTGTCGTCGAAGATAGCTTCCTAAACACTATCCTAAACTACCTAATGCACTTGTCATTCCCATCATACCTTACTAACATAACTTACAAAATAGTTTCTGCAACATTTCTTTTTCTTAATCGTGATCCACTGGAAACCTATTCCAGTTTACTGATCTACGTTATCATCAACTACGTCTAGATCTTTTCTGAAGGATGAAGTGCAATTATCATTCTTTCTTAAATTAAATAACAAAACATTCCTTTTTCTCGTTGACTTCCTGAAATTGAATAACAAAACAATTTACCAGCAAAGAATACCCGCCTGGAATGTGTGCTGTGTAATATCTGGGTAATTACACTCGATTGCACCGATGTGAACGGACAGAATTACAGGGTATATATTACACCTATATTTCTTCCCAATAAAATAAAAGTGCCTCAGGTTATTGAATGTTACAAAAGAAACGAGGACTCACAATATATTTGAATAATTAAATTTGACATATGTTCAAATTACTTACCACACAAGTCAATAATTATGATGTGAAAAGTCAGTCTTTCAAAATGAAAAAGAAAATCTAGCTTGAAATTAAAAAACAATACACTAAACACTAAGTTTCAATTTAGTTCGGCAAGTTCATGAAAACGACAAGTAGTCGATTCGTCTCCATTCTTTTGTTCTCTTAAGCCATATATTAAATCGGAAAAGTTTTCCTGCCTCGGATAATGCATATATACATGCAAGCATGTGTATGTGCGAGTGTGTGTGTATGAAAATCCCACAAAATCTAGAAGAATTGAAAGAAAGCTTCATTAATAGCAACATGATACGAATAAACTTAGAATATTTACTGTTTGTTGAAAGTACCTTCGAGTTAAAGATAAACCAATTTGATTCCAGTGATGAAAATTTTTTTAAGTAATGGCATCATTTTTCCATTTAGCCTGGCCAACATAATTACGCAGAATATAAATCACAATCCCAGATCATCTTCAAAAAGGGATGCCAGAATTAAAAGTTTAATCCTAAATGTAATATGCCTGAAAAATCAAACTGGATGGTCACTACAGGAATGCCTGCGATAATGCTTTTCTCTTAGTCAATAGATTCCCTCAGAACGACTCGAAACAAAAGATAATGGAGCGTTATTTATCCTAACAAAGCAAACGACTATTAAGGAAATGTGAAAACTCATGAATAAAAATAGGTATTTGGTTTACAACATTGCTGATGTGAAATCCTGTGTTGAAACAGGTATTGTTATATTTCGGGGCGGTCGTTCTTTTTCCCAAATAAACACACGCACTATGTACTCGTTCTTCATTTCAGCTTATAGGTGAAGAGAAGAACGATCATATCGTACGTATGTTTATTTGGTAAATAGAAGAAAGGAAGAAAAACAACCATCTCGAAATATAACAATAACACGAATAAAAATTAAAACTTTTGTATGTGTATGTGTGTGTGTACGAGTGTATGTGTGTATGCGTGTGTGTGTGTGTGCGTACTCGTGTGTGTGTGTGTATGCATGTACGTGTGCACCTGTGTTGGTTTATGTGTACAGTAACGGGTACGTGCAGTGAGCAGACCGGATAGGGCTGCCAATTTATACCCTTGTATCTGT
>NC_042997.1:135561918-135581918 GCF_006345805.1 Octopus sinensis | reverse complement strand
TAGAGGAGTGTGCGACAACCTCATAAGAATATAAACGAAAAAAAGTTTTGAATCAGAGTAAAGTAATAAAAGGAGCAGGATTAACTAAAATAGAGCTGCGACCGATAAAACAATCTGAGGCGTCATCAAGATGCATTTCAATTGCCCAGTTATTTCGGGAATATAACATTGTAGATCGGTAATGCCTAAAACAATGTGTACAGGGCTATAGTCCATGATAAGCAGATCAATACTATATGTATATCAACAGGAACTATATTTAAAGAGCTTCGAAATGAAAAATGCAATGTGGATCTGGGCGTAATTCGCGCCCAAAATCGAAATAGATCTATCTGAATGTCATAAAACCATATTACAATCATTTGGCTGTTTCCCCCAGTATTATATATATATATATATATCAGCGGACGATCGTGTTCTCTCCCTCATACTCGCTGCATCTTCCTGACAAAACACGGATTTTCAGAAAAATGTCCAGCTAAGACTTTAACTTTCCTACGAATTATATTCAAACTCGTTGCTTCGAGTTAAAGCTAAGACTTTACCTTTCAACCTGTTTCATTCATATTTTTAAGCGTTCCTACGAATTATATTCAAACTCGTTAAACCAGCGGACGATCGTGTTCCCTCCCTCATACTCGCTGCATCTTCCTGACAAAACACGGATTTTCAGAAAAATGGCCAGCTAAGACTTTAACTTTCCTACGAATTATATTCAAACTCGTTGCTTCGAGGTTCGCCCGCCCTCCCACCCCCTCCACCAATACCGGAAGTTTCTACACCAATACCGGAAGTTTCTACACCAATACCGGAAGTCCCTACACCAATACCGGAAGTTTCTACACCAATACCGGAAGTTTCTACCCCAATACCGGAAGTTTCTACCCCTGTCTTACTTGACTATCCCCCCACGAGTATACCCCCACTCGCACCTCTATGTAGGGTTTATTTGATCATATAGCGCAGCGCCGCCTCGACTGGCTCCGTGCCGGTGGCACGTAAAATGCACCAATCCGACCGTGGCCGTTGCCAGCCTCGCCTGGCACCTGTGCGGGTGGCACGTAAAAAGCACCCATTACACTCACGGAGTGGTTGGCGTTAGGAAGGGCATCCAGCTGTAGAAACATGACCAGATAAGACTGGAGCCTGGTGCAGCCTTCTGGGTTCCCAGATCCCCGGTCGAACCGTCCAACCCATGCTAGCATGGAGAACGGACGTTAAACGATGATGATGATGATGATGATGAAGCCTTTCAGAGGTATTTTTATGTTCTATTGTCTCAGGTCAGCTATTATTAAGCAGATCTATAATTAAAAGCGTTCCAGTCGCGATCATGCCAACATCTTTGTACGTTAGGGACTACTTATTGTGATTAATGTATTCTTCAGCATACCAGTGTCCCACTCCTACTCACCCTGTTTCTTTATGACTCAGAAAACATGTTATTTTTCAATGAAATTTTCTCTAAGTTCCTTTCATATGGTGTAGGTTATTATATTGGATTGTATTACAATATATATATATATATATATATATATATATATATATATATATATATATATATAATATAATATATATATATATACACAAATAATATACAAATAAAATATATGTAAATATAAAACCATCCGAATTTCTGAGTACCTCATTTCTTCTAATATAAAATACCTGTACATCATCTCCAAACTTTATATATATATATAATATATAATATATATAATATATATACATATATTTGAAAGAATGAGTAGATATGGCTTTTGAGGGGATAATATTTTACATTTTACATTATTTACATTTGACGGATATTTGTCGTCCGCTTGTTTGTTGTTAACACAACGTTTAGGGCTTATAAATCTAATATTTTCCTATCCTTCCTTAATGCCGGTTCCCATATGCTACTCATATCTACACTCAGTCTGATTAGGAGGTTGTGTCCTGGCATATGTGCTGCTTCTTTTAGTTTTCGTATTTTCCAGTAGTGTTCTCTGTTTAATATTTTAACTGAAAACGACTTAGCAGACCGCTGAGGCAATGGTTTCCCCTCCTATCCGAGTTCAAGCCAATACAAACTACGCGTGCATCGCAGATTGTGTTAAAGTCACCTAACAATACTAACGTGTGCGACGTTCTCAGAAATTTATCAAGCCTTCTGAATTAGTCCGACTGCCTAGTTCCACAGGGACCATAGACAGCCACCAACCTGAATACCTTACCACTGTTGTGCGTCACATCTAAGACAACCAACCTGCTTTCCGGATCTACAAATACCGTTCTTATCTCCAAATCCAGGTTTTTACTGAGTAGAACTACAAGTCCTCCTCCCACTCCAGGTTGGTTTGGAGAAAAACATTTCTCGTAGCCGTTTAGGAGATGTGAAAAAGCCTACAGCCCGCTCTGTCTGGTTTCAGTAGCAAATACTAAATCTATTCCATGAGACCTGAGATCGTCAAGGAGGCAGCTTGCTTCCAATCCGAACACAGGCCGCGTACGTTTATACAACCTAATTGGAGCAAGGGCATAAAAGGAAAAACTTAATTAGAATGAATGAATTAAAACCGGGAACATTCCCTCTTATTTCCAATAAAATTGGGCATAATTATAAAAAAATGCACTTCAATATATAAACAGTCCCTTGGAAATTATATTTATACGCAATAATATTGTAGGATTGTAATTCAATGAAGAAACGACATTCTATCAATTCCGTCACCCGTCGCATCAATAACAATAATACTGAGAGAAGGGCTACACAAATATGTCAACCCCAATAGTATTATACTTTGTCAATCTCGAAGAGATGCATACCAACGTTGCATCAGAGGGATTTTAACTCACAACTCAAGGAGAAGCAAGTAAATAACAAGTCATTTTGTCTAACACAGTTCTTTGCCAATCCACCACACTTACAATGCTAATAACAATTGTTCTTAATTAAGGCACAAGTCAAGCAAATCTGGTGGGAGGTTTTATTTGATGACATTATCCCAATACTTGAGTAATACAATATTTCATGAATCTTTGAAGTTTAAAGGTAACTTGACATCAACAAGATTTGAACCTTGAATATAAATGACCGAAACTAGATATTTTGCCAATCTACCGTTATTTCAATGGTTTTAGAAATAATTATACAACCTGAGATATTTTGGTGGAAAGAGCTATTATGAATTGGCACTTATTTTATTTCCTCCAACTCAATGACAATTGATGGTATGCCATCTTTATTTCGGCATGATTTGATTGAAAACTTAAGAAGTCATAACTACATTTACGTGGGAATTTTGGTCACACTTCTATTCTTCTTTCATCTTCAGCTCTTATAATGATAATTGTTAAATTATATCTAAATTACGTGCAAAAGAAGTAGGTTTAAGGAGGAGGTTCATCGATGCATTCAATGTCAATACTTCACCAATACTTTATTTTAACGAGCGTACAAAATGAAACAGAAAATTGACTTAAGAACACATAGCCAAAAGAAATACTGCACGGCTTTCTATCTGGTTCTCTTACAGTTCTGCCAATTCATAGCTTTTCTAGGGATATTGATGATGCGTTTTGATTTCAACACAAGGCCAGTAGTTTTGAAGGGAGGGAGTTAGTCGATAACAGTAATCTCAGGTCTTCACTGGCACTTTATTTTAACGAACACGATAAGAAAATTTGGCCTCAACAGGATTTGAACAGAGAATATAAAGAAACAAAAGAAATTTCTAATAAGCATTTTGTCTGACGGTATTTTGATTCTGCTAATCGAATGCCCTTGTAATATTAACAATGATAATTCCTTTTGTTGTATATTCTACATCTGTGCTTTAATGAAACAATGAACATTTTTTTCAAAAACGAGAAGAGATCCTGCGATATATCGTGAAGAAGAATTATTTTGTATTCTTTTTTTCCAGTGATACATATTTTCTCATACTAATCCTTCTATTTACAGGAGAACGAGCAGTAGCTTATCATTTGACATTCAATCAAGATTTCTTGAATTTGTGATAAGAAATATCTGAGAGAAATTTGTGTTAGTGGAATGGGCATCATTTTTATAGTCCCAAAATTAGTAATGATTCCAAATAAATAGGTGTATAAATAAATAAACATCAGAAATAATTGAAACGGAACCTTCAATGCTTATTTATATGTTCTACGTGAATGAAAGTCGAAATATCGCTGGAGGGTAAACACTGATCCTCACCCACTCGTTTCTTTAGCGTCCAATGCAATGTTCATTTTCTATGATTCCTAGTAAATTTCGAATATCAAGGCTCTAAAGACTGATCCTAGAACAGCATTACTTTTCCTTTCAAAATATTTGTAAACCATTAGAAATTTCTTCCTTCTCACATGTCTATTACTACGTGATACGATTCCCTTTCTGTTCATGTGCGTTTGATTCAGTAAGAGCTGTGTGCAAAAGAGAGTTACGAACAGAAGGAATCAGGAACAAGTTTCGATCACGGAAGTAAAATTGTGCATAAAGCAGGATTTCATCATATAAAAACTGATAACTATTGCTATAGATGAGGGTTGAGTATTCAGTATAAATTATAAAATATATATTCTAACCAATAATTTGTTCAAATATTTTAACCTTCCTTTTTATTCTATTTCCGTTTAAGATTACTTGAAAACTACATTATCAATTAAAAAATTTATTATTATTGCTCTATGTACGAGAGGCGTTCAATAAGTAATGCCCCTGACCCACTTCCCATAGCAGGAGAGCAACGAAACTTGGCACAGTTATTAGTCTTTTTCTACATAGCAACCACCCAGAGTTACGCATTTCTCCCATTGTTTGATGCAGCTCTGGAGACCGTTTTTGTAGAAGACCCCAGCTTGGTCATCCAACCTCAACGTGACTTCAGAAATCAAGGCTGCATCATCTGGGAAACGCTTTCCTTTCAAAAACAACTTCATGACTGGGAAGAGGTGAAAATCAGAGGGTGCAAGGTCGGGAAAGTAGGGTGATAGGGGAGGAGTTCATAGCCGCGCGCCTGTGCTTCTGATCTGGCGATACGCGAGTTGTGGACCGGAGCGTTGTCCTGCAGGAGGAGGATGCCTTTGCTGATCTTGCCCCGCCTCTTGATTTTGATAACTTCTCTTAATTTCCTCAAAAGTGAAGCATAATAGGCTCCTGCAATTGTGGTACCCTTTGCCAGGAAATCTGTCATCACTACTCCGTCCTGGTCCCAGAAGACTGTGAGCATGACCTTGCCAGCGGAGGGCTGCACCCTTACCTTCTTTGGAGGGGGTGAGTCACTGTGCTTCCACTGCATTGACTGGGCTTTGGTCTCTGGATCATCGTGATGGAGCCAGGTTTCATCCTGTGTAATCAGTCTTTTGAAAAATTTTGACTCATCTTCTTGGCACATCTCCAAATTCACCCTCGAGCACTCGACGCGTTCTTGCTTCTGGAAAGGCGTGAGCAACCTGGGAATCCATCTGGCAGGCACCTTTTGCATATGCAAATGGTAATGAATAATAGTTTCCACAGACCCGGTACTAATCTTGACCTTATGGGCTATTTGGCGAATAATTATGCGTCGATCTTCCAAAATGGCAGCCTCAACTTGACGGACAGATGCCTCATCAATGGCAGAAGGGGGCGACCAGATCTGGGAGCTGTTTCCACAGAGTTCCGACCATGTTTGAATTCACGATTCCAGCGTTTTACAAGGTCATATGATGGGGCATCATCACCATAAGTTACTTTCATTTCATCAAAAGTCTCCCGTGGTGTGCGTCCTTTCAAATACAAAATCCGGATCACTGCTCGACACTCAACAGGCTCCATTTCACACTTGACTCGGTTCAAACACCTGTAAATCATAAACCACAAGTAACTTGCTACTTACTCTATAGAGATATAAATAATTGCACATGCAAAATGTCAGCTAGATCACACAACTGCAAGTGGGTCAGAGGTATTACTTATTGAACGTCCCTCGTAGATCGAATCGCCACATCTGCACTTCGTTATTCAGATTATACGAAACATCTATATTTTCTTGTGAATTGATACATTTCCTCAGCTGTTGTGGCAGTTGTCTTTTTCAACAAATATGTATTAATTAATGCAATGGCTTTTCGAAACTGAATGAATATATAGAAAATAAAACACATCAGTGTACATGATTTGCTCTGTGCAGTACTTTACAAGGAAATCAAAATATTCCATCTGATCATATCAACATGACAATAGATTATATATCAGTAAGTTCACGGTACTGGTTAGGCTGAATATTAAAAGCTGAACATGTAAAAGTGTTTTGATGCCATAAATCACACGATTGTTCCCATTCCAACGGCATTAAACTTATAATAATACATCGTGGTTTCTAGAGACTTCACCATGTTTACATATGATAACCAAATGAGAGAGCCCCGAAGCTATCACTCGACAGAATAGAGGCTCTATCAGCAGTTATGTACTACCCACGATAACACCCTGGTAGCTCCCGTTAAAAAATGACTTTATCAATTACCAACATATCAACATAATGATGTATTTGAAATAAAATATCCCCTAGAGAGATGAAACAAAACCGAAGTAGTCAATTTATTAGCTGGTATTCAATATTTCCAAGGCCATCAATGGTAAATATTGGCATTGGTTTTCAAATATATTTTATCGTGATTATTTGAAATGAATTCTTTATGTGATATAAACGAAGAATTTTCTAGGGAAATAAACTTTTGAAAAATGCTGTCTCTAATCTTTCGTCTAAGCATTCAATAAATACATATTATTGAAATAAGAAATAATTATGCGCATTGTTTATAATTAGACAAAAAGCTATTATTAGTGAAAGGTAAATTTTACTGAAACCATTAATATATAATGCACACTATAATTGATGTCGTTTATTAATGCCATAGTATAAGCTAAACAGCCATCTATCTCTAGGAAACGCTAATGGTTATAGCATTTGGAATTCAACTTCTCTGTCAGTCGCCATTGATTTCTATAGCAGCTATAATACGTAATTATATTTAACCAATGAATGATTCATTATCTCACAGGAAAGCTAAGTAGCCATATTTGCTGACAAGTTACCTGCGAATCTATGAAGATAATCTGAAATATTATGTGAAATAATTTGTATACTTTTATTCTAGTTAAATGACTCTTACTATATTTATAATTTCTAAATTTCTGAATTTACTATATAGTAGAGTTCTTATGTAGCATACCAGTAAGAAGACAACAACCAACCAATGAAATGAATTATCATTTGAACAGTTTGTCAGCATACAAAAACAATTTAGGGACCAAGTATACAAGTATTACGAAGAAAATTTCTAAGATCATAATGACAACGAAATAGTACATATATCTTTCGAAGACCTTTTTTTATTTCTGTACATTAGCCACTTCATGTAGTTATAATATACTGCAACACCAATATGCCTTCTTCCCGTTTAACGTGGCTTGCGCGTTCATTTAACACCTATGCATAACATACAGTTTTAAGACAAATATCCATAAGCAAAACCATTGAACGTCTTTTTAAATGGAGATATATTCAATCGATATACCCAATAAACTGTTGTTCAATATTATCACAGAAGTAGTGTTTCAAAACCATACTCTGTATTTCAACATTACACAAGAATAAAAATTTAATGACGTTTTCAATTCTAAATCACTTAATATCTGGTTATTTCTCGTAAAATCATTCCCGAATATACTAAATTGAATCCTTAAAATCAGACACTCACAGAGCAAGAAGTTCTTCGGTGCTACTCAATTGATTATTCTCCAAAAGTCTATTACTGAAAATATTAGAGTAGAGACCTTTCGTCATATCTGGTATGGCACAATGAACGATTTCCCATTAGGACATGCATATTTAGAATTATTATTATTACTGCTGCGAGCTGGCAGAATCGTTAGCACGCGGGGCAAAATGCTTACCGGTATTTTGTCTGCCGTTACGTTCTGAGTTCAGATTCCGCCGAGGTCGACTTTGCCTTTCATCCTTTCGGGGTCGATTAAATAAGTACCAGTTACGCACTGGTGTCGATGTAATCGACTTAAGCCCTTTGTTCTTGTTTGTCTCCTCTATATTTAGCCCCCTGTGGGCAATAAAGAAATAAATTATCACCACTGCTGATTAAGTGTTTAGTGGCTATCTTCTGTGATTTGATGGCAAACTGTAACCCTTTAGGTACCATCTGAAGTGTATATCACTGGCCAAGCAGAGGCTACTATGCCTGCTAATATTGACGGTATTCTTTGACTTGTGGAATATGAACCAAGCACTCGGTTTTGTTGGTAAGAGAAATATTTCTCTTACAAGTCCTTATTTATGTAGGTCAGTTCAGCCCTATTTGTTCCACAGTCATTCGGTGTCCCTTTCAAGGCGTCTTCAATTAATTTCGAAATGTGATTACTATCACTACTGACTATACATGTGATGGAGTAATTTATTTCTGTATTGTTCGTTCAGTGTTTTATAGGTGTTGTTTAAGTGACATGATGCTGCATTCAACAAATGTTTTGATTTATCTTATGACTGATGTACCTACATCTTTCTATTTAATATAGATCTTGTCAGTGTCGCTGTTGATGTGGGAGTTACCCGTTATTGTTAATATCTTCTCAGACTTGTCTAAGATGTGGATTTATTCAATTGTCCTGTCTAATACCTTTGATGTGGTGAAAGTAGTGAACATTAGGGGATATGATTTTATTGTATGCGTTCACCCTAGACTTACATAACCTCCGAATTCTGCTGAAGTATTCTTTCATCCCACTAGCTAACGTATGCAATATATTATTGTCGATTCCAAGATATTTATAACATACATCACTGGTGATAGATGACATTCGCAGGCCATTAGTTTCCATATTCTTTGATTGGTCGATAATCTTTCCTATGTCCCTTACGAACTTCATTCCTATGCCCCTTACGACCAATTCTAACAGTCTCTTGGTGTTAAATATATGTCAACTTAAATGTACGTCAACTTCATCAACGAAGAATAAGTGTGTGGGATCATTAATTTTTTTTCATTTCCGCAAATTATCAAGTACCGTTTGCATTTCGTTAGTAGGGCTCACATATGATTTACTGCTTGGTGTAAAAGTATTATAGATAATACGTCACCCTGAAATATTCTTGTTGATAGCCTAATTATGTTAATGACTATTGTAGTAGCTTCAGTTCTTACCTATATCGCTGTGTATAATGTGTTGTTAGACTCTTAATGGCAACGGCTATAACTATTGGATTATGCATAGTGATTTTAACTATCCATGAATGAGGAACATAACAAATACATCACATGAAGGTGAAACAATTCTTTTACTAATTCTGTGTGTGCGTCTCTTACTTTGAATTTTTGTGGGTGTTGTGCCCACAACGCCTGTACGTGTGTGTCTGTAAGTGCGTGTGCGCGTATGTGCCTTTATGTGTGTGGGGTTGTGCGTGCGGATGCGTGCGGATGCGTGTGTGAGTGTGTGTGTGTGTGTGTGTGTGTGTGTGTGTGTGTGTGTGTGTGTGTGTGCGCGTTTCTGCGTGTGCTTCTTTGTATTGAAGAAGAGTGGTCATAGATTTGTAAAGAATTCGTTTTCTTGTTTTTGATACGTTTTAAACTTGAGTTAGAAACCAGTTCCCAAAGAGTTTTCGAGTATTTTGTATGCACATTTTCCGATTTGTAAGTACTTTAATTTGATAAAATTTAAACAAAATATTCTAATTTAGCCAAACAGTCATCAGGTTTCTGCATTACTGTTTCACGCTGCCAAGCACAGCTCTATGGAAGAGAAGCTGCTCAGCAGAACCTCAGATGTCTGTGTTTATGTATGTAAGTATGTATGTATGTATGTATGTATGTATGTATGTATGTATGTAGTATGTATGTATGTATGTATGTATATATATATATATATATATATATATATATATATATATATAATATATATATATATATATATACACATATATATGCATGTATTTATGTATATGTGGCTGAATGCATACATATATGAGCGTGATAGTTTAGTTATGTTATCCACAATTAAAAAGCTACAGCAAAATTTTGAACATTTTCAGTGATCTGAATATATTTCTAGAGGCGATGAGCAATGTACTGACTTGTTATCTACATTATTCTCGTGTTTCTTTCTTTATTATTCTGTGCTTCTTTAATAATAAAACAAAATCCTGTCAGCTAATACTCCCCGTGCGATGGTTTCTCTAATTTCCGTACCTTGTAATTCACTACCACTTGCTCCACGGTCGTGTCATTGGTTCTTATATTCATTTCCCTCATGTGGTGTTGTTCTTTTTTTCACAGGCTATGTATCGAAATGAACTTTTAAATGAAGACTTGCTTAATATTTTCGTATTTGACGCATTCGTATATTTGAAATGAATATATATACTTTTTTTGTATGGTTCACCAGTAGCAAGTAGTAGGAGATATACAAAAATAGTTAGGAGCGGACCTGATAAATTTGTCATTGAGTTATTATATTGTCCTGTCTGTAGATTCCTCTCTTGATTTAAATAAATTAATAGGTTCGTTTAATCTCCGAAAACTAGAGAGGTTTTAGTCAGATTATATGTAGAATACGTGATGAATGAATATCTAATGTGAATCAATATCATGACAATAGTTTTATCTAAATTAATCTCATGTCAGTTCATGGCCAGAAAGAAAATTACAATTGTATTAGTTAACACATGTGTAAGGGAAAGTGTTAAGACAGATATTTAAATAAAACATAACAAATACATCACATGAAGGTGAAACAATTCTTTTACTAATTCTGTGTGTGCGTCACTTTCTTTGATTTTTTGTGGGCGTTGTGCCCACAACGCGTGTACGTGTGTGTCTGTAAGTGCGTGTGCGCGTATGTGCCTTTATGTGTGTGGGGGTGTGCGTGCAGATGCGTGTGTGAGTGTGTGTGTGTGTGTGTGTGTGTGTGTGTGTGTGTGTGTGTGTGTGTGTGGTGTGTGTGTGTGTGTGCGTTTCTGCATGTGATTCTTTGTATTGAAGAAGAGTGGTCATAGATTTGTAAAGAATTCGTTTTCTTCTTTTTGATACGTTTTAAACTTGAGTTAGAAACCAAGTTTCCAAAAAGTTTTCGAACCTCGATACAAGTATTTTGTATGCATATTTTCCGATTTGTAAGTACTTTAATTTGATAAAATTTAAACAGAAGAAGGTTGATTATGGGCGTCAGTATTACCGTATACTCCATTGTTAATTTTCAATTCAAAGCTGAAATATGTTTTGTTCATATTTTAATTTTTTTTAGAAATTTCATATGTAAAGACGCATCAACAGAAATAGGTGAAAGAAAATATCAAGAATCAATATATGTTCTCATTTGCAAGAAGAAATTCAACTTTAAATTTTTTTAACTATATTTTATTTGAATTATATGTTATTTATTTATTTAAAACGAATTCTATAACTGTCGCTGAAAAGGTAACGACATTTCATTTAAGAAATCATTGTTGAATTAAATGAAGTACTTTCTAATGTCTAGTTGGTATAATGAAAATAGTTTGTCAGTAAGTCATTGTTATATTTTAAATTTCATATATAAATATCTACGCCTACGCGCAGCTTAAAAATTTGACAAACGCTTCTGGACTTACAATGCTGAAATTTGTGAACAACAAATCTCACCCATCTAGTATAGATTTTCATTTATGAAATATGACTAAGTCATAGATTATATTGTGACAATCTATGGAAAAAAATGTAATCGTATTTGATAAATGAAATTTTAATAATATTGCAGGTCTACTCAAAAGCAGTTATGCGTTTACAGTACACATTCAGTATAAAAGAGATTAAAGCAGACGGCTTTTGTATATATCTCTTTAAGTTACATAACAAAATGGCCAAAAAATCGATGTTAATTTATCAATGTCATTTGATTTCCGAAAGGAAAATACTTTATCCTTTTTCATCGTAACATACATAATATTTCCATCGCATGCTTACTATCCGAGTGATTTTAAGATAATCTTCCAAGCGTTAATTTTTACGCTGATATCATACTAACTAATATGTCATAGATACATTATTTATTTAAACTTCGGTTTCTGTCCACTTGAATGCGTCATTGACTTTTGTGATGGCTTTATTTAAGTGAAATAGAAAGCATTTGGAGTGCAGCGGAAAAAAATTCCTTTCACTACAGAGAAAAAAGTGTTGCGGAATAATTGGAAAGAAAAAACTAGATATACTCCTAGATATACACATAACACACACACACACACGCATACACACACACACACACGCATACACACACACACACGCACTCCACACCACACACACACACACACTCCACACACACACACACACCACACACACACACACACACACACATACACACACACACACATATATGCATACAAGGAAATATTTTATCACAGGAGCAGAAGTATAGAACCAATTAAGTTGAAAAAGCACTTTGCGGTCTTAAAAAGATTCTATTTATATTAACGTAACAAGTTCCACAGTTTCATGTTCTTCAAAGGTATTATCATGCTGGGGATTTCAACTGTGAACGCCTGTTTTCATTAATAATGAAAAACTGAAGCAGTACTTAAGATAAATAGCAATGTAACTAGCAAAAGCACTTAATTTATCACTCTGCACTGCGTCCCTCCATCCACAACAATTTGGATTGGGTTTTAATTTCGGCAAATGAATTCCTCACAAACAGAAAGTCACAGGTCAGAGATAATGGCCCCTGTGTTGGTGTTTATGCACAGCAAGTTCAATCCCAAGTTTTAGATAGTTTTCTTACTGGTAATGTAAAGAGGGTGTTTTATAAAATTGGCACAAACCAAATCAATGGTTTTCATCAGGACAGCAAGCAACACTTCAAACACAGCAGGACCTTCAACCTAACAAGGCTTTGTTGAGTAATTTCTGGGATGTGATAAATCTCATTCACTTTAAAATCACTTCACCGAAACATTTTCCGTCATGGTAACGTGAAGCTCATTGCTGTTAAGTTTGAAGTGTTTGGACGGGAAAATCTTGCACATCCCCTGATCTCTCCTGATTTAGTACCTTCAGCTTATTTAAAAACTGATGCCTTATATTGAACAGAAAGTAATTAGTTCTTGTTTCGGCCGGTACCCCCACCCCCACCATTCACCGCAATAAACAAATAAGATAAAAGTGGACTTATCTCACTTACGATGACAGTAAGAAGAAAATTACCCTACCAAAAAGATACACGTATGTGTGTATCCTGGTATATCTCCTTGCTTTTCCCCCTGCATATATGAGCATGTTATATCTTAAATATATTGGTGCGCGCACTCGAATACGGTAGTCATTAATGCACACGTATTCGCTGATACACACATACACCCCCTCTCTCACATACACTCGTCCAAACAAACACTCACTCATACAAACAATAACACAAGCTCAGCTGATATGCACAACTGAGATATATACACCTACACATTCGCGGGTGCGAGTACTCAGGCCACGGCTGGTATGCACCCGCACCCATACATATCACACCGTGCCAAGCACGTACATACGCATTAACGAGATGATGCCATCAACCTTCAGCTACATGCCATTCCTCCCATACGCTAGCTTACACACAAACAAATACCACCACCCGTATATACACGCATAACTGACACACACATACACACACATATAGACATAGGACGCCACATCTACACTCATAATCTTATACACACACACTCACCAGCCATGTTTCCTGTCGGCGTGCAAATCCATTCAAAGTCCGTTCATAGGCCAGCCAGGCACCAACGCATCGCTAACTTCTCGTCCAGCCGCTCAGGCGAAGAGATTCTTCTTCTTTTCCCAATGAATCGGGTGTCGCTAAAATGTCCATCTCACTTCTAACAACACTATGTAACCTGTCTTGACCAATAGCGTCCCAGTTATTGGGACTGAAAGAACTAGTTTTTTTTTAAGAAACCTGCGAAACTTAAGTTGCATGGAGCCGAAATAAACTGTTTTAAATAATAGTATATGTAACTTCTACTAAATGTGTTGAGACCATTTTGCTTTCGCTTTGTACACTCACTTGTGTCTCTCTGTGTATGTGTGTGTGTGTGTGTGTGTATATGTATGTAGAAGGTTGAAAAGGAACACACGAGTTGATATATATATATATATATATAATGTGACCGCGTGTGTATCGTTGGCGATTTTTTCCTTCCGTTTTCCCTTCCTTGGATCTTTCCTTTTCCTGTGTTTCTGACGAAGAGCTCCGCTCGAAACGTTAAATCCCCCTTCTTTCTTTCCTTTCCTGAGCGTCCAATAACACTATACTTGTTCCACGTCCTCGCGTTGTTGTGTTTTCTCTTTGTATTTTCATGTTTGGATTAACTTTATATATATATATATATATATACACACACATATATATATATATATATATATATATATATATATATATATATGTGTGTGTATGTGTGAGCGTGCATACATGTATGTGTGTATGTGCATGTGTGCGTGCGTGTGTGTGCGAATATATGTCCGTATGTATATATTACAAGCTAAAAGAATTTAGGTAGCAAAAATGACTAAAGATATATTAAATACCGCATGAAATAGATACATGGTTTACCGACAGTATCTTCGTATCAAGAAACGATAAGCTGTGGTCAACTGCGACCAACTCCGAATTAGGAGAGATAATCTTAAGTGAGAAGAACTATCGTAAACTGGTAAATCCTAATGAAAAAGGGTCTATTTTATTTTGGATGCAAAAGAATAGCTATTCTGCTTTGAGAGGTGTGATTAGCAGAACAGTTGGTCCTCATTGACCCCAGTGGAACAAGATATAGGTATATTCAAAATGAGCATGAGTTTTGTATAGCATTGTCTAAATATATAATTCGTTACATATATATGTATTTTCCCCGTAAATTTCTTTGACGTCCTTCTGTACATCTTTCACTGTTATTCCTTGTATCGATACGCACTCATATTTTCCCGAATACCAACGATCTGCCTATTGTGCGACAGCTTGTTACCTTCTTTTTAGTTTTCGTTATACCTACCCTTCTATAGTTTTTTATAGCTAATTACATTTCACTTACTGTAACTAACTATATTTCACTCATAAAATCAAAAGTAACTCAAGTTGAAAAGTGACATAAAGTTTTACAAGGGAGCCGGATATAATTATATGAAATACTATACAAAAAGAAAACTTGATTTATTGCCATATTTACAACAAGAGAGAACGTGGAAAATACAACCTACTCAGTATCAAAATTTGAGGCAGACTCAAGAAAAAACAAATATGCGGGAGAAACATAAAAAAAGAAACAAAATTATAGACAAAGCCAATAACTGAAACGTATGGTGTTGTGAGGAAAACGGGTGAAATACAAAACGAAACAAACGTGTATATGTATATACTGAATATCTCTTAACCTTGCGACACGTTTATAATATAAGTTGTGCGACTTAAGCTAATAGAAAAGATAATGTGCCTTTAGGGCATGAGGAAAAATTAAGTAAATTAAACAAGCCGAGAGGTATGAAGGAAGCATTCGACGAATTCAGCAGTCAGTTAAATAAAGAACGAGTATCACGAGAACAGAAAGAGGAGGGCCTTGTGTGGCCTTTTGATTGGGAGAGAAGGAAAATCTATAGGAGATTGTAAAGAATATAGAGGAGGTGTGAGAGAGAAAAGATATTATAGAGATAGTGAAGACGGAGAAGGTAGTAGTAAAAATGTGAGTGACGAACAGAAAGATAGGTACAGAGATAAATGTATAGAGAGATAAAAAGATAGATAGTGAGATAGGTAGATAGAGAGATAGGTAGATAGACAGATAGCTAAAAGAGGGTAGGTTGGATAGAAAAATTCAATGATGGAAAGATAAATGAGAGCAAACAATGAAAGAAATTAGGCAGAATAGAATAGAATGTTGAATATCAAGGGGAAACTTTGAAATGTATTTAGAGGTAGAAAACTATAGAGAGATGAATATAAAGAAGAATAAAAGTGCGTAAACCAGCTGTCACACAATAAGTAGATCACTTGTAGTTGGGTAAGTATGCGTCCGTACCGATACAATGAATAACAATGAAAGATGTGACGCAGAAGGACGTCAAAGAAATTTATGGGAGAAACATATATATATATATATGAAACGAATAATATATTTAGACAATGCTATACATAATTCGTTTGTGAATCTCAACAACACATTCGGTTTATTTCACTGAGCCAGTAGTATCCATGGCTCCATCATAGATGCAATAACATTGTCTATTAAGGTGCCGTCATTCAGTTTTTTATCATATGATGTTGATACATATGTCGTTGAGAAATCAGCAGCATAATTACTGATAGTGCATTCGAATTACAACTTCAAAGGCAGCGAAAGAGTTTTCCAAGCTCATCAAAAAATAAATGTTCTGCAACATTAATTACTAATACAGATTAAGTATATTATATAGATCTTCTAATACAGTCATAGAAGCTTAACTAATATTATATTGAGTTGAGTAAGCTGAAGAACTAGTCGGAGTACGTTCCAAAGGGAATAAAATAGTTTCTGGTTTCTCGTCACCCAAAACAAGGTACTAAATTATGAAAGGGTGCGAACTTTAAATGTGTTAGTAATTCCAAATATCTGCATTCACGGAGAGAAAACTCGGAGACAGTGATATAATAGTTGAATTGGGAGGTAGCAATGCACAAGACACTGGACAGTTAAAAGAGCTAGAAACAGTAGGCTCAATTGAGTATATACCGAGATTGCGATGTATGTCTTCTGTTAGTAGCATTTCTTAGAGAACGACGTATTATATGTATATATACTATTATTAACGAAAACATCCGGAAGATATACATATCATTATTATGATATATTGTTATAGTTATTTTTGTACCAATATACTTCCATAATCGCTTTCTCTCCGTAACTTACTAAGCCTTCTGGTTTATTTATGAATATAGTATGTAGTATCATAAAGTTTAAGTATATATTTGTAAACTTTGGCTGAAATTGATGGATGAGCGTTTGACCCAATCAATGTGCACGTAGTCATGTAAGCGTTGATATATGTGTTCGATTCTGGCTAAGGTTAGCTCATCATTTTTCAGTCAGTTTGTTTATATATAAATGTCGCTTTAAATCGGAATATATATACGATATAATATTATTGCATTATATATATTCTTTGCTTTTATTCTTGTACTGATTTCAGCCAGAAGCTGGGACCTTAATGAAGCACCTCCTTTCAGTGTTTTGGGGTCTCCTTTCGGTACTGTTTTTGGTCAAGAGTAACAAGATATCCATAATTCTGGGTCTAAATGATCTAAGATCTAAGGAACCATCCAGCTACTCGCATGCACAGTGTTGCCATCCTAGCAATAGGCACGTGGACTTTGCATTAGCACTCATGTGGATTCTCAGGTCATGCACCGATTCTAACTCTGGAATTGCACTGCCCTCTGGTCCTACATATATATATATATATATATATATATATATATATATATATATATATATATATATATATATATATATATATATATATACATATATATATATATGTGTGTGTGTATATATATATGTATATATATATATATATGTATATATATATATATATCTGCTTTATCTCATAAACATACCCTCTAATGCACAAATAGTGCTCCACCCAACGAAGGGAAACATGTCCTGGACCTCTGTTTCAATAATAACGTGGCGCTGGTCTCTAATGTTAAGGTGACACCGACGATTTTCTCAGACCATAACTTAATAAAACTAACAATGTATGGTCTGCTTAAGACTACTGACATGCAAGCTATTAGAGGCACCCAACTCATCTCCAGCCTGAATTTGCAGACAAAGCAAAGAACATTTAGGAAATAAACACTTCCACACTCTAAAGACTTCATTAAAGCACCATCACCGAAACATACTAGAAAACCCGTTATTCCACATGCAATGACATAAACACAGAAACAATGGAGCTAGCTATCCGCCTTAATATAGAGGATCGCGTGGACTGACTTACCATGCAGCCCACCGCATTACTCTTAAGGACCATAAGCCCAATATGTTCTTCAATCCCAAATGCAAGCCGACCCCCCACCAACAAAGCGAGATAGGAAACGTATTCTCGATACTATCAACTCCGATATCCTATGGGCTACAGGGTTGACTCCATGGAACTCCAGCACAGCCGTAATCGACTGGTTCCGCAGTATCGAGAATAAATGAGCCTGCAGAATCACTCAGTTCGACATTGTCGATTTCTACCCTTCCATATATACGCCCATCTTTCTAAATGCCCTAAGTGTTGCTGAGCAATACACTAGCATTAGTGTATATCAAAATTATCATGAATGGTAGAAAGTCAATTCTGATCCACAACGATTGCTTCTGGGTGAATAAAGATGGTAATCCAGTGTTCGATGTCTCTATGTTGAGCTTTGATAGGGCTGAAATCGCCGACATCGTCGGGGTATACATTTTGTATACCCTCAAGAGATGTACCTATCCTCATAGGTCGGCCCTCTTTAGGGATGACGGCGTGGCTATCTCAATCCATATAAACGACCACGCCATAGACAGGTTCAAGAAAGGACTTGATAAAAGTAATTAAGTAGTTCGGCCTCTCCATAACGGTTACCAACATCCTTACTACGGTCGATTTCTTGGACGTAACCTTAGACCTAAACACGAGCATGTATTACTCGTACAGGAAGCCTAACGAGGAAACGGTAAACATCCACAAAAGCTGTAATTAGAAACCTGTTTTCAGGCATTAGCAAACAACTATCTCGGCCAATAAGGAGATATTTAATTGGGCCGCCCTATCACTACAAGAATGTTTTGGCTAGGAGCGGGTTTACTGAGACGCTCACATATATGGACAATCCCCAAATTTCCTCTTTTCGCTCCAAAAAGATTAGGAAGAGGAAAATTATCTGGTATAACCCTCTCCATTTCAACCTAGATTTAAGGTACCTAGGAGCTTCGCGTCGTTAATTATGAAACACTTCCTCAGTGGTCATAAGTATTACAAACTCTTCAACCCCACCCATAATGTCAAGGTGAGTTTCTCTTGCTCAGACAACGTCGCATCTAACATCGCACGCAACAACAGACGTAAAACTGCACGCGCACATCTCCACCTGCAACCGGCAACTTCCGAAATCCCACCACCTGCCTTTTACAAGGATCCTGCCTCTCAAGGGCCGTAGTATATAGATCCACTTTTATACCATTCGACGGCGTCCCTAGGCACTATACAGGTACGACAGCTAATGACATAAAGAGACGATACTCCTAGCATATGCATTCGTTCAAATTCAAAATGGCTGAAGATTAGCATCACGATTAAAACTGGATGTACCAACGAATTTGAATCAAACTTATGATTCATACATGTAACTCCAAATAAGTGTGTTGAGCGCCTTCTTTCGTTTGTCCATTAACTTGTGTATATATATATTCAATGATGGTATTTTCTGTCGGATTCAATGTATGTATAGTTTTTCGATCAGACGAGCGTTCTACTCACAGATGTAATGTATTCCAAAAGCACGTGAACCCTAGGGTGATGATTTTTCAAGTCGAGTAAGGGCAAGGTACAGTATGCTGAACTTTATGGTATAATGACAAAAAAAATTATAATCGATACTTTCTATGACTCAAAAAACTCTCACACCGATGACAATATATTTGACCCCACTTTTACTATGGACATGCATATATTGTTCAAGGAATAAGACGTACTCTTATGCATTGTTAATGTAATAAGTGCAGCCTTGTACAACAGCAGTTTTCAAAGATCTTTGTTAGTTAAAACAAGGCAATCTAATTCCTCTATTTTTACTGAACGTCTTGAATTACTAATTCTTCAAGATTCCAATTAACTTTTAAACATTTGCTTGCTTTAGTATATCCAGAAACTGCTTATGAAAGTTTCTTGTAGGCCATGCTTTCAAACATTTAGTCACAAAACCATATTTCCATCCAGTT
>NC_042997.1:135519418-135556918 GCF_006345805.1 Octopus sinensis | reverse complement strand
CAGAGGGACAAGAGACATGAATATAGAAAACAAAAAACAAGAGAAGTATGTTGGTACAACATAAAGCCTTCATTTATTGAAATAATCTACGCTTCGAGGAAGGAAGTATAATATAAAAGTCTCATCATTTCTGCATAATTAGCATGCCATCAGGGAAAATATTACCTGTTATTTGAATACATATATGTGATATGTATATGTACAAACATGCACACACGCACACACACACCCGCGTGCACACACACACAGCCACGCACACACATACAATATATATATATATATTTATAGAAATGTATGTAGTTAGATTGATAGAGAGATAAGAAAGATATGTATATATGTATATGTTTATACATATATATGTGTGTGTATCCTTAACCATCATCTCACACCGTCTCCGATGAAGGGATATAATAAATATCCTAGAAACAGCTGTAAGACATTCTATTTAAAAATGCTCTAAAATCTACAGTCTTTGTTTGTTATCTCAATACAGAAAAAAATTATATATATATATATATATATATTATATATATATATATTATATATATATATATATATATATAATATATATATATATTTGTGTGTGTATAGTTGGAATTTACAAAAGAAAAACAAACAAAGCAAAAGACGGGTGAGTAAACAACAAACAGATGTATTAATTTAATGCTCGGGAAGTGAGAAAGTCTTTTACGTTTCGAGCATACGCTCTTCAACAGAAAGGAACACGGAAATAAACAGAGAAAATAAAAAATAAAAACATTAGTGGCTGCGATCAATCATGGCGAATGATATATATATATATATATATATATATATATATATATATATAATATATATATATGTGTGTGTGTGTGTGTGTGTGTGTGTGTGTGTGTGTGTGTGTGTGTGTATGTATATATATACTGAACTGCAAAAGGAACGAGAGTTGTGTGTGACTGTGAAATATGTATCAATTTGATTATGTCAGAGGTAAATTTTGATAAATCTGATAAAATCAATTTCGTGGATGCGTTTTTACATGTTCTGGTAGTAGGCGGATCCAAAAATCGAAATTGTAGGGCGTGACATGTTCAATACCGTGGGTGTTGAAAACGATCTTACACCGTATTTGCTTCGGCCGTCTCTGGATCACAACCCACAGAACTACAAATCCGGCCTGACAGCCGGCTGCGGCACGATTCTGGTGTGCTGACGCAGGAAATCCAGAGTAACCCTGGCCGTGTGGAAGGGAGTATTGTCCTGCTGGAACATGTGACTATGATGACGCGAGAAGAAGGGCACGATGTGAGGTCTTAGGATCTGGTAAACGTAGCGCTGCGCTTTGATGCCATTCCCTTTGCCTGCACCAACATTTTGGAACACATGATGCACAATTCTCCGATTCACGCCTATAGCATCCCAAACCATAATGTTTTGGCCATCCCCACGCGTCTCTGTAACATTCATCCCCTACTACGCCACACCTTCACTCTGCCATCCGAGGCGGAAACTGGCTGTTGTCAGAGAAGACTATCGACCTCCATTGTTGATGCCGCCAATGTCGGTGCTGTGTTGCCCACTGTAGTCGTTCCTGACGTTGGCGGCGGTGAGGACAAGCCCCCGAGCAGGACGACGGCAGCATAGGTTGTTGGCAGCCAGCACCATGCCGTCGCCGATGGGTGGCTCTCCAGTGCCAATGGTCTTGCCCGCTGTCATTTTGATAAATCTGATAAAATCAATTTCGTGGATGCATTTTGACCACAGTCTATGTGTCGTTGTTACATATTCTGGTAGTCTTGCCCGCTGTCACGCTGGCCGGTCTGAAGCGATGACGGAGATGTTGCAGGTAAATGAAACGGTCCTGCCTGGGCGTGATCACCCGGGGTGACTTCTGAGGGTACGGTCTGCAGTTATGTTGGTGTTGTATCTCTGTTGCAGGCGATACATAGTGCTGACAATCGGGTCATACCTGATGCGTTCAAATTACGAATGAATTCTTCATTGTCCACAATGGACTAAATATAGCGGGGACAGTACAAATACAGACGGGACAGTACAAACAAAAACACAAATGTGGGGGAAAATAGCGAATGAAAAAAGATAAGAGAAAATTAATGAAGGATTGGAATGACCGCCACTCGGACCCCACGGCTCGAGTGATGTCAATGTAACTCTTTTTCAGTCTATTTATCACATATAAAGTATTTTTCTCTTATATATATATATATATTTATGTATGTATATATATATATATAAACGAGAGAGAGTGAGGGTAGGGGGATAGATAGATAGATAGATAGATAGATAGATAGATAGAGAGGGAAAGCTATATATATATACATATATGGAGAGAGAGAGATAGATAGATAGATAGAGAGGGAAAGCTATATATATATACATATATGGAGAGAGAGAGAGGAAGAGAGAGAGAGAGAGAGAGAGAGAGAGGAAGATAGAGAGAGAAATGAGAGAGAAGAACAGCTAGATACATACATACAGATCAGACAATAAATATACATGATACATTTCACTAAATTTCTATGAATTTTGCATGATAGCTTTTCTTAAGCAGCCCAGTATAACCTATATTTTGAAATAGCTAAGTAAGACTTGTGTGAATTTTTTCTGTGTTTTTATATCCTGCTGATTTTCAAATTACAATTCCTATTTGAATTTCATTTTAATTATAGCAGAAAAAAATGTTTGTGGTATATTCCATGACTAAAATCACTGTATCTCATTTTCTTTCCTTCAATGTTGATTAAAGTATATTTATTATTTGCAAATAAACAAATTTGACTGCATAACTAGTCATGTTAACCATATTAGGATTTGGTTCAGAAATGCTATATAATTAAGATACAGAAGTCTCATCCGAAACAGAATCCAAGTTCAGTTTTAGAATCTGAAAATAGAAAATTAACAAAGATTTCATGTCATATCTAACTTTCTTCGTTGTGGTAATCATGATTACTATATTATTCAACAATGCATATTATATTAAATTTTTATTGTTATAAATTTAAGCATTACATAATGCATATTATAACAATAAAAATAAAAATTAAATTGTTGAATAATATAGTAATCCTGATTACCACAACGAAGAAAGTTAGATATGACATGAATTGCAAAGAAATCGTTGTTAAATTTTGTATTTTCAGATTCTACAACTGAACTTGGATTTTGTTTCGGATGAGAAGACCGTCGTTATATATATATATATATATATATATATATATATATATATATATATATATATATATATATATAATATATATATATGTGTGTGTGTGTGTGTGTGTGTGTGTGTGTGTGTTTCTTTGTGTTTGTCCCCCCCACCATCGCTTGACAACAGATGTTGACAGGTTTACGTCCCCGTAATTTAGTGGTGCTCCAGCATGGTCGCAGTCAAATGACTGAAACAAATAAAAGAATATGTTTAAATTTAATAAATATAAAACAGAATAATTTTCAGATAGAATTTTAAAGTAGAAATATATCTCAAGGCATATAGGAAATAGCAGAAATGCAGATATGTCTTCAGTTGTTACTTACAGTGAGGAACCAATACAGTTAGATAAAATATAGACAATTACATATACACCCCCACCCTCACACCCATACGCATACAGACCTCCCCGTCACATAAAGGAATACAGACACACTTACGTTCATACACACATATGCTTATTGTATGGGTATTTGGCTTATAACGAAACGATTTTATGGAGAATATCCGACGTTGGTGGAACTTGTGAAAAGTTTTTCATATAAGAAGGTTATAGAAATGTTGAAAATTTTTTGTCAGCATTATTATCTATCAATCATAACGTTGTAAATTATAACCATTACCATTCAGTATCGCTCAGAATCGATTATGATTAATCGTCGAGAGATATAAATATCTTTTACGGAAACAAATAAATCATATCTAACAATACAGCAATTGTTCAACCACTCATCTACAGATGTTTTACTACAAGGCACTCTTATGCATGTATATTGAGAGAAATCGAAGTCTTTGCTTTAAAGCTATTGATCCTACATTTCATTGTCGAGATAATGATTATAATAATGAGTTTTTAATTATTTTTTTAATTCCAATGCGTTTTTTTCTTTACTCTAATCAACTTTGTTGACCGTAGGCTTTCTTTCCATTGTAGAATTATTCTAACTTAAAACAGTTTCATGGCATTCTTATAGTTTAAACACATCATCAGTAATGATCTAATTGTAATGAGAATTTTTAACATGCCAGAAAAGACCAGTTAGGTTTATTGTTCTTTCATCGTATACGAGATTTATCATTGAATGAGGAAAATGTTTTCTAGCATCTTAAAAGCTTTAGCTTTATTAACTTTTGTGCCGTGACGTTAAAGGAGCCATAGAAAAGAATTGTTCCTAGGTGGCTTCTGTTTAATAAATATATTCTCAGTAGTTGAATGAGGATATGTTCTTGACAGGTAGGCAAACTGATATTCGTAGAATTACAAATGATGTCTAACTAAATCTGCAAGACATTATGGACCGAAAAATATTCACTCATCAAATAAACTTATATCATTTCATTTGCTCATTCTTTTTGTTTTAGCAAATTCGTAAAATCTGAAGTGAAACCAGAACCAAGAAAATATTTTTTTACAAAGTACCGAACTTTAACGATAATTTCCAACTGTTTATCATTATAGTGAGTTGTGTATAATAAAAACTATGAATGTTTTGATGCTTAAGTACGTTGTCTGATGAATAAGTATCTGGATTGTTGCCATAGTAACGAAGCTAAAGCACGGAAAGTGACGTTACTTGGCACAAAGTCTGGCACAAAGCCGATTATACCGACCCCTGTGTTCATCTGGTACTTATTTTATCCACACCGAAGAGATCAACGGCAAGGTTCAGCGCGGGGTGATTAGAGCTCAGAACGTAAAGAAGGACGAAATAAAGCTAAGCATTTTGATTGGTCTGCTGTCGATTTTGCCACCTCGCCGTCTTGATGTGTAATATAACACTCATTTCTTTAAAAGCTGGTTATAATGACTATTTTTAGTTGGGTATGTCACATAATTGATGGAATCAACTCTAGAATATTATTTGCAATCATTAAAATTTAGCAACCATTAAAAGTAAAAGCAAAATCTACCTTGAAGTGTTTGGCATTAATAAAGTAGAGATTCCAATCGTTTCTTCTTTTGGTCAATTTTCGTGCTAAGTAAAGTAATTTTTGCTTCATTTGACGACAGAAAGAAAGCCTATTTATTTTAGGAAGCGGAATGCAATAGAAAGCATGCTGCTGTGTTATATTGTTTGCTAAATATTTAGTTTCTGACAATTGTTCTATATGTAGTTTTCTACAAAATGAAACAGTGAATTATGGCTGGTGATAGAATAACATATTCAACATTTACACCAAGAATCTCGACTCTAGTTGAGTTCTTTATAAATAAAACTTCTAAGTAGCTAACTTCGATGTTCTCACCTGAAACATAAAATAGACTACACGATCTCGATTATACTATATATAGTCTTCGATTATATTCTTTCAAGTAATGGTTCTGAACTGTTTGCTTTCATTTGCGTCAGGTTACACAATTAGCTTCTATAGAAATACTGATTCACATGAAGCTTTGCCAAATGACTACAGAAATAGACACTCAGACACACACGCGCGCGGGAACGCACACATACATACACACTCACAGACATACACCCACATATGCACACCCACATACGTACACACACATTCATGTATATATATATGGATACATAAATTTCTGAGTAATCTTACGTGTGGAATCACGTCAGAAGAAATGTATATACAATTTCATAGAAAAGTTTAACCTTTCGAATGAAGACGACCTGCGTCTTTTTCAGGAGTAAAATATAGTCGAATAAACTAATTAAATTATGTAAATATTACTTTGTCTCTTTGTATGAGGAAAAGTAAAAGTGCGACGTAAATATTCTAAGACGCTTGGTAACATAACCTGAATATGTGTTTTTTCGCTTTTCTTTATTGACCAAAAGAAATTTTGAATAAAATAAAGCATTAATTTAACAGAAATGGCAAATTGCCATACAAAGATATAATATTCTGTGTCGTTCTTGCGTGTTTTAAAATCAGGTTCCCACGGATACTACTTTGCTGTCATCTCATCGGAGTCATTTCATATAATCTATTAGGAAACGTTGGTTATGACTTAATTGTTCATCATTTGGAAACAGTTAGCATGAACCCACACAGCAAATAATATGAAAAGTGTAACATTATTAGGACACTTCACTGCAAATAGTTTACTAATAATTATATGCCCAAAGTTTGTGCATATAGTAACTTTTTTCTTCGTAGATTTTTAAATGCTGATTACTTCTTGATTTATAAAATGAGAAATAGATCGTTATTAACACATATTTACGAACTGCAAACTGTCTATAATCTGGAAAACTTACTGCGTATTACAACTTATCATGTTCGAGTTCAATTCGCCGTAAAAGTTAAACTATTGAAATGAAACTGTTTCATTTACGGTTCTGATTACACTCCCTCATTATATAATTGTTGTATCAAATGTTGGTATTTATTTACGACTAAACAAACTTAAAAAGCATAAAATACGGTCGGTGTGCAGTTGATGGTGTGTGGACCGTCGATCTGTCTTTTTTAATACTATCTATTGAATTCAAATTTTGGTACAAGGCCAGCAATTTCGTGGGAGGGGATAAGTTGATTACGTCGGCCCCAATGTTCACTTGGTGTTTATTTTATCGATCCCGAAAGAATGAAAGGTAAATTACTAGGGAGAATTAGAACTCAGAACTTAAAGACGGACGAAATGCCGCCAAGTATTTTGCCTGGCGTACTGACGATTTTGCAAGCTCAATGCCTTAAAGTCAGCTCGCCGCTTTACTTATACTATTTATTGACACCGAATCTGCATTTCTTGGTGACAACTTATTATTTAACAAGAAGCCATTAAAAAACTAATTAATATTGTTGATTCAAATATTTAAAGACACATTATTTGGATAAACACAGTTAATGCTTTGGATGCTCTTTTATTTTATTGGGGATCTGAGGTAATACTGAAACAAATTAAGAATACATATAAATGAACATGACTAAATTACAAATTTATTAGATTGTCCGGAAATCCGTGCCGATTTATAATAGCTTACCTTTCGACTTGTTTCAGAACATGCTTGAATCCATATAATAGAATTTGACTACACCCCTCCATTTAGAGCACAGTTTAAGTTATCTTTTCGTAGAAGAAGGTTTATGTTCCTATAACCTGAGTTAATTCTGTAACCCTTTAAAATAGAAAATAAGAAAATTCATTTTCGGCACTTGATGCTTTTCTTTTTCCGTAAAGGGAAAAATGCCTCACAAACAACCAAAGAAATATGCGTAGTTTACGGCGATGTTTCTTTATCCGAAAAAACTGTACAGAAGTGATTCGCAAGGTTCCGAGCTGGAGATTGTAGCCTTATTGGTAAGGAGCGATCAGGCAGACCATCCACTACAGATGATGACCAAATCAAGTCATTAATTGAGAAGAACCCACATTGCGCAACCCGAGATTTGGCAGAAAGCCTCAACCTATCAAAATCCGTCGTTCATGAGCACCTGGTAAAACTTGGGTAATGGCAAGTATTTATTGACCTTTTTCTTTCCTTTAAAAATCGGCACGAACTTTCCGGACAACCCAATACTTCTGAATTCAAAGGGCGATATAAATTCACCTTCGTTTTGTTAATTCCTTTCTTAGATATCCCTGATGTAGATGAGTGGCATATCTGCATCTAAAGGCTTAAATAACGATTCGACTTGAATTAGGCTAATGTGGAGAGTATTGGGAGTGGATAAACATAATTAATGCTATATATGCACATGTATATATCAACAAATTTCTAAAAGTACGTTTTAGCATTGTTTGCTTTCCATCTGAATAAACGACGCCTTAATCTCAAGACACCTAAGACCTGCCTTTATAGTACTTAGATTGTTAACAACAACGAACTTCCTATATGCATGTAACCGATTCACAGAAAATTAGATTAGGATGTAATGTGTTATGTTAGAAATGATTCAATCATATAATATGATATGAAAGAAATCAATCAAGTTTGGTGATAGGTTGAGATTTGCCGACTCTCAAGTTAGTTAATTCCCTATTAAAATCTATTTCTGACATGTCTGCATTTCACATGGAAGTAGTACATTAATATAGACACATACAAAGATATATATATATATAAACATAGATATATATATAAACATAATAATAATATTAATCATCAAAGCAATATATCATGGGCCAAGGGTATGCGTTTGCAATCTAGGTACCAGAAATATCGACCAAATACCTGATGCACAAAAGGGATAGAGATGCAGGAAAAGCAGTAAAATGTGACAACTGATGCAGACTTTGGGAAGTTAATACCGATGATATCACCCACATCATAAGCAGTTGTCTGAAAATGTAATCTCGGTATGTCTACCGATGAGACATGATGTTGTAGCTAGGGCACTCTATAATGAAATCTGTTGGAAGGATAATTCTGAGGACAATATGGTAGAAGCCATATTCACTCAGAATAAAAAGGAGTACTGGTGGATTGTTCCAGTGACCTCAATGAAATGTAAGGGTAACAGACCTGATATAATCATTTAGGGAAGAGAGGAGAAACTATGTACAGCTGTGGAAATTAGCTGCCAAGCAGATGTTAACATAAAGCTGAAGATCAATGAGAAAGAGAATATCTACGCTGAATTATTAAGAACTCTGCAGTTACTCTATCCAGATTACAAGTTCAGGTTTACGCATGTAATTATTGGGGTCTTGAGACATTCAAGGTACTGCCTAAATACCAATCTTGTGAAATTAGGCTTCTCAATACCAGAAAGGAGAAAGATAATCCGAAGACTACAAATCCAATCCATCACTGGAGCTGTGAAAATCTGAAACTTTCCAGAAGTTTATCATTTAGATATATATGAGCATTTTTAGATATGCAACTATATACAACAGAATTCATGCATAAATCAAAGTATACAAATCTGTACATATGCATCCAAATAAAACTTGCCTGTTGTTGATGCTGAAATTCCAATGAAGGGTCCTTGGATCTAGGTTAGAAACCGGCTCTTTCTCAATTGGCAAGAAATCTTGAAATAAAACTGAACAATGACATACATAAATACATACACACGGAGTCTAATTAATATACATATACATATGTACATATATACATACATACATATATATATAGGGAAAGGAAGCACTCCGTCGGTTACGACGATGAGGGTTCCGGTTGATCCGAATCAACGGAACAGCCTGCTCGTGAAATTAACGTGTAAGTGGCTGAGAACTCCACAGACACGTGCACCCTTAACGTAGTTCTCGGGGATATTCAGCGTGACACAGAGAGTGACAAGGCCGGCCCCTTTAAATACAGGTACAACAGAAACAGGAAGTAAGAGTGAGAGAAAGTTTGTGGTGAAAGAGTACAGCAGGGATCACCACCATCCCCTACCGGAGCCTCGTGGAGCTTTTAGGTGTTTTCGCTCAATAAACACTCACAACGCTCGGTCTGGGAATCGAAACCGCGAGTCCGCTGCCCTAACCTGTGGGCCATTGCGCCTCCACACACACACACACACACACATATATATATATATGAACTTATAGATATATAAGGTGCAGGCATGGCTGTGTGGCAAAATGCTTGCTTCTCAAACACATAGTTCCGAGGGCAGTCCCACTGCGTGGCACATTGGGCAAGAATCTTCTACTATAGCCTCAGACCGACCAAAGCCTTGTGAGTGGATTTGGTAGATGAAAGCAGAAAAGAAGCCCGTCATATATGTATGTTTATTCTTTTACTTCTTTCAGTCATTCGACTGCGGCCATAATGGGGCAGCACCTTTAGTCTAACATATCGACCCCAGTACTAATTCTATGGGGGACGTAAACATACCAGCATCGGTTGCCAAGCGATGGTGGGGGACAACGACACACACAAATACATACACGCATGCACATACATATCTATTATATAAAATCCGTTCTGTGTGTGTGTGTCTGTCTTCTAGGATCTCGGGCATCCTCCATCCAATTGCGCTCAAATTTGATATGTAGATACCGACGGTATCAGGGCGTGTATAAGTCTTTAAAAAATTACTAAAATCGATTCCCAGTGAGAATGCGATCGATAACGCCGTGGGAACGTACATTTGTAAAATCGTTTTTTTTTTAAATAGAAAAGTCTATCTTTATTTCTTCTTTTGGTGGTGTCTCAAATTTAGTTTCAATCAGTGTTTCTCAGAAGGGAGGCCTATGGGACGGTCGGACAAGTTGTTTTGAGAAAATTTGGTTTAAATGTTTGACAACTCAACACCGTCCATTGGACGGGGGGCGTTTTGCTCGTATGTATATATATATATATATATATATATAAGAAGTATAAGGAAAGGAAAAAATATAGTTGTAGACGATCTTTAATTCATAATCCACGTTGGTACAGATCCAATATAAAATCAACAAATTCTTTCGGAGTCTAATTAATTCCAAAGACAAAAAAGATAAACTCTTCTTGAAATAATAATTAGATTCCTCGTCAGGATTTACATATTGGTGTGATTAATTATGACCTATATACATACATATATATATATATATATATATATATATATATATATATATATATATATATATATGTATGTATATATAAAGACCTTTAATAGCCCAGACGGTAACGAAAGAATAATAATAGAATGAAAAATCACTAGAACGCCAAACCGGACAGATAGATTCAATGAAACAAAAATTAGAAGCAAAAATAATAAGGTTAACTAATTAAAACTTAAGGAACTAAAAATTCATAACTACAAACCTAATTCAAAGTTAATGATATGGTAATGTCAAACAAAAATAAAATAAAAACAAAAAGAAAAAATAAATTCTTTTGTTTACAAAATAGCTACCTACAAGTAAAAGAGTAGAGCGGAGAAAGAGAAAGGGTAGCATCAGTGAAGGGAGAGGAGAGAAAATTGTAATACAGTGAAGGAGGGTTAGTTAGAGAAATAGACGTGACTTAAAGAGTGAGAGAATGTAGTAACCGTTTGAGAAGGAATAACGTGGAGTATATCTTTGGTACTTAACATATGACTGGCAAAGGAAGGGTCGAATAGAATAATAGAGAAGGAAGGGGGTTAAAAACAGCTATTTAACTCTGTGTGAGTATATGTGTATGGAAGTGTGAATGAAAAAGGGAGGTATGCGAATGTTTGTGTATGTATGTGTGTGCGTGTCGGTGTGTGTGTGTGAGTGCGTGTGTGCGTAATGGAAATAGGATAGAGAACGTACAACTCTGAAAATATATAAAAACTGACAGGACATTCCGATACTATGTCATCGACTACCGGTAATGTCCCGTTTCTCTTCCTCTTCTTTTTTTCTTTTCAAATGAGGGAGGGTGCGTCTCCTCCGTGACCGGGAGATTCGCCTCCCCTTCTTCATCCCTAGGATCCTTTGGTGAGCACCCATTGTTGCTCACATTCTTCCTCCTGCGGCCCTTCTTTGAGGAGTCCTCCGCCTTCAGTCCCTCTTCTACAGAGGTCTCAACCAACTGCTCCATGACCTTACTTTGTTTCTGGGGACAGTTTTTCTTTATATAGCCAGGCTCCAGGCACCGATGACACATGGCGGGGCGACCCTCAATAATCACCGGGTACCTGCACCTTACCACACAGCCACCCCTGCGTCTATAAGTATATGTATTTAGGCATCTGTCTGTTTGTCACCGCGCCATCGCTTGATAACCGATATTTGATTGTTTACATCCCCGTAACTTAGCAGTTCAGCAAAAGAGAACGATAGAATAAGTACTAGGCTTTCTTCTTTATGCCTTTAACCCTCCAACGCGGAGTATAGGCCACTTATTGTTGAATTCCGTGTCGCATAATTTTTGGCTTCTGTACTTATACTCTGCCATGAATGCCCCCCTTTCTCTAGTTGCTTTTGTGTTGCTCTCCGCTACGAGTTGTATACCTCTCCTTCTATATCCATCCAGTTTCCACTGTAAAGCACTTTTCACTACATTTGGTGTGTCTTTTCTAATTGTGCTACCAATCCACTTCCACTTTTTCTTAAATATTTGCCTCCTAATCGAAACTTGATTTGTTCTTTGCCATAGCTCCATATTGCTTATGTGTTCAGGCCATCTAATTTTAAGTATACTACGCAAGCATCTGTTGATGAATGATTGTATTTGCTTATTTGACTTAACTGTTGTTCGCCATGTCTCAGTCCCATACAATAACACCGCTTTTACGTTATTGTTAAAAATTCATATTTTGTTCTTTATTGAAATTACACTTGCGCTCCATACTTTCTTTAACAGGTGAAAAGCGGTCCTTGCCTTACTTATTCTCGTCTTAATGTATTCGTCGGTACCGCCTGAAAATGTTATCTTACTACCTAAATACGTAAACTCGGCTACATCCTCTAGTTCACCGGTTTCTAGTTTAATACGTTCGCTGTGTTCTTCATTAATGCGCATAATTATTGATTTCGAAAAAGTATTTGATATTGTAGATAGGGAAGGCTTATGGAAAATTATGCAGCACTACGGCATACCAGACAAGTACATACCTATAATAAGAGCAACTTACCAAGGAATGTCATGCCGAGTCTTACATGGAAACGGAGCTATGGATAAATTCTAAGTAAAAACAGGAGTTCGACAGGGCTGTATACTTTCTCCCTTTTTGTTTCTACTAGTTATAGATTGGATTATGAAGGAATCTATAATGGAAAGACAAACAGGCATTGAATGGACGGATGCAGAAGCTCCAGAAGATCTAGACTTTGCAGATGATATAGCGCTACTTTCACAAACATAAAGCCAAATGCAAAATAAAACGTCAAAATTACAAGCAATAGCTGCCAAACTAGGATTGAAAGTCAACCGCGACAAATCAAAGTACTAGGCTTACGAAGAATTAATCCTGAAGTCGATTTCTGCGACTAAAACCTTTTAAGACTCCAGCATGTAAAAGAATAAAAGAATAATACATACATAAACACACACACACGCAGGCACGCACACACACATATACACGCGCGCGCGCACACACACACACATACACACTGAGGATAATTCCCAATTAAAATTTACTCCTGCCTTCTACATGGAAGTAGTACATTAATATAGACACATACATACATATCTTCATACATTCACATACATATACATACAAACTTATAGACATATACATATAGACGCAAGAATACACACACACATCTTCCCATTAAAAACCGGAAGGAGACTGTTAACGATGTTACATTCTTATAAGAGTAAATTCCTTTTCTTTTATTTTATTCCTTTAACGGTTCCAGTTATAGCACTGAGGCCATACTGGAGCACCACCTTGAATTATATAATTTCAGTTATGTTGTCGCTTTATGGTTGAAAGTTGGTCTTTGGTTGAGTTTATAACAGCCGACCTTACCTGCATGGTTGTCTGGTCCGGTATCGTCGTTAGAAATTTATTTATACAATGTTTTCCTTTTTTTTAATGTTTCAGTAGATTCCCATTATATTTCTGATTTCTTTGGATAGGCAGTTGAATAGTTGAGGGCCTCTAAATATCAGACTAGTACAGTAGAGTGCTTTGCTCGGGATTTACGTGGTGGCATATATGGAAGCTGACAATATCTTCTGATGCCGTGGTTTGGAATATGCCCTCCAGGATTTTCCATACTTTCATTATAGTATATGCCTTTCTTTGGCGTTCAAGAGGGTAGAGACGCAGAACTTTCAGAAGTTTCCACTAATTAAGACATTTAACCGAAAGTTCATTTTAACCCTTTAATTTCTTCTATATCACCGGGTAAATTAGGAGACTATAGCAATGAGTAGTAATCTAATCTGTCCTGTTCAGTACTAGGGTTTTCCGTAGTGTTAGCATAACTACTGTTTTTCTTGTTACGAGGGCCCGTAGGCTCCATCCTATGAGATATCTGCATTTAAGGGTCAGTTTGGTGATGTAGCTGATGAAAAGTTCATCGTTTGATATGATTACCCCTAGTCCCGTATGTCATTAGCGCTTTGAATCTGGTGTTAAACATTGCAATTGATGTGTATTCCTTCCATAATGAAGAACCTGAAATTTTGGTGTATTAAAATTCATAGTATTTTATCAGCCCATTCATAAATGAAGTTTTGTTAATTCTGGAGTATGACGGTATCTTCTGGAATTAGGAGAGCGATTGATATTTCTGTGCCCTCGGGGTATGTATTTATGTCGGCCGAGTGTACGTGTTACCATATACCAGAAATGGTATAAGATCACCAATAATAATGGGTTCAGAACCGTATCCTGAGGTATGCCACTTATCATAGTTAATTTAACAAAGAGAAAACCACTTGTAACTACTGATTGACTCCTACGGCATAGGAAGCCAAAGAACCATTCTCCAAGTTTTCCTGTGATACCAAGATCCCTTAACTTATGACAGATGATTCCATGATTAATTTGACAAACACCTTCGCATAATCAAGCTACGCATCCAATGTCCTTTCCTCTCAAGAGATTATTGTGCTCTATTAGTGTTACTGGCTATGCTGTTTGACATCAAAGAGATTGCTTTTTTTTTATTTACAGTTGGCAGACTTATCATGGAGTTGTGAAGTATAGATTTAGATTGAGGTGGACTATAGGGGGAAGAAAAGGGTGATTCTTTACTAATTATAATAGTAGTAGTGGTAATGGTATTAGCAGTAGAATAAGATTACAATGGTGATAATAGATTTCTTGTTTTATTCTGAGCGAGGGAGAAATTGGAGTAGCCTGACTATGGAAAAGAACTAGAGACTCTGCTGTTTGATAGGTCATCAATTGGGCTAGTATTGAGGAGTGACTGTGGCTGTTGATATTGTTATAGTTGTTGCTGTTGTTGTAGAATATGATGGCAATGATGATAATGGTATTCGGAGGAAATGAAGTATTTGGATAGTTGAAATGTGAACGTCTGTTGATTGTGGAGTTTAATAGGTCATCAACTGTGCTAGCATTGAGGTGTGGCTCTGACTACTGGTCAAATTATTGTTGTTCCTGATGCTGCTGCCGCTGCCGCTGCTGCTGCTGTTGTTCTCGTTGAACTGTAACTGGAGAAAATACACACGGAAGTTGCTCACAATGCTGTGTGAATTAATTTAAATGCGAGTTTGTTCTGTATCTGCTACCCTGATCGGTTCCTAAACTCTTTGAGTGTTGTTTTGGCAATATAGTTCAGAGATGAAGCTCCTATGTTTCCAATTTGAGAAAGACAAAATCAGGCATTTTGAGAATGCTTATTTCAATTTTAGACTACTTTTTTTTTTGTAGTCGTCTGTGAAGCCACATGAGTCGGTGTGATAGTATAACGTTGATATATGGATGTAGAGGCAAAAATATATGAGCGTATTGGAGTGTGTACTAACGTGCACGAAGCATGAATCATGCGACATCAATGTATTTTTTAAAAAACGGAAAAATTACAATGTATACACAGGTTTGGGACGGTGGTAACATGAGGATCCTCAACAAAATTCCACCTGTTGTAGAGTTTTAAATGTTATTTTGAGGTTTTGCAGGTTCTGCTAATTTCTTTCACACGCATATTAACTAAATTTTCAGAATCAACTTTTTCTCCTGATGATTACCAAAATAAAACTCAGCGTTCGAAGTAGGCAAATACTCTACTGGAATTTAAAGCCTTATTAAGGAGGAAAATGTGTAATCATAATTATGACAAGCTAGTTGAAATTCTTCGTAGGCATTTAGGCATTAATCTAATGGTGTGCATTAAGCAGATCATACATTATTAAGCTGACTTCAGATATTTTGGAAAACACTATTTATACGGAGTGCAACTGAAGAATGCTAACTCTAGCTGTTCTTTGTCCGAACTGATTGGGTTTTACTACATATATGAAATTAGCATTGTTTGAGAGGGATAGCATGAATTATTTATTCACCTATCTCCCACTCGATCAGAGGTTGAAACGGTATTTGAAGAATATTTATTAAATACATAGGCATCGCATGTAGCACTACTTACTTGCTTAAAAAATATTCAAGAACAGTATATCAAAATTAGGGAATATTTTTCTATTCAGAATCTTTAGAATCTTGACTAAACTGTAGTAACGTGGTATAGTATTGTAACTGATTACACAAAATTAAGTAAACAGAATACTTCACTCCAAGAATTTGCTCATGAGCAATAATACTTATTTCTTTACTACCCACAAGGGGCTAAACACAGAGAGGACAAACAAGGGCAGACAAATGGATTAAGTCGATCATATCGACCCCAGTGCGTAACTGGTACTTCTTTAATCGACCCCGAAAGGATGAAAGACAAAGTCAACCTCGGCGGAATTGGAACTCAGAACGTAGCGGCAGACGAAATACTGTTAAGCATTTCGCCCGGCGTGCTAACGTTTCTTATTTCTTTATTGTTCACAAGGGGCTACACATAGAGGGGACAAACAAGGACAGACAAAGGGATTAAGTCGATTACATCGACCCCAGTGCGAAACTGGTACTTAATTTATCGACCACGAAAGGACGAAAGGTAAAGTCGACCTCGGCGGAATTTGAACTCAGAACGTAGCGGCAGACGAAATACGGCTACGCATTTCGCCCGGCGTGCTAACGTTTCTGCCAGCTCGCCACTGGCAATAATACTGTCGATAAGTATAAAATGTTGGTGGTTGTGGGGCGTTGAATGTAGTAAAAAAACATACTACTTACAAATCTCCAAAAAATTATCATTTTATAGCACATAAAGCAAAAACAACAAAAATTGAATTTAAAATGATAATAAATAATAATAATAATAATAATAATAATAATAATAATAATAATAATAATAATAAATAAATGAATCAGAGCTACGCAAAACTACTTTTAAAGATATTTCCGATAAGGCTACTAAAGAAGTTATATTTCTAAAGATTTTTTTTTCGTTGTGATTTACTTCATTTCATATACTAAACTAATGAAAGAAAATTCTATACGTCTGTGCACGTAAAAGAACATATGCTTTTAGTTTGTACACATGTTCCGAAAGATAAAAAAAAGATTATTAAACATTTTACTGTAATCTTTCACGTTTAAGTTCTTTATTAAAAATGCGTAGATAAATATTTCAAAACGTCCATGTGCCATTTACTTAACCGAATTCATGATATGCTTTCATGAATTTCACGTGCTCCTAAATTTTAGTATATACATTGTAAAATAATGCGCTTCCAAATAGCAGAACACAAGCCTGATGAATCTGAAAATAAGTGCAAAAATTGCTACAAAATGTATATTTAAGTTTTGCTGGCTACCGCCAATCAGCTACGTTCCAGATACATAGGAGGAGGTAATCTTTAATCAGTTTTATGGTTATTAAATGTTACATTGCTTATTGCAATCATATTTTCCCGCAGACTTAGCGTCCCAAAAATTAAGAAAAGTCTGTATTATGAATAAGTTAAAATATATAAATTCAAATGAAATTTATAAAAAACTTCTCAATGGTTATATAAGTGAGCAGTTTTGGTTTGATTTTCTGTAAGTCAAGTTTAGTTAGCATATTTCTGATGCATGTTATTCCTTGCTGTATTGGCATTCACTCTGCTGGATTTACTTGATTTTGAGCCGCACCGTGAAAACGATGATTCAGAATACTTGACCATTTGTACGCAACGTCAAAGGGAGCTTCAACACGTGAAACGCCATGCTTAGTAGGAAGATTCAATGGTTATATAATATATGAAAATAATACTACGTCTTTTCACTACTCAACTATACCGTTTTGTTCAATATTTTCCAAAGAAACCATAAGAATAACAATCGGTCTGCTACTTTAGACCAGTAAACCTTAGCAATTTGGCTCTATTCTAATAGTGAAATTCCATCTCAGGAGGATAGTTAAAAGGCTTTGATATTGAGCTGAACTTCTATAATCTTAATGTTTGAATAAGTAATGAATTTCAGACAAATGACAGGCAAATAAATTACACGGAATTAACTTTTGTAAAAGAAAAATTAAATTCGGTTCTAATGAAGATTTATAACTCTGTCCAAATATAACTGAAAACTAAAAGAAAAGAATTTACAATATATTTCCTATTTTATTTTGATTTCCATTTTATCAAATTCCTTAATCTCCGTTACATTTATTTGGCAAAATTTCAATAGCGATGCTTTTAATTATGTCAGCTTCAGCACACTGTTCTTTCTGTTAAACAATTAGGAAGATTGGACGTTATTAACATTTTTGTTAAAATGCTTTCAAATATCTAAATTTAAAACATATGTTGGAAATATTGAATATCAAATTTATTTGTTTAATGACTTCTGTTTACGAAATTACAGTGCTTCTTTTTTGCAAAAGAAGGAAGGATCTATCACTTGTATGAAATAGTTTTTACTGATGAATATTGAGTATGTATACAAATTCAATCTCATCTAAAGAGTAACTATAAAAAAACTTGTGTTTGTAAATAACTTACTTCGCCAATTATTTTTACCCTATAAATAAACGTAATTGCTTTCTAATCTCCTGTACTTGTTAGTGGAATTAAAACTGAAATAGCCCAATTCATTTGAACAGCACAGTTTCAAATGTTCTACACTTTATTAATTATTACAGCACCTAGGTCGACATTTTATTATTAGTTCATATTTTATGTCCGAAGCCTATGAAGTGGTAATAAAAATCTTTATTATGATGATGCTAGAGTATATATACATAACGGAAACTTTAGGAGGCTTTTCCCTCGCCAGATATCAGTGTTTAATGACCTACACTGTCTCACGCAACAACCACCAATCTAAAAAGAAAGATTTGAAATTGCATAAAGAGCTAGCGAGCGACATTTCGTCCGTCTTTAAGTTCTGAGTCCAAATATATATATATATATATATATATATTTGATGTGTGTATGCGTGTGCGTATATGTCAATACGTATGCACACGCACTCACCACAACGCACACACTCGCATATATAATCTTGTGTTGTGCCCCAGAATGGCCGCGGCCTTCGGGCTAAAACATTTTAAAGGATTTTAAGGATATACATATTCGCAATTATATATGAGTGTGTGTTTATTTGTGTTCATATATGCCTATGAGTCTGTATCTCTTTCAGTCTTTCTTCCTTTCTTTCTTTCTCTCTCGTTATCTCTCTCTCTCTCTCTCTCTATCTATCTATCTATCTATCTATCTATCTATCTATCTATACACACACACACACATACACACAGATGTATGTATGTATGTATTATGTATACACGACGAAATAACGTACATACCTCAATTGTCTCTGTTCTCTGAAGATTAATCATATCTGTACATACACACAGGTAGTTCATATCGATAACCAATATTTATATTCTAATTTGCATGACTTTTGCATGTTAATATGTGCGAATACATGCGCTCCAAGTTTAGAATATGTAAGCGCATAAAAAATTGTTTCAGTTTGTGAGGGGTTTTATGTCTGTATAGATATTTTCATTAATTATGTTCGAATTTAACCGGTAAAAATAATGCATATATTACACAAGTAGCATCATATTCTAATGCGTGTTTGTGCAGGTACACCCGGTTGCGGATGTGTGTCCACCCGTTTATGGACACACACATGCACAAGTACGCACGCACACACATAACTCTCTCTTTCTCACACACACAAGTATATGTATATGTTTAATTTTGGGTTGCCGGAAGACGCAAAATCACCTCTCTGGTCAGCCACATGTGGTGCCTAAAAGAAGAAGGATCCCCATTCATAATTAAAAGAAAACTCCTTGAACAACCAAGAGCTTATATTAATGGGAGTAAATGATGTAAGTCTGCTTGGCAGAGAGGGTAAGAAGCCCAAAAAATCTCGCTCGACCCGGGGACCTTTTTAAATTCCAGGAAGGAGTATTCAGTTAATGTCATCATCTATAAACTTTTACTGCTTCAGATCCAGAATTCTTCAATCTTTGAGTAGTCCCACCATAGCTTCTTCGAATATTGCCACGGCGGAGCACCCCATCCCACTGTACAAAATATTTCTTTTGTTTAGAAAACCAACCGAACGTTACGTTTTTCTTCCTCAAGTTGTAGAGAAGATATGCTCTTTCAGCCATTTGAGTCTGACAAGTCACATTTACTGCTAAGTGCTTTATAGGCGCGGTCACTCTATGAGCACCATAACACTTGACTTTCCATATATATCTATCACACACATATATATATATATATATAAAACTTAGATAAAACTTAGATATGTTTCGACCAGAGATTGGTCCAGGCCATGTCTAACTTAATAGCACCACCTGATAGGATTATTCGAATCCTGTTTAAGTCAAGTTTTGTTCAAGTAGTGAGTTCTTGTTGGGTGAGTTGTATCCAGTTTTGTTCAAGTAGTGAGTTCTTGTTGGGTGAGTTGTATCCAATTATGGGTGGCTTATCTGGTATTCTTTGAAGGAATCTATCCAGACTCTGTTTGAAGTTGATGGGATCCTTTTCCTCTTTGATCTCCCTCGGGACAATGTTAAATAGGGCAGGGCCTGTTGAGGAAAAGAAATTATGCTGCAGTGTACATGTATGTTGTGATCTTGAGTTTGGCAGGGGACGTATAGCCCGTGGTCCAAGTCTCGGATGAACCTTGAAGCTAATGTTTAGGTCGTTTGGGCAAAGTTGGCGGTATATTTTCCACATCGTACAAATGATGTACCGCTCACGGCGACGCTGGAGGGAGTAAAGTTTCAAGGCTTTAAGGCGATCCCAATAATCGAGAGCAGCCATGCCTTCAATTTGTTTAGTGAGAGCCCTCTGGGGTGACTCAATTCTGGAGATGTTTTGTCTTGTGTGAGGAGACCACAGTGGGCAGCAGTATTCAAGGTGTGGCCGTACAAAGGATGAAAAAAGTGGTATGATGACACCTTGTTCTCTGGACCGGAAAGTTCTTAAGATCCAGGAACTCATCCTGCGAGCTGTATCGACCTTCTTGTTGATGTGTGCACTCCAACTGAGATCGTCATCAACAATTACACCCAGGTCTCTGATATTGTTAGAGGCTGTGAGCGGTTCCCCTGAAGGAAGAGAGTATGGTTGTTTTAGTGAGGAATTTCTTCCAAAATGCATCAGCTCAAATTTTCCCTCATTCAGTTGCATTTTGTTTCTGTCTGCCCATTGACTCACAGCATATAGGTCAGACTGGAGTTGAGTTCGGTCTGCTTCTTCATTGACGATTTGCTGGAGCTTAGTGTCATCAGCGAATATTTTCACTTTGCAGTGATGTACGACACTGGAAAGGTCGTTTACATAAATTATGAAGAGTAGCGGACCCAAAACAGTTCCCTGGGGAACACCGCTGGTGACTTTTGCTGGGTTTGAGTGGACTCCATCAACTACATGTTGTGTTCTATTCGCTAGGAAATACTGAATCCAGTGTAGAACTTTTCCACGGATTCCAACATTTGCCAATTTTGAGAGTAGGATGCTATGGTCTACCCTGTCGAACGCTTTACTGAAGTCAAGGTATATGACGTCAGAGTTCGAACCTGTTCCCAAGGCTTTGAGTACATCTTCAATGTGGTGTAAGAGCGGTGTTAGACAGTCCCTGCCACAGCGAAAGCCATGCTGATTTGAAGTTAGGAGTTTGTGGGTCTCCAGGAAGTCAGCTATCCTTGATCTTAACACTCTTTCAAACACTTTAATGATGTGGGAGGTGAGTGAGATTGGGCGATAGTTGACTGCGAGGGATCTGTTTCCCTGTTTGAAAACCGGGATGACCGACTGGGATAGAAACGTTTTCGGTATATAACCTGCGTCTAACGAGTTTCTCCAGAGGTTGGTCAGAGGGACTGCAAGTTGATATCTACATTCCTTCAGGAGACTGGCGGGAAATCTATATATACATACTATATACATACAAATACATGAGACATTTACACTCGTACAGACACATGCGAGCGCATACAGATACACACATATGTATTGAAATAACTTTAAATATTACAAAGAATCACTGTGGGTGAACTAAGAATATAAACACATTGTCTTTATGTCCTTGATAAGCATAAACAAAGAGAGACTCACCTGATAGATAGTTTCATTGTTTACCACTTGTGAAGAAAGACATACAGAATTTCTTCCTCAATCCATACCATAGATTAACTGTTACAAAAAGCAGCCACATACCTATGTGCATGTAATGCATGGATGTATATGCATATATACAAGCATATAACAACCACATACATACACGTATACACACACATACACATATATACGCATATTCATCCATTCATGCCCGCTAATTTATGAGAGTCTGTATGTATATATGTACGCATGCACAAACTCAAAACAGACAGACTTCTCGCTCATACACACATATTTATGTGTGTATATATATATATATATATATTGTATGTATGTATGTATATATATGTATGTATGTATGTATGTATGTATGTATGTATGTATACATGTATGTATGTGTACATATGCCTGAGCTTCTGTGATTTTTGCTTTGCATGCATAGATGCACGTGAGTATGGCTATATTTTGGCGTGTATATGCATAAATTGTATATTCATAAATTCATATATTTTGATTTTTTGCTTTCTTTGTCTTTTTTGCTATACATGTACTAAAGAATGTAGCATTATACATGTAAACATTTATAGCTGAGTGTGTCTCAGTGTTTCCTTCATTTTGATATTGTCTTATATTTAAATGTGATAGTATGCCTACTTATATGAAAATGTATACATAAGGCGTTGCTCCAGCATGGCATGGCCGCTGTCACATTACTGAAACAATTAAAAGCATAAAAGAATACATGCATGCATACATGTATATATGTGTATGTGCGTGCTTGTACACGCATACGTATACATACGTATACACACAAACATGTGTATATACACACATAAATCAAAATAAACTATAGAAATATTAAGCTATACTTATCTAAAGAATCTTAGGTATTTTTCATTGATAAACAAGTATTAGTTGGCGTACTTATATAATGAACTCCGTCACATTAATTAATTAAAGAAAAAATTGTCATCAAATTGGAGCACATTTTATATTCGTCATAAGATAAAGGAAAAACAAGTAAAAAGTAGAAAGAAAAAGATCATAAATAGTGATTACGGTTAGAGAGTTACTATAAGAGAAAGTGTTTAGCCAAGCATTTTAGGGTGCAAAACAACTCAGCATGTTGTCAACATAATTAGTCGTTTGCCTGTTATCGTCTACGTTAAAGTTGGGTAGTTGATACACTTACCTGCATACTCACACTTACCAAATATACTCTTCTCTCTCCCAATTTTCTCTCTCTCTCTCTGTATGTACATACACACATACACACACACATACATACAAACATTTATGTCTATGGATGAGTTGCTGGATTCATTAAAATCTACAATTTTTCAACAAAAATTGCGCTGGCTACTTAGTATTGAGCCTACTGTACGTTAATGCAGTTCTTAGTTTTCGTTCATTGGCAGTATACTGTAAGTATATATATATTCACACATCTTTCTCATCATTTCTCTCTCTATACATATATATATATATATATATATAATATATATATATATATATATATTATATATATATATATAATATATATATATATATATGTATAATATATATATATATATATATATATATATATATATATATATATATATATATATATATATATAATATATATTATATATATATATATACATATATATATATATAGATATATATATATATATATAATATATATATATATATATATATGTATAATATATATATATATATATATATATATATATATATATATTATATATATATATATATCTATATATATATATAATATATATATATATATATATATACATATATATATATATACATACTTACACCCACACAGACACACACACATACACACATATATATATATATATATACATGGCGGTGCCCCAGCATGGCCACAGCTCGTGAGCTGAAACTAGAATCAATCAATCAATCATACATTCACACACACACAAACATAGATACATAGATGCGTAGGTACTCAACCCAGTATAAACTGCAGATCCAACCAGGGATTGTTCCAAGTGTAGTGAATGTATAAAAGAAGTTTACAAGTGGTTTACAAAATGAACAGCACTTGTTACGGCAGCATGTTATTGATGCATTTTTAGTTTACATCATGGTAAAAATATATATATACTAGCACACGAACGCGTCCTTTGAACGGTTTAATTTGCTTTGGTGGTATTTTTTCAGCAAATAATTGAACTATCGAGAAGTTTTATGAGTAGCACGGCAATCTATGTTTCCGATTAACCTAGGAACAGAAAACCAAACTGAAGGCTGGTTATTGTGGAGATCATTGCACTATAATTATCATGGAACATATAAGTTTGCAAGCTATGCAAATAGAGCTACTGAGGTGTTTTGGGAGTAGATTACGGATAATAACTACAAAATGTAGTTGTTTTACATGGAAGTGAAATCTCTTGTCAGAAACAGTCACATATATGGTGTATGGAAATTGAATGAAGACATTGAAACTTCCCCTCTGCGAATTTATTTTATCCAACAGCAAAGAGGGTTATTTTATCGGAGAGAAGTATTATTGGTATTTTCAAAAATGGCAATATAATACCTACTTGAAAAAGTATAGTTGAAGGAATGTATTTGCTATGTGCTCACAGTGTATGACCACTCTGAAATTGACTTTAGGTAACGAAAAATGAAGACATGAAGAGTTTGACTTCAGTTCACGAATACTGCTTTGGATCTTTAGCGGTTCTCAGTGACAGATGTCGCGTTCGCGAAATATCATAATGGGTGGGTAAATATGCATCCTTAAACTGAAACAATGGACTGATAGCTAAGCAAAGGTGTCAACAAACAGAAGAGAGAGAAGAAGACATCACCTTCCAAGTAATTCAGAACAGTTAAAGGTAAGCTTACCAAAGTCTAATGCAGTTTAATTATGGATATTAAGGTTGTTTGCTATTGGATATTCGTCGCGTACAGTGTTCCTAGTCACTTTAATCACTGTCGCAGGTGGACAGTGAAAATAAATAAATAGACAAAATCCTTTCACTTTTATAATAATCTTTAACCAAGTAATAATACACAATTACAACTTATGAATAAATAATAAATTTAAAAAATGGGAAAACCGCTAAAATTTTTCTTTAATGCCAATATACGATATTATAGATTAAAAATGTATGGAAGATGTAACATAGAAACAATATGTTTATATAACAAATTAGAGAAAAATCCGCGTAAACCAAAGTTTTTCCCGGTTTGACCATTTATGCGGGAGCTCTGGGCAAATATTATAGTGCATAACTATCCTTGGGACATAAGTAATGTGTGTGTAAAGGTTGGTGAAAATCAGTTGAGAATTGTGGAAATGTATTCGTTAGTCAATACATGCACGCATTCTGTGATTTATATATACTAGATAATATTGATTGCAATAAATTCACAGAGGATCGTGTACATAAAAGTGAAGCATGACACTAGTTAGAAGGACAGAATCACGCAGAGTAGACAGGGAAATAATCAATTACTCATGCACAGAAAGTACCGATGAAGTAAAGTCATTGGTATTAGGTAATTGAAATTGTATTCCAAAGTCTCCAACGAAAGTGAAACCTTATGTGTGGGGTGAAAAGATAATAAAAACAGACGAATTTGTTTTGAAGAGTCGCTACAATTGCTTAAGTGTTTTTTGTCTTAAGCGTAATACAAATTAATCTAGATTAAAAACTACATTATGTAATTCCTAAAGTTTTCACGCAACCATTTAAACACGTGAGCAACGACTTGTTTAATCCACAGTACTATCAACAAGTGAAATTTCTAACCAGAATACAGGTTTAAACTACGCGCTCGTAAGTGTGTGTGTGTGTGTTTGTTTGTCTGTGTGTGCGTGTGCGTGTCGCAGAGCTGTCAGTCAAGAAGAGTAGGTAGCGGGAAGAGATAGTAAATATTATTGCAGTTATGGACATCATAAGTATATACTTATTAACCGTTACGTAGATAACACACACATACCTGCATGTATATATATATATATATATATATATATATATATACATATTGTTAATCCAAACATGAAAACACAAAGAGAAAGCACAACAACGCGAGGACGTGGAACAAGTATAGTATTATTGGACGCTCAGGAAAGAAGGAAAGAAGGAGGGTCTAACGTTTCGAGCGGAGCTCTTCGTCAGAAACATAGGAAAAGGAAAGATCCAAAGAAGGGAAGACGGACGAAAAAAATCGCCAACGGTACCCACGCGGTCACATTATATATATATATATATATCAAAACTGAAGACTGAAGATAATTCTGGTATTATTCATTCTCCGCTGTGTATGTTTCATTATCTAATGGTAGTTACACAGGTACACATATAGAAAAATTATCAGACACCTTAATAATTCTTCAGGCCCAGAAGTATTCTCCTCTATTTTCTTTCCCATTCGTTCTATATATTTACAATTCTGTAAGTATCTATTTTCATATTTTACCATATCTTTTATCATATCATTTCTCAGAATACTTGATATAGTTGCGACTATGTATAACTTGTTGAGGTTTTTGGATGCTTATGAAATATAAAATACAAAAGCTTATGTACACTGTTGAAAGATACGATTCTCCTCTGCCGAGTTTGGAAATTATTTGAACAACGTATTTTTTATCTCTTGAAACCATTGCCCATTCTTGAGTATCGATAACAAATACCTCCTGATTTTATATTCTGTTTCCCGCGTCAGAGAAAAATGATAACTATTAACTTAATGTGTTTTCACAGCAAGCAATAGAAAAGTGAAGTTCTCACAGGTCGTTGAGTAAAAAATATATTTTTAGCATTTCGATCTGTGAATGCATTTCTTGAAGTGTAACAGCATCAAAAGACCATCGGCAATTTAATTTTGAATAAGGCGATTGTATCTTCTAACCAACGTTAATATCCACTGGATTGAGAAGAGAATTGATTTCCGTTAGTTCATTGTAACCACACAGCGGAGTTACCATGAGGATGTTTGACAACCACAGTTCAATGAAAAGTAAGAATAGTCGTCCTTACTTTCCTCACAATTTCCTGTGAACTTTAAAATTTCAGAAACTTTTAAGAGTTGTATTAACGTCTAATGGATTAGAAATAGCTAACATGAAAATAACGGCAGTAAAATAGTCATTCACTTTTCTTCTTAAGCAATGCAGCAGGCTTTTGAGATATGCGAAGTTACTAGCGGTTGTCAGACACAAGAGTGTTCCAGATTATACTGGACAGAGCAGTGCTCTGGTCAAGGAGCCACCAGGCAGAACAAGAAAGAGAAGTAGAATTTTCATTGTTCTCGTATTGGAAGAGGTTTATTATACTGATTGAACCATCCTTTGGAATCGTAAACACCGTGAAGTCCCGCAAGATACTATCATGTGCAGTATGATTGCTCTACCGCCCGTGGCCATAGAATGCCACGATACCGTCCGTTCTCAGATGCATTAAAGTGTCAAATAGAATGACTTGAATTATTTGTTCTATACTCGAATTCAATACATTCATTCATATGAAGTAAAGAAAAGAAGATTGCTGAGAAGCATATTTGGGATGATGTATGTTTGAATAGAAATGAACAACAGATAACCAACAATAACAATACATTTGATCACAAGTTTCTTCTTCAGGACATGATAAATATCTTCATAGTATAAATTCCAACAGTCAGCAAACATTTAGAGAAAATGAAGACAGCATACACCTTGAGAGAGATCATCAAACAAAATATTCCTGAAATGCTTTATTCAATCCTGTTGTAATACAAAGGCCACTTAAAAAATCTGTAACATTTAAATAGTTGCCTTGATAACGAGGACGGTAGTGATGAGGATGACCACGTGGCTATTGCTGTTGCAGTTTCGCTACGACTACTACTGCTCTAAAAATGATGATGATGGTGGTGGTGGTGGTGGTGATGATGATGATGATGATGGCGATTATCGCCATTTTGATGGTGATTATCTATTTCTTTACTACCCACAAGGGGCTAAACACAGAGAAGACAAACAAACGGATTAAGTCGATTACATCGACCCCAGTGCGTAACTGGTACCTATTTAATCGACCCCGAAAGGATGAAAAGCAAAGTCGACCTCGGCGGAATTTGAACTCAGAACGTAGCGGCAGACGAAATACTGCTAAGCATTTCGCCCGGCGTGCTAACGTTTCTGCCAGCTCGCCGGTGATGGCAGAAACGTTATGATGGCGATTATCGTCATTATGATATTTGATTCTATTCTTTTGTGTTCTTAAACAGAAAGCGATTTAGATGAACATTAATTTAAAGTAATTTCTTTGTGTCTGCCTTATTTTTAGTCTGATGACTTATGTGTTATCATGTTACAGCAGGGGTAATATGTACTAATATCTTGGAAAATATCTTCTGTTAATTTAAATCTTTAATGAAGAATACATGTTAAATGATACCAATGTAATTAGTTAAGACACAAGCATTCTTACACTATAAGAATAATTGATGACGTGAGTAAGTGGATGAGGTGATTGATTTCTAATTTCTTGGGTTTCACAGTGCTAGTTTGCAAACACGTGCTTCTGCGTTCATTCCCACATTGCGAAACTTTTGGTATCTGCAGAAACTGTAGTTTCGGTTGGTCAACGTGTTGAGAGTGAAATTTGTAGGATGAACACTGCAAGAAGGCCCAGTTGCAGTATATTCAGTTTCTACAGCGGGAAAGTCGTCTATATATCAGTTTGTCTATAATGCATGCATGAATGAATGTATATATTCATTGGTACTTTAATGTATGTGTCTATTAAGTACGCACATGCATGTGTATATATGTATGTATGAAAATGTACATGTATTAATGTATGCATGCATGTATGTACGTATTAATGATCTACCTCTGTAATAAACTGCATATCCAGCAACGATCTGTAGATTTATGCATCTGTTGTCAGTAACGATATGGCTACTTAATGAAATTCAAACCATTAAAAACAGCTTTAATGATTATGCAATCTATGTTTTCCTGTAATGACATTAACTTCTTTTTGCATACATACTTGGCTCTCCGTCACCCGACAAAATTACAACACATAGTTATTGTCTGGCATGCAAATTGATGCATTACTTAATACTACAACTCTGCTTAACTCGCCATATGTACGTGACGTCACGGAAAAACTGACCCCGAACAGCTGTCTCTTCTACCACGAAGAAGCATATATGAAGTTATCTGGTACCACCCGTTTTTCGAACTACTAACGTGAGCTGAACTAAGCAGTGTGGCTCACTTTCACTCTGAACATCTGAGGATATACGCGCTCATAAACGCCCACGAGACTTAAAATACTTTAAATCGGAGTCAACTCTTATATATATATTATCATCTGCGTGTGTACGCTTGTGTAATTATATAATTCTACAAAACCACAATAAATGATGCGTCGCTTTCTTTTCTATTTGCGACAACAGATAAATTAGCCACTTCATAATAGTTGCTATAAGACGAACACTATACTGAAATACAATTGACTTAGCGTTTCAGAACAACGCCTAATGAATAATCTAGTTACAGAATAAAAGATCAGTTGCACATTGTTCATACTACACTTTAAATCACTCAGCAAAATAAAAGCACAAATAGAAAACGATAAACTATATGGATCAAATATTTCTGTAGTTTAATTCTCCATACTGATGTTTCTAGCATTTTTCCAAACCTATGTATGTATTAAGGATTGAAAAGACAAAGCTCTTAATAACCAGTGAAAGCATTTCACATGCTAAACAGAAATGAACTGCTGAGAAAATTGGAAACGTCAGAATGTCCACCTAAATTTGTTGGTTCGTTGTTCAGCTACACTCTGGTTTCAAGGCCTACGTCAAACGCAATTCTTTACTTTGGAAACCGATTCTAGGGACGGTGTTGTTATATACATACATCCATATGCCTTTATTTATAGCTATATATATATATATCGATATGCGAATAACCACATTAATAATTTATACACAGCTACATATATACACAGGTTCATACATACTTACATACATGCATATATATATATATATATATATATATATATATGAAAAAACAAGTAAAAAATAGAAAATGCTAAAATATTTTATAGTGAAATTTCAGTACCGGTTTCGGTCATTTTGAGACCTTTTCAACTGTAACGATTAAATAATTAAATTTAGAAAAATTAGAAGAAAAGTTTTTTTAAAAGAATATTTCTATAGTAGTGTTCAGATTTAAGTGGCATTCTGCCTTTCTCTGACTCCCTTGTTTGCACTGTGTGTTCGAGGTAGTTGTGAGTTCTTGGTAAGGTAGTAGAGGGAAGGCTGGTGAGGAAAGGGGGGTGGGAGAATCTGGGAGTGCCCTGATGGTCGTATTTTGAATGGTCAGGGCGGCTGGCAGTCTCAGTTCAATTCAGGAGAATATTTATATTGACAGGCTTGTTTATAGAATTAGCGTAGGTGTTATACTAAAAAAACATTAGTGACAAACTTAAGGGGTAGGGGGTGGAGAGAGAAGAAGAAGAAGAAGAAGAAGAAGAAGAAGAAGAAGAAGAAGGAGAAGGAGAAGGAGAAGATGATGGTGATGATGATTATTGACGACGATGATGATGATAACGATGATGATGAAGAAGAAGGAGGAAGAGGAGAAGATGGTGGTGATGATGGTGGCGATGATGATGACGCCGATGATGATGATAACGATGATGATGAAGAAGAAGAGGAAGAAGAAGAAGAAGAAAGAAACAGAGAAGGGAGAATATGAATGGGTGTAAATATAGCTATGAAGGGGCTGATTAGTAATGGATTCTATGGAGTGTAGTATTTGTGTGTGTATATATATTTTTTTCTTTTATTCTAAAGTTGAGGTATATTAATTGTTTGTCGTAGACCCGTTAAGAAGTGGCTTGTATTTTGTAATAAAGAGATTTTCTTTACTTATTCTTTGTCTCGAGGTTGTATCGTCCCTAAATTGGTAGAGGGGGAAATTCTGAAGTTTGGTGTTTTTTTGTTGGCGCAAGTATCTATGTGTTGGCTAAAAGCTATTTTTCTGTTTTGGGGAATTTTTATCTGGGATCTGTGCAGGGCCATTCGTTTACGCAAACCATTTTTTGTTTGGCCTATGTACTGCTCTTGACACCCGGAGCAGGTTAGTGAGTATATTAGGTTCTCCGAAGCACATGTGAAGTTGCTTTTCACTGAAAACCGTTTTGTCCCTGTTTGAAGGAGAACTCAGAACCCTCGATTAGATAGTCGCATATCCCGCAATTGGGTCTTCCACATTTTTTTACTGTCGGCTTCTGTGTTGAAGAGTGAATTCGGGCTTGTGTAAGGAGACTTTTCATGGATCTAGGCTGTCTTTTGCTTTTTATGATCGTGTGTGTTTGGAGGATTGTGTGTCATTCTGTGGTCTTTTTTTAGGAGGGGTATGTTGTGGAGGATGGTGTCGAAGGCTTCGTTATTGAGAGGGGGTTGTGTGTGGAGATGTATGGTAAGGCTTTTGGTTGTAAGTTTTTCTTTGATTTGGGATGTCTCAGTTCCTTGATGTTAAGTTGAAGGGCACGTTGAATGCACTTGTCAATAAGTGAGGTGGATAGTTCCTGTGATTAGGGTATCTTTTAGTTCTTGTAGTCGTGTGTCTCTGGTGTTTGCGTTAGAGACTATAGTGCATATCCTTTTGCTAGATTGAAGGGGATATTCATCCTGGTGTGTCTGGGGTGGCATGAATTGAATGGAAGATATTGCTTAGAGTCGTGTAGGCTTATAGTATATGTCTGTTTCTATTATATTATTAGCTTTCTTAATGAGGATATCGAGGAAGGGGAGTTGTTGTTGGCTATATTCCATCGTGAATTGGATGTTTACGTCCAGTCCGTTTAAAATTTTCTGGAATTCTATGAGTTTTTCTATATTTTTATGCCAAAGGATGAAACAGTCATCTAGATATCTCTTCCAGTTGTTTTCTATGTAGATGGAGAAGGGCTGCCATATCTTTCTAGAACCTTACGATACAGATGATCTCTAGGTATCCTATGACTAGGTTGGCAAAGGAGGGGGCCATTCGTGTACCCATCGCAGTCCCCGATTTTTGTCGGTAGAAGTTGTCATTGATGGCGAAGAAGTTATTTTCCAGGATGAATTTAACCCCTTCTATCACAAATTCTTTTTTGATGCGGTGTGGTAGTTCGTTGGCGTGATTCTCTAGCCAGAATTGGATTGCCTCTAGTCCTAGGTTGTGGGGGATATTGGAGTAGAGGTTGACTACATCGAAGGATACCAGGTATGGTGTTTTTGTTTATAGTATTCGGTAGGTGATTGAGCATATCTAAGTCGTTCCCTTATATAGTTTTTGACATGTTTGAGGAGTGGTTTTAACAGGTGTCTAAAAAGTTACTGAGGCGTGGGGTTTCGCATGCGGACCTGCTTATGGGTCTCAATTTGAGGTCATTAGGATTAGGGACTTTAATTATTTTGTCTGTAGCTATCTTGCATGCGTTGCTTATTTTTTCACTTTTGTGGATCTTAGGATACCGTAGAATTGGCTAGTTTTACTTGTGAATTGGTCATATAATCATATTCTTTGTCGGTGAGCCCTGCTTTGTATGGGTTTAATATGGATTTTAGTTCCCTCATATTTTTTGTTGACTGTAGTTTTGTGCCTTTTCATAGTATGTTGTGTCTTCCAGCATAGAAAGTACCAAAGTTATGTAAAATGTCGTATCCATTAAGACAACAGCACTCCCTTTATCGGCCTCTTTGATGTTATTGTTTTATCTAGTTTTAATTTGTTCAACTCAGCTCATTCTTTTTGCTGAAGTTTGGTTTGTGTTTGTGTTTGTGCATATGTTGATATGGGTAATTTGATATGTGGTCACAGAAACATCAAGTGTTTTATTCTTACCTTTCGAGGGGGTGTAGTTACTCCTATTTCTGGCTAACGATTCGTCCTCGTTGTATTTATCGTATAGCTCCTCAGTAAGTCTTAATTTTCTGCAGAATTCTGCGATTGTCTTCTTTCATTTCATGGTAGTTGGGGTGTTGTGGGTGGGTGTAAACTTGAGTCCTTTGGAAAGTATGTTTATTTGGTTTTGCTTTGTAGTCCTTGTGAGTTAGATTAATAATTTTTATTACTTTTGGTTCCTCCTGCTTTTGGTGCTATCTTGTGTCTCTGTGTTTGCGTATGGGTCTAAAAAATGAATGCGGTGGTTGGGACGGTAGCTAGTATATAGTTGTTCTTTTGATTAGGGGTCTCCTGTTGTGATTTATGGTGTGTGTTCTTGGAGCAGTATTGAGGAGAGCATCCCGATATCCCATATTCGGGGGTGTGTTCTAGGAGGCCTTCGTTGGTAATCATTGCAAGTGGTGTGGGTTGTTGTGCATGGTTGTTTTTAACCGGTAATGGGACGAAGATTCGTTGGTAACTCCTTGGGTGGGGATGAGGTTGCAGGTCTATGCTGGGTGTTGATTTATCCTTTCTCTGTTGAAGTGGGGGTATTCCTGATATTGTATCGCTGGCTGCTTACAGAGTTAGGGTTAGGTCCTGTATTCTTTTTTGATAGTAGTGAAGGTTCCGATTTTTAGACAGGTGTTGTATCGGTGTTTGGGTGTTGTTTTGGTTTTCTTATTTTCTGGAAAGGGTGTTGGAGCGTGCTCTGTTTGAAAGACGGCTTCATAGCTGAGAACCAAGTGGCGCTTTTCTCCCAGCGTTGGAGAGATTTTAGTTCTTCTTTTCACAGTCCTCTTTCATAGTTTGGAGAACTTCTCTTGATCTGGGCCTTGGGTCATTTTGCGAATTTCTTCGTTGATATCTTCATCGGTGGATTTTATTTTATCCTCATTCGTTTGGGCCCTCAATTTCAGAAGTTCTATTTCCATTTTCATTTTTCCAGTGCCATTTCTCTCCTGAGGTGTCTTTGTGTTTCAGGTTCTTCTGTAATGCTTTGAACTGGAAATTACGTGGGAGGATTAACGGGGTCCGGTTGAGCCATTTTTCGTATATATCCGCTTTGTTGTTGTGTTTGGATCATCTTCCAAAAGGCGAACTTCTATATCTCTGAGTAATTTGTTCCATTGTGGTATTATGTGGTGTTTCATTGGTATGTTGTTAGAGTATTGATCCCATATATTGACGCGTTTGGAGGTCCTTGGTTAGCGTTGTTAGAGAAAAATGTTCTAATTGTTTCGCATAAGTTTCCAAGGTTTTCGACAATTTCGAGGTTGTATTTTTCGTATCTGTTTCTTCATTGTTCTCTCGATTGGTTGAAGTGTCGAGTCGAATTTGTTCAAAAAAGTTGACAAATTTGTGTTGATTTTCTGAGTTCTTTCAGTATTTCTTCGTTTATGGAGGTGATTGTGTTGTTTTTGTCGGCATTTTCTGTATCTCGTGTGGGTTAATGATATGTATAAGGGTGAAAAGGAACACACGAGTTGATATATATGAAAAAAACAAGAAAAAATAGAAAATGCTAAAATAATTTTATAGTGAACATTTCAGTACCGGTTTCGGTCATTTTGAGACCCTTTTCACTGTAACGATTAAATAATTAAATTTAGAAAAATTAGAAGAAAAGTTTTTTTTAAAAGAATATTTCTATAGTAGTGTTCAGATTTAAGTGGCATTCTGCCTTTCTCTGACTCCCTTGTTTGCACTGTGTGTTCGAGGTAGTTGTGAGTTCTTGGTAGGTAGTTAGAGGAAGGCTGGTGATATCCTCATAAGAAAGCTAATAATAAAATAGAAACAGACATATACTATAAGCCTACAGACTCTAAGCAATATCTTCCATTCAATTCATGCCACCCCAGACACACCAGGATGAATATCCCCTTCAATCTAGCAAAAAGGATATGCACTATAGTCTCTAACGCAAACACCAGAGACACACGACTACAAGAACTAAAAGATACCCTAATCACCAGGAACTATCCACCTTCACTTATTGACAAGTGCATTCAACGTGCCCTTCAACTTAACATCAAGGAACTGAGACATCCAAATCAAAGAAAAAACTTACAACCAAAAGCCTTACCATACATCTCACACACAACCCTCTCAATAACGAAGCCTTCGACACCATCCTCCACAACATACCCCTCCTAAAAAAAGACCACAGAATGAACACAATCCTCCAAACACACACGATCATAAAAAGCAAAAGACAGCCTAGATCCATGAAAAGTCTCCTTACACAAGCCCGAATTCACTCTTCAACACAGAAGCCGACAGTAAAAAAATGTGGAAGACCCAATTGCGGATATGCGACTATCTAATCGAGGGTTCTGAGTTCTCCTTCAAACAGGGACAACGGTTTTCAGTGAAAGCAACTTCACATGTGCTTCGGAGAACCTAATATACTCACTAACCTGCTCCGGGTGTCAAGAGCAGTACATAGGCCAAACAAAAAATGGTTTGCGTAAACGAATGGCCCTGCACAGATCCCAGATAAAAATTCCCCAAAACAGAAAAATAGCTTTTAGCCACACATAGATACTTGCGCCAACAAAAAAACACCCAACTTCAGAATTTTCCCCCTCTACCAATTTAGGGACGATACAACCTCGAGACAAAGAATAAGTAAAGAAAATCTCTCTTTATACAAAATACAAGCCACTTCTTAACGGGTCTACGACAAACAATTAATATACCTCAACTTTAGAATAAAAGAAAAAAATATATATACACACACAAATACTACACTCCATAGAATCCATATAATCAGCCCCTTCATAGCTATATTTACACCCATTCATATTCTCCCTTCTCTGTTTCTTTCTTCTTCTTCTTCTCTCTTCTTCTTCATCATCATCGTTATCATCATCATCGGCGTCATCATCATCGCCACCATCATCACCACCATCTTCTCCTTCTCCTCCTTCTTTTCATCATCATCGTTAATCATCATCGTCGTCATAATCATCATCACCATCATCTTCTCCTCTCCTTCTTCTTCTTCTTCTTCTTCTTCTTCTCTTCTTCTTCTTCTTCTCTCCACCCCCTACCCCTTAAGTTTGTCACTAATGTTTTTTAGTATAACACCTACGCTAATTCTATAAACAAGCCTGTCAATATAAATATTCTCCTGAATTGAACTGAGACTGCCAGCCGCCACTGACCATTCAAAATACGACCATCAGGGCACTCCCAGATTCTCCCACCCCCCTTTCCTCACCAGCCTTCCCTCTACTACCTTACCAAGAACTCACAACTACCTCGACACACAAGTGCAAACAAGGGAGTCAGAGAAGGCAGAATGCCACTTAAATCTGAACACTACTATAGAAATATTCTTTTAAAAAAACTTTTCTTCTAATTTTTCTAAATTTAATTATTTAATCGTTACAGTTGAAAAGGTCTCAAAATGACCGAAACCGGTACTGAAATGTTCACTATAAAATTATTTTAGCATTTTCTTTTTTACTTGTTTTTTCATATATATCAACTCGTGTGTTCCTTTTCACCCTTATACATATATATATATATATATATATATATATATATATATATATACGAGGGGCGTTCAATAAGTAATGCCCCTGACCCACTTCCCATAGCAGTAGTAGAGCAACGACACTTGGCACAGTTATTAGTCTTTTCCTACATAGGAACTACCCAGAGTTATGCATTTCTTCCCATCGTTTGATACAGCTCTGGAGACCGTTTTTGTAGAAGACCCCAGCTTGGTCCTCCAACCACGTGACTTCAGAAATCAAGGCTGCATCATCTGGGAAACGCTTTCCTTTCAAAATCAACTTCATGGCTGGGAAGAGGTGAAAATCAGAGGGTGCAAGGGGAGGAGTTCATAGCTGCACGCCTGTGCTTCTGATCTGGCGACACGCGAGTTGTGGACGGAGCGTTGTCCTGCAGGAGGAGGATGCCTTTGCTGATCTTGCCCCGCCTCTTGATTTTGATAGCTTCTCTTAATTTCCTCAAAAGTGAAGCATAATAGGCTCCTGTGATTGTGGTACCCTTTGCCAGGAAATCTGTCATCACTACTCCGTCCTGGTCCCAGAAGACTGTGAGCATAACCTTGTCAGCGGAGGGCTGCACCCTTGCCTTCTTTGGAGGAGGTGAGTCACGGTGCTTTCACTGCATTGACTGGGCTTTGGTCTATGGATCAAAGTGATGGACCCAGGTTTTATCCTGTGTGATCAGTCTTTTGAAAAATTTTGACTCATCTTCTTGGCACATCTCCAAATTCACCCTCGAGCACTCAACGCGTTCTTGCTTCTGGAAAGGTGTGAGCAACCTGGAAATCCATCTGGCAGACACCTTTTGCATATGCAAATGGTAATGAATGATAGTTTGCACAGACTCGGTACTAATCTTGACCTTATGGGCTATTTGGCGAATAGTTATGCGTTGACCTTCCAAAATGGCAGCCTCAA
>NC_042997.1:135496918-135514418 GCF_006345805.1 Octopus sinensis | reverse complement strand
TTCTTTGGAGTCGAAGGCCTTCTCATAGTTAAAGATGGCAAGGCACAGTGGGATGTTGTCTTCGTTCGCTTTCCCTTGCAGTTGATTGACAACATGAATGAAATCAACAGTACAAAAGCCTATCTTAAACTTTTTCTTTTGGTTTATAGATATCCAAGTTGCTGATCATTCTTCTAATCATAATTTAGGAAAACGCCTTGTAGATGATGGACAAGAGATTGATGGGACGGTAGTTCTTCAAGATCGCTTTACCACCTTTCTTGTAAAGCAAGATGATCTCTACTGTATTTTCCCAACTATTACGGACTTTTCCTTCTTAGAATCTGCTGATGAGCGTGGTGAGCATCGTCCCTATGGGTCCTCCATCTTCCTTGAAAATGATATATGAGATGTTGTTCTCGCCCGGTGTCTTGTCTTTCTTGAGTCGTTTTATGCTCGCTGACATCTCTAAAGTTATAATGGGAATAGGATGTTGGGTTGGATTTGTGTCGTTGGAGAATGGAATCTTCAGATCGTCTGGTGCAATGCAATTTACTATAGAATTCCTCACATCGTATGATAAGCCTGTTAAGTTTACTTCTGACGGCGCTGATATCTTTCTCCAAGCATTTCTTTCTCGTGACAGTCTCCAGACTTTTGTTCTTTTTGGGAGCTTTCAGCTGTTCATTGTGATTATATTTTCTGATATCTTCTTTCATGCGAAGGCTGATTATTTTGCAGGTTTCAATGTATTCGATGTTCTGAATACTTGTCTTCCTCCTCTTCATCTGCCATCACTTCTCTTTGAGTTGCTTGGTTTCTGTAGAACGCTTGTCCATTATGAGTGGTTTATTACTTCCGGCTCTAATTACAGCTTTATTCATCAAAGTGGTCTAATATTCTCTGAATAGGAGCTAACTCTATCGTCTGTGTGATGTTGTTCCAAGGTTTCAAACATATTGCTAATTAGTAGTTGCAATTGTGTCTCCTTTGTTGATAGCACCGTAGAGTTTGGCTTCTTTGGACGTTTCGTTAGTCTAGCTAGTCCTAGCTTTGTGTTAATGGTGATTTATGCACGTAGTAAGCGATGATCGCTGCCAGTATTGAAACGGTTAACGTCTGAGACATCTTGAAATATCTGCGGCTTGTCTATTAGGATGTAATCGATCATATTCTTCTGACTACCATTGGGCGAGATCCATGTTAATCGTTTGCATATTTTCTTCTTGAAGAACACGTTCATGATAGTTATTTGTTGCCGATGTTCTCAAACACAACCTCGATTACTTCATGCATATGACTGGTTTTTGGCAGATATTCTTGAATGGTTCTGAAGTGATACTTACCATTGATCTTCAAGGTGAGTTGCACCAGTCTATATGACTTGCTCCAGAAGTTTGTAACATTGCCAGTGATATATTTGGGAACCAGGAAACTAACTCACCTGTTGGATGTGACTTCATCCTTGTAGTATAATTTGTAACCGCTATTATTGAGCATGATGCATCCTTCTCCTTGGCTTCTCATATATATCATTCCGATTAAATGAAATTTGATCTTTGAAAACTATTCCTCAAGACCGGATATATGAGATGATTATTTTATTGTACGTTTCAGCTTTCATATTCCAGTAGCAGCTTGTCCGGACCCAGTGATTCTCAGCACCTTCTCTTCCTTGGGTGGTATAGAAAACGCAGACAGTAAACAACGGAAAATAAAAACGGGAAAACGAAAAGAAACTGTTAAAAGGTAAAATGCGCTATCTTCCTTAGGCCTTAAATGATAAGGTTGAAAAGATATTAAGTCAGCCAGGAATAGACAGGTTTTTCCAATTCTTCAGAATATATTTATACATATGCATGCAACCAATGGAAATTTCTGACCTGGAGTTCAACAGAGAGTGAGGGATCTTAGATCTGAACAGGATCTGCGCCCTTTCAGTCAACTAAAGCCTACACTTATTCGATCCATTCACATAAGCTATGGATTTCTCAATTACTTTCGGTTTACTCACAATAATCGATATAGTGGCATCAGAGATAAAGTGGTTCCTAACCACACTAGTATTAATCAGGATAACCAAAAAATATGGGAGGGAAAATTATTTGGTTCGCCTCTCTCTTTTCTCTTAAAAAAAACTAACATTGGTAAAAGTTCCCTGTCACTTCTAGACAAACACTTTCCAGCTACTCACAGATACAGAAAGTAGTCAATAGGCATTCTGTGAATTATCATATAGCTGCTGCTCAAATATGAAGAGTAACATTACACGTGGTCAACACCAAGAACCTGAATCCAGCTGCAAATGTCGCCACCCAAGATCTTGTCCACTTGACCAACGTTGTAAAATTAAATCTATCATATATGAGGCAGAAGCTACTGCAACCCTAAAGAATAATACAAATAATCAGAAGACCTATACTGGATTATGTGAAGAAGAATTTTAAAATCGCTATGCTAATCACACAGCCTCCTTCCAGCAAAGTAACATTTTCCGTTTTTCGGTTCCCGTTGTATGCTGTCCGCGTTTTCTATATGCTGCTTTCTCAGCGTCATCACTTTTCTTCTATTTATTCATTTTTTAGGTTCGTTATGATATGTGGTTTGCGCCTGAAGAATTATGTTTGAGTTCTCTCAACATTATTAGGTAGCGCTTTAATTCATGTATCGTGACCTATAAATAATGTGTCTGTGTGAGTGTGTGTGTGCATGTATGTATTTACATTCATTTATACATATATATATATATATATATATATATGTGTGTGTGTGTGTGTGTGCGCGCGTGTGTGTGTGTATTTGTGTGTATGTGTGTATATGTGTGTATGTGTGTGTGCGTGAACGTGGTGTGAGTATCTATGACGAAAAAATGTTCATTTATTTAATCAAATATTTGAATACCTTTCAGTGTGTTCATCAAATGATATATAAACGTCTCCTATTTATAGATTTACCTCAACCGATTTTTTATTAATTAAAAAAATATATATATTTCACCCTCTTATGTGTGTTGATGTATGATTTTAGAAAATTACTACCTTTTAGCTTCAGGATGAAAATATACACGAATAACTTGTTACTCCTCTCTCATATTATCACAGCTGCAAATTGTTACCGTAATATGCCGCGGGACACAGTTATCAGATTGAATATTTCGTGAAATTAATGTGAATTTCGATGTTAAATTCCTGAATCATAATCTTCATATAGGTGCAGCTTAGGGAATCATACATTTTACAAAAGCTACTTTAAAGAAAATCTACTAATTAAGAAGTATAATTCAAGACATACGACTAACATTCAGTATGCCAGACATCACAATCTTATTTGAAGCAATTATCTGAGCTCTCCAAATTTTGACTTATTGAAATTATGGTGCTGAATGAGAAAGACGGTTATTCGATTTTCGTTCTGAGAAGCAATCATGTTAACGTACAGAGAATACAAATGCTTGTTAAAAGCCAAGTGCATAAACGTTTTCATAGTGTTTGTGACATGGAGATATACTATAAATATTCCTGGAGATATACTATAAACAATAAAATTTGTAATATGGTGATATTCTACAAAATGTTCCAAGAGATATGCTAGAAAGTGTCGGCTTCCAGAAAATATAGAAAAAACAATAAATAAAATTCAGAAACACTCTATTCTATTCAAATATTTGAACACTATTTACCTCAGTTGATTTGTTATATCTAGAAGAGTCATACACAAAAGATTTTATCCATAAAAACTACCGTAACTACTACTTATCTATTGTGAAGAAAGTGAAGCATTTATGTATGGTACTCATGAAGGGAGAAAAATCAGACGAGAAGAACAGATAAGTGTATTTTAACGGATAACAAAAGGGGATTGGTTACTTGAGACATTAATAAAGACGGGTAAATAATGAAAAATGAAGGAAGGGTAATTACATATAGAAAGAATGTAGCATGAATACAAGTATCTAAAGATCCGTATGGCGTGGTTTTTCTGAAGTATGAACCGAATCTGATAAGTACATTGGAAATTGATCTGTTTGCCTAGAAAAAAACAAAACAAAAAACAACCCAATAACTTACCAATGATTCTAAAAGTCAGACAACTTTAATAAGATTGATTATTGTGCCTGTATGTAATGTAAATAAAACTTGTAGATTTACAATTTAATGGTGGTAGTACTGAAACCTTTAAAATATTCTAAATAACAATGGGAAAATTAATCTGGCTTTATGTCCTATTTATTTGTTTGTCAAAATAAAACATAGTTAACGGTCGCGCAATAATCATGATGTGGCAAAATGTAATGCTAATCTTAATCTAGTTGCCTATATAAAAAAGTTTCGATCAATTCCATTATCAAACTGAAATTAATAAGTAGATATCCTACAAATATCGCAGGAGTGGCTGTGTGGTAAGTAGCTTGCTAACCAACCACATGGTTCCGGGTTCAGTCCCACTGCGTGGCATCTTGGGCAAGTGTCTTCTGCTATAGCCTCGGGCCGACCAAAGCCTTGTGAGTGGATTTGGTAGACGGAAACTGAAAGAATCCTGTCGTATATATGTATATATATATGTGTGTGTATGTTTGTGTGTCTGTGTTTGTCCCCCTAGCATTGCTTGACAACTGATGCTGGTGTGTTTATGTCCCCGTTACTTAGCGATTCGGCAAAAAATACCGATAGAATAAGTACTGGGCTTACAAAGAATAAGTCCCGGGGTCGATTTGCTCGACTAAAGGCGGTGCTCCAGCATGGCCGCAGTCAAATGACTGAAACAAGTCAAGAGTATATATATATATATATATGTGTGTGTGTGTGTGTGCGTGTGTGTGTGTATATATATGTATTTATATATGTATATATATATGTATGTATACAAGAAACCGAGGTATGCATTTAAGTCTGTTATTTATATAATTTTTCATATGTCCTGCCCGCCAAAGTTGGTTCTGGTGTTCGCTGAATTCTTCCTCTAGAGAATTTCCCTTGTAGTTTGATCGTTGATGATCTTTTTCTAGCATTCTGGCCGGCTACCTAGCTGGCCAGCCCTGCCAATATACACATATATTTGAATTCTCTGACTCCTCAGATTTTTTGAATGCTGGACTACTGGTTTTAATTGATATTAAAATTAATATTAATTTATCTCCCTCAATTTTTAAATATTTATATATATATATATATATATATATATATATAGGTTAATCCAAACGGGAAAACAGAAAAACAACAACACGTGGAACAATTATATATATATATATATATATATATATATAATATATATAATATATATATATATTCTGTGTGATTCTAATATCGACTAACTTTTGAGGTGATCTCCATTAAGCCTTTCATATCAAAAATTATTTCTAGTCGCTATGATGACAGGTAAAGAAGAGATTTAATATTTAATAATAGTTCGTACCGCGGTGATTAATAATCAGAATAGCCACTGATGTGCATATTTTTTGAGAATCGAAAAGCATAACACAAGAATGTATAATTTCATTTGACATGTAGTTAATTTAGACGGGTCGCCTGCATTCTAGCAACATTGTGTGGGAAATCATCTTGCTTTGCTCATAATCCTTTAAATTTTAACAAGGCCTTGAAGGTTTGTATTGGTAGCGTATGAACTAACGAGTTGCATTTCTTCCCCAAATTCAGTCATACATATCCTGTTGCTCCAATAAATATGAAGGAATGAAACAGAAGGCGCATCTTGGATAATGGATTTGCAAATTGCTTATCAATGATTCACAAGTGTCCTCTTTCTCATGCATTTTTCTGATCCTTTTTGTATCCGATTCCACAACAGAGTATATCTTTTTAATGTGTTTACACACAATAAAACTGTTTGTTTTGTGGTAGCTGTTTTAATTCGACGTTCCACCAATATTCTTTTGACCAATGAGATTCAGTACTGTTAGCTCACTCTGCGGTCTTCTCAAGATTGTGAACGTGTTCAGATCCCTTTTGCTTCAAACTGATTGAATTATATTACCTGTGGTACTTTCTGATAGGCATCATATCATATATCTACTACTGCTATATTTGTATTTTCTCCTTCTCAGATCCCTCACTGGCATAATTCGGTAATTTCCTTTTTCTTTTACTACAGTTTGAACATTTTGAGAAAATTCATTTATTCTATCTTTTATAATTTTGTTTTGTCTCAATAACTGTAAATATTTATCTCTATTTAGCGTTGCTTATAAAAAGAGTGTGAAATAGCAGGGAAAATACGGGGAAAGTGTAATATTTAAACAGTACAAAAAGTGTAAGCTTAAAAATTTGGCGGCTAAATTTGGAATTGAAATAAACAGAAATATATTTAGTTTCATTTAAATATAAAAATGTAATTTCTCTTTACATTCTAAACCCTATGCAAAGAAAATTCGAGATAGAACGTCACATATTTACTTTCTGCAGACTAAAACACATTTTTCTCACGATTTTATAAATATAGCTGAGCTTACACTTAGAATTACGGAAATACGAGTTCAGGTAGAGAGCAGGAATACACTTAAATTCCCCCAGTAACAATTTTTCAGTACACAATAAGGTGGGAAGAATTATGTGGTATTCAATTGAGGTTTTACCCATTGAATGAGTTAACGTTCATCGCTATTAGAAAATCCAAAAGATTTGGGCACAAGATACTCAGAAACTGTTTTCTACAAAACTTGACCGACAAATATCCTTTCATCAAATGATACTACATTTATTTCATCGGTCTCAGATAAGCGTAAACCGTTGCGTATGAACCCAATTCGCAGTGTACATGAGAGGGTTCAACAGTGGAAGAAAATGATCTTTCAAAGTTAATCAAATCACTAGTTTTCTCTTTAATATTTTCCCCCAATTTTTGCCCTTTGAAACCCCTTCCTTACGAAAGTAAAAAATAAAAAGACTATTATTCAAATTCAATTTTCCACTTCAGCTGCAATATTTTCAATCATCCACTTCTTTTTCTTCTGCACGTTTCCTGATTTAATTGATTATGAATGTTATCATTCCTGCAGCCACATTTTTTATGCTAGTGTATGTATGTATGTATGTATGTATGTATCTGTCTGCTTGTCTGTTTGTCTGTCTGTCTGTCAGTCTGTCTGTCTGTCTGTCTCTCTCTATAATATATATTTAGATACACACATATATATATATACATAAACACACACATAGTTGGGTGGTTCGTTGGTTGGATTGATATGCCCATTTGCGTCTGCATCTGTATGAGAGGAATGGCGCATAAGAGATAATTAATCTCTAGTGTCAGTCGCCGATTTTTATAAGTATATTGGGAAATTATTTATGTACTCACAAAACCTACTAAATAAACACCGATAATTCTGAAAAATTAGAGAACGTTAATTTTCGTCAGTAAGGAATGTGATTAAAAGTTATTGATTTAAAATTTTGGTGTTGCCAGCAAAGACATATTAAAAATAATGTAAGCATTATTCATATAATTTATTTCGATCTGTCTTATTTGTATATCAAATATGAAAACATGGTCATGAAGGATATGTTTAACTATCTTATTTATCTAAATCTAGATGGAGATTAAGAACATATATATCAAATATCGATTTATTTATGTATTTCTAATATCGACCGACTATCGAGCCAAGGGCCAGAATAAGACCTTCATATCAGAAGAGCTTAATGTCCCCCATTTCAATACTGCGCAAGAGTTAACAGAATGAAAAACATATTGTAAGAATATGGCTTCAAGCTAGTGCAATGTAGAAACCATAGAATGGCGACTGTAGTTATTTCCATTCTTTTCGACTCTGGGGAGGAAATGAACTGAGAAACGACTGATAATTCATTCACGGATGTTGATTCTCCTAACCAGCCATTCATATGCATATTTTCTTACGAAAAGGGAACTATAACATAGATTTATACCATTACGTATTATTCTCAATACTTGTTACTATATAAAGATTTTGAAAGCAATAATGTATATATATATATGTGTATATATATATATTATATATATATATATATATATATATATATATATATATATATGTATGTATGTATGTATGTATGTATGTATGTATGTATGTATGTATGTATGTATGTATGCATGTATGTATATATATACATATATATGTATATATATATATTTATTATATATATATATACATTTAGAGATAGATAGATAGATAGATAGATATAGATAGATAGATAGATAGATAGATAGATAGATAGATAGATAGATAAATAGATAGATAAACACATGCACATATGTAATTATGTATAAGACAGTCTGGTTTGTGCTAAAAATATTTACATCACAAATTCTGAATTCATATTGTGTTGGGCTTTAATGCATTCATGTACAAAATACAAAAGCACTCATATATGCAAATGTAAACGAGAGGAAAATTTGTATTCCGTTATGTGTGCGCGTTTGTATGAATGTCATGTTACACAGGACGTTATTTTCCCTTTAGTATCAGTCTTCGATTTTGATACTTAGGGAATGTTGATAACCGATGATATTGGTAATTTGAAGAGCCAAATTCTTCGCCGCCAGCATGGAGCGTGATTAAAAGATAGAGATTTGCAATTTTTATGACAATAGTAACGAAGGCTTAAAATAATCTATGCAGCGATCAGATTATTTAGCTTCGTTTCGTATTTATTCGTGTATCTGAATAAGTATTGTAAACGAAAACGTAGTAATAAAGGATTTATCAAGCTGTGATGCTAGCCTACATAAAAATTATGAATTGGTTCTATGAACAATATGAGATTAAAAATTAAATATACTGGAACTAGCGGGTCGATAAACTGTGGCGCTACATAGTAGATTTATATATAATTGGTAGCTAAGCATTATAGGATACTCAACTAAAACCACCTTGAAATTTAACTATTCTTCCTGTAATGACTTTCCCGTGTTATTTGACCAATATAATGTGAAAATACTCCCTTAAGCCATTAAAGGTAATTGTATGTAATTATACTCACCTTAAATGTAATTGTATAGACTTTAGCAACTCTCTTAATGGCAGCTGCTTCATCAGAGTGTAGTATTTAGTGTTCAGTAATCTCCCTTTTCACTAGGTAAGCTTGTTAGGTTTTAGTCGCTGATGATCCGATCATACGACAGGTGGCAGTTGGTTACATTTTACTGGTTAACATTCAATGCCGAGTTGATAATAGCCCTACACATGAAACATGCATCATATCAGCAGAAACAATTTTAAAAGAACATTTTACTTGCTCTGAAATTCGTTTAAATACTCAGAAAATAGTTATGCATGAATCTGTCCCTATACGTTTGCCAACTGAAAGAAGATGGCCTGTGTTATTTCAAAATTTACATGTTGGTGTGAAAATGAACAAGCTCATGGAAAAATGGGTCCAAACGCCATTTTATGAAATGCCTTTTATGTTTGATTTATTTTACCCTGTGTCAAGTGGGGGTATAGACCAAAAATTTGATTTATTCAGTTGTAAACTTTCCTGAAAATATTTCAACCGGATAGTTGATAACTATAACCATTTCTCTCTGCTGTAAATTATTACTTTTATTGTTATAATTATCGCTTTGGTGATGTTGGATGCGATGTTGTATCTTTGACCTGTTTATTTCTTCCTGCCTTAGTATTTCTTGGGGCTTTTCATAACTTTATTAACGTTTATAAAAGTTGTACGATATTCTAGCCTCACTGTAGTACGAGATGACATTTAAATGTTTTGCAGAAATTAAGATTAATGGAAGAAATATTCGATGAACAAAGCAGTAGACAACCCTTTCTTCAAAGTAAAACATATAACAAGCCAACAATAAAGAGAAACAAAAAACTAGACAAATTTTGAGTTCATGTCCACTTCCTCATGTAACGAACTTCTACCACTTATACTGAAATCCAACTCTAAGTGAACAGAATGGAAAACTATATATCACCTGAAGACAATAATGATATTGGTATAAAAGAAGCGGATAAGGGAAATGCTGTTGTTAGGAATATGGGATAATACAAAAATGCCGAATTAACACTACTTCAAGAAATAAAATAGTGAATAACTATCAACAAACTAAAACAATACTGAGAGGTAATATCCTCATAAACCCACAGCGAAGAGACTTAACTAATAAAGAAATTGATTATCTGAGGAACTTAATTGCCAAAACCAGTAACATCTACTAACTACTTTCCAAAATGCACAAAAATATAACAATTAGCGATGCCTGCAAAGAATCAACCAGCGTTTGCATAAATATACCATTTCTGAAGGATCTCAAAATTTGGCCGATCGCGGCAAGCCCAGCCCGGGAAACACAGACTTAGAAAACTTCATTGACATACTGTTAAACTCTCTCGTAAAATGTATAACATATTTCATATGGGATGACCTACACCTATTAAGCCAAAAGCCAAATAAAACGCCCACAAAAACAATGTTTCAAGGCAAAACTACCAACTATAGACTCAACTCTAACTGTTAAAAGGTATGGCCGCTTTAACTGCGGAATTTGGTCCAAACTCATTGAGGACACAACATAGATTTTAATTCGAGACAAGTTCTCATAGTGAACAACCAGTTCGCTTGTTTTCAAAAAGTTTAATATATATCATCAAATGCAATGAATGCAGCGAAAACTACATTAGACAAACCAAACTAGACAAATCTCAATCAGGACTAGCCAAATATATTTTAGTGCGCAATATGCTAAATGCAGTCATTATCTCCTTGTTGCAATGCTTAGTCTTGCCGGATCAGAGTGGAATTTGGAACTTTACTTCAGCACCAAATATAAACTAGAACAGCAAAATCAGTCGTGAACACGTGACCGCATCGAAAGATGCAACCTCTTCACGAATTCCCAAAATAACTAGTAGGAGAGAGAAAACAGAAATAAGAAGAGCCACCAACATCATCACCTTCAAGAAAAGCCATAAAAAAGCTGCCGCAACAACAACAACAATATAACATTTGCAACACTAATAATAGCACAGTTAGCAAAGTCAACAAGCATTAAACCAACAACGAACCTTTTACACAGTCGCTCTAACTGTTAGAGAGAGAGAGAGAGAGAGAGAGAGAGAGAGAGAGAGAGAGAGGAGAGAGAGAGAGAGAGAGAGAGAGAGAGAGAGAGGGGAGGGAGAGAGAGAGAGAGAGAGATAAGGAGAGAAATGCTTCATTGATTTATGTAGTTCTAAAAAATAAGAAATCGTTCTCATGAATAGAACACCATTAACAATTTTCTTTTATATCAAGGTAATTTACGGTTAAGCAACTGCAACATAAAAGTCATATCTCACTTACCCGCATTGAAATATCTGCTCTTTCAATTTTCAAGCAGGATTCGTTAATAAAATTTCTACCGCTTAGTAATATTTGCACCTTGGAGGACGTACTATGGCTGATGATGCGATAGTACACAGTGACACTGACACATCTTCATTTATTATTCAAAGTAAGCAGGTATGGGCATCTTTTGTCAGACATGCATTTAATTTAGTTTACATTTTAATTCCTCAATATTTTCCACGGATTTCCCTATCATACCTTTTAAATAATTCATTTGCTTGTTTCGACACCAGATTATGTTCTCATTGGAATTCCAGGACTTGTGTTTCTTCATCTTTTTTTTTAATTACTACGGGATCTTGTGCTGTAACGTGCGTTGTGTTGTGGTTGTCTTACACTGAGTTTTCGTCGTGTTCCTTTGTAAAAGAGATTAAATTGTATTATTATTATCATTATTATTATTATTATTATTATTATTATTATTATTATTATTATTATTATTATTACCTCTTTAGAATTTCTCTTTTTACATTTTCATTTACAGCTACGATTATTTGAATTTTCTATTTAACACTGTTTTACGTTAAATAATTTATGCTAATCATTCGTGATTGGGAACAGGGATTATTTCGTTGACAGATTTGCTAATCTGGTCCATGATTTTTCGTAAGCGCTTTCTTTAGATTGCCAATCAATAAGGCTTTTCTAATTCATGTGCGCACATCACTTGTCCATCTATGTCTCAGTTTTTATGCTTGCAATTATTATTTTTTCATCTCTAGTTCCTTGAATCTCAAAGTTAAATAACATCTGTGGTTTTTCCATGAATCGATAGATGTTAGTAACTACTTCACATTAAAAACGGCTACAGAAATATGTTTAGGAAGTTTACACTTTGTAATTGAGTGTTCATTTCCCTTCATTGATAATACCTGTCAGGGATTGGAACCAATTCCTAGTGTTAAATGTCCCCATTATTGGTGTTGTAATTTGTTGGTAGAATTATTTACGGCTCTTTACTTTTAGAGTCAATATCCCACCGATGTTAACTTTGCCTTTCATCCATTCAATAAAATAATCATAGTTGAGAAGCAGTAGATCAATGTAATTGATCTTCGCTAAATTTGCTGATCTTGTTCCAAAATTATTTTCATTCTTATTATTATTTGATTAAAAAAGTATCTCAGCTTATTTTCCTAGGTATGATGGAAAGTATCAGATGTTCACATCCAGTACACTAAGGTAACACTTGTTTGCTGGTCATGCTTCATGAACTCTGCGGAGAACTCTTGCAGTTCCAAGCAATGATGATTTTGTAGGTGTTCTGTCTTTACATTTGCGCCAATCTTTTTGAGCCATGTTGGTCTTTGGGTGCCGATTCTTCCAAGCGCGCCATTTACTACTATCACGTCACTACATTGTCCAAAACCTGCGTATTGTCCACTTCAAATCGTCATAGACGTTTAATTTTTCCTCTTGCTTTCTCTTTGATCTCAATGTCCCCGGTATATGCTATGTCGATTACCATGCATTTTTGTTTGTTCACCACAACAATGTCAGGTTTCCGATATCTGATCTGAGGGTCACATTGAATCATTGCTTCCCACAAAATTTTGTAGTATTCATTCTCCTTAACCACTGTGATCTACAGTTTTGTTCTTTGTAGGCCGTGATTTCCAAAAAGCTCCGAAAGGATCATTCTTGATACATTGTCATGTCATCTTTTATAATCTCGTTGTGTCCATTTCGGGCATTCGCTAACAATGTGCCATCCCGTTTTACTCCTCTGAACACACATTCTGTATTTGTAGCTCTCAGTTGTGTTGTCAATTCTGCACTTCACATAGTTCGTCCATAATGCTTATTCTTGTGCTGCACTCATAAATGATTCTGTTTCTATCTTCAGGTCACTACTCTGTATCCATAACCACCGGTCTTAGGCATCTGTCTTGGCGTTCGTATCTTTTGCTAACTGATCACACATGCTTTTGCCTTCCGTGCTATTTCTTTTTTGTTCCTTTTTTTCTTTTAGTTTTTTCCTCTTTTGGTTCTGTCTTTACACAATTAACAATTTTGATGATACCGGTCTCCTACATGTTTCAGCAATGTTTTACATATCACGCTAAGTTATTTTCTTCTGCTTCTACACAATCCTGGCAACTGATCAAACTTCTCCCACCCTTTCTTCTGAACAAGTACAACCTATCAGTGCCTTTCTTGGAATGGAATGTTCTGAATACTCTGCAGTGAATACTATGAATATTTAAATTTGTGAAAATTGAACGCAGCGAATGCAATGAATATTAAATTTGCGAGAAGTTGTAGCTAAAAAGTTTAATAAACTTGAGAAATCGAAATTATAGGACATTTCTTAGAACATGAATTTATAAAAAAATATTTGCAGACGGTCAACCCATTAATAATTGCTTTCTTTTAGCTTTCTCCATTATATTATAGATGTTGAACCACCGTTATTTGTAAATGCTTAATCAAGTATCTCAGCTGGTTGAGACACGTTTATTGAAAATTTTATTTAACAAGTATTTTGCTTGCATTGTTCGTATTGTAGCGGTAAGATTTTGCACAGTTCTGTTGACCTTTCTATTGACTCCTACCAGCGTTCTATTGCACCGTTCTTTTGACTCCTACCAGCGTTCAGTTATAATTTCGGACAGAAACGCAGCTGAAGGTGAAATAAATTTCTCAACAAAGAGAAATATAATTTCCCATTGTTGCTATGACGTCAGTAACAAATGTACCAGCAGCAAAGATACTGATGAGGAAGACTACATTAGCAGCAGCAGCATCACCACCACCACCACAAACAACAGAAATAACAACAATAACAGCAACTGGGATCTTTTCTGTTTGATGGACGGAATTTTCTAGTTAACTAAAAAATTTGAAACTTCGTATACTGGTAGAATGTGTCAAAAAAAACAAAAACATTATTGTAAACAAAATTGAAAACAAAATTGTAATTTATAACTTAAACGTAGTTTAATTTTACGAATTTTAACCAATAAAACCCCAGCATTGCTGCGTTATCGATATTGATAAAGAAATATAGCAGACGCACGACACACACACACACACACACACACACACACACACACACTCTCACTCTCTCTCTCTCTCTCTCTCTCTAAAACACATGCATATACATTTGCACAAGCACATAGTAATTAATATATAAGAGTACACACACATACAAACGGACATATACATGCACACACATACGCACACAAGCATACATACACATTCGTGAGTTGCCCCATGCCGTAACAGATTTACACAAAAAGTAAATAAACTAGAAGGGGGGGTCAATGTTTCATCGTTTCGGGGTCGATAAATTAAGTACCAATTACGCACTGGTGTCGAGGATTTTTTTCACAACTTATATCACAGCTTCCGACAAGCTGGGGCATCCTTTTATGAAAAAATATTTCGCAAATTTTTACAAATGGCGGTGCCCCAGAATGGCCAAAGCTCGTGAGCTGAAACTAGATAAAATAAAAAATAAAAATAATACGAATCACACTCCACGCGCAAACTCTAGACCGATTTAGGCATATTATTGTTTTGTTTTTGTTGTTTCTGGCCCTTCAAAACCATGGGAGAAGCCTTTTCGGTAAAAAAAATTAAGGAAATATTCAAAATATATCGTTAATATTTTTATTGGGCGACGAAATTCATCGATTTAAGAGATATAGCAGTTATTTCTAGCACATGTAGACAGAAGAGAGAGAAAGGATGAATAAGACGTGTGCGTGTGAGTTTTTAGACGCAACAAATAATTTGAGCTCGAATGCTGCAATTTCATTGGTTAAAATTCGTAGAATTAAACTGCGTTAAAGTTACGAATTACAATTTTGTTTTCAATTTTGCTTACAATAATGTTTTCTTTTGACACATTCTACCAGTATACGAAGTTTCAAATTGTTTAGTTAACTAGAAAATTCCGTCCATCAAACAGAAAAGATCCCAGCAAATGTATCAACAACATTGATGAACAAAATCGAAAACAAAGAAAGTAACATGAACAATACGATTGAAAAGAACAGCGACGACGACAACGACACCACCATCACCACCAACAATAGCAGGAGCAGCAATAATAACAAAGCTACTTCCTTTTCTAAAGTCGTTAGCAATTGGGCTATTTTTTCAGTGGATGACTAATAAAATTAAGGCTCTGAAATACAAGAGTGACATTATGAAACCAGGTATTATGCGCCTTAGTGAGGAGGGAAAATACTCCGAAAGAGGAATAATTTTTTTTATAAATAATGTGTTTCTCGCAAGGAGAGGAAACCTCAGTTTCCTACTCCGGCAGAAACTGAAAAATGCTTCGAAGATGTGTAGTCCCTAGTGCTACACATGCAAAAATATAGACGATATGGGATGGTCACTGGTGTATGCAGAAGTGAGCAAGAAGTCAGAGGAATGGCTACTATAACTTGCTCTCTTTGTGCCTCTCTGTCTCACTCTTTCTCGCTCTTCATATATATATATATATATATATATATACGGAGATGTACTCGCATAGCAAGTAATTTGATCTGAGATCGTGTGCTGAAACGAAAACAATTGCAGCGTGGAAGGTGTTTATAAGCCATTTAAGAAACACACAAAAGCCGTTCGATTCACTTCAACATTTAAGTTTAATTTGTCAAAATATTTTCGTCGCTAAAATCCGCGACCGGTTCACTGACAAAGTCCGTGCTGCATCGGACTTTGTCAGTGAACAGGTCGCCGATTTTAGCGAAGAAAATATTTTGACAAATTAAACTTAAATGTTGAAGTGAATCGAACGGCTTTTGTGTGTTTCTTAAATGGCTTATAAACACCTTCCACGCTGTAATTGTATATATATATATATATAATATATATATATATATAATATATATATATAATATGTACATATATATATGTATATATATGTATATATATATGTATATATATATATAATGTATATATATATATATATATATATATAATATATATATCACAATCAAGGAACGGCCATAATAGGCCATTCACCCACTAGAAATAACAGCCAAAGCTTTAACCGCAAAATAACATCAATTCCGTAAACCAGGAGAAAATTAAAAAACATTTACCCTGTAATTTCTTATACGATGCACCGTTTCATCTACTGTTTAATGGTAAACTAACCTGATTAAATTAAATCAGGCCAATCTTCCATAGGCCCTTAGAATCATCAGTAAGAAATAGCCAAGTCGGAACAGATATTTTCACGAGGCATTTCCGTCCCTGCCTCGGCAATATCTGACCTAAAATTTTCAAATCATCACACTCGCGCCAAATTTATCGGCAGCAAATAAATATAAGCCGCCGATTCCATTACGGAATTAACCAGAAAATTCATAATTAATCAATATAGGGTGGCAAAAAATTTTGTAGAATTGTTTTGCCACCAGCGGCCTAGTGGGAAAAAATTAAATAGTCATAGACCATTTTTAAGTTCAACACCACAATCAAGGAACGGCCATAATAGGCCATTCACCCACTAGAAATAACAGCCAAAGCTTTAACCGCAAAATAACATCAATTCCGTAAACCAGGAGAAAATTAAAAAACATTTACCCTGTAATTTCTTATACGATGCACCGTTTCATCTACTGTTTAATGGTAAACTAACCTGATTAAATTAAATCAGGCCAATCTTCCGTAGGCCCTTAGAATCATCAGTAAGAAATAGCCAAGTCGGAACAGATATTTTCACGAGGCATTTCCGTCCCTGCCTCGGCAATATCTGACCTAAAATTTTCAAATCATCGCACTCGCGCCAAATTTATCGGCAGCAAATAAATATAAGCCGCCGATTCCATTACGGAATTAACCAGAAAATTCATAATTAATCAATATAGGGTGGCAAAAAATTTTGTAGAATTTTTTTGCCACCAGCGGCCTAGTGGGAAAAAATTAAATAGTCATAGACCATTTTTAAGTTCAACATCACAATCAAGGAACGGCCATAATAGGCCATTCACCCACTAGAAATAACAGCCAAAGCTTTAACCGCAAAATAACATCAATTCCGTAAACAGGAGAAAATTAAAAAACATTTACCCTGTAATTTCTTATACGATGCACCGTTTCATCTACTGTTAAATGGTAAACTAACCTGATTAAATTAAATCAGGCCAATCTTCCATAGGCCCTTAGAATCATCAGTAAGAAATAGCCAAGTCGGAACAGATATTTTCACGAGGCATTTCCGTCCCTGC
>NC_042997.1:135364418-135491918 GCF_006345805.1 Octopus sinensis | reverse complement strand
CAACTATGATATTGCAGCTATAAGCTACCACACTTTATGGTGACACGTCCTCCATTAAACAAAATCTCACCGTTGAAAGAAACTGTTGGTTCAGCTATTTCTAAATATGAAACATGTGTAGAACTAGTTTTACCGAAAACGGTAACTTGCTTTTCGTGCTGCTACGAAAAGGAAGGAATACAATTCAAATATACTTTACTTAACACATTCTCTGTACATGACGCATTGGACAAAAATGTATACAAGAATATTTGTATATATGCAATTTTACGAACACTTTTGTGTAATTTGTTCTTCCGTTCTAACACAGTAACTACTGATTTATATAACCTCAACTACCAGATTTTATACCTATTTCTTTACTACCCACAAGGGACTAAACACAGAAGGGACAAACAAGGACAGACAAACGGATTAAGTCGATTATATCGACCCCAGTGCATTACTGGTACTTATTTAATCGACCTCGAAAGGATGAAAGTCGACCTCGGCGGAATTTGAACTCAGAACGTAACAGTAGACGAAATACAGCTAAGCGTCTTGCCCGGCGTGCTAACGTTTCTGCCAGCTCGCCGCCTTCTACCAGATTATATACCATGATCTGTTGTGCGTATTATCTGAAATGCCGCTATATATTATTTTGAACTACTGTTTTCGTATCACTATCTGTGATAATAACTACGCCAAATAGATGTGATATATTTAAATGCTTACTTTTCCCCTTCCTCTCATGATGCCTTGATATTGTATAGACTGAGTTACCCCTTAACATACCGCCGCTAGTATGATGAATCCTAGATTTTTTAAGGTTAAGGTTTCTAATTTGGACTTGAAAAAATGATGTTAAGTTAGATTAGCAATTAGTACTGCAATATGATTTACAGCAGATACGAGTTTCGAATCGTGTAGGCAATGTTACACATTTTTTTTTATTATATCAGATACATTTAATACTATATCTTCTAACTGTGCAGGCTCAATTATTATTGGACTTATTGGTTTAAGGGGTCCTTCCTGACAGGTAGGGCTGATGTAAGACGTATAACACTGCTACTTGGCTTCGTTCAGATATGAGATTTCATTTCTGTAGGGAACCTTGCAACTTTTCTCTTCTTTAGTATTAGAAAGACACTGGCTTAGAAACATCAGTTAAAAATAATACCAAATATATGTAGTAAATTTTTGAAATAAAATCATACATATATGTAAATATATTTTGTATGCATTTGCTATCTTCTCTATTCTTTTAACACACTAATTATTTTGCTGAGTGTTTAGACGTTGTCTTAATTTCAAAACCCAAATACTCTGTATTCTGAAAAATTCTCCTATATTCATTCACCTATTATAGTAACATATATTTAAAGTATGTCAGTTATGAATATATATTCTTTAAAAAATCATTAAGTATCCTTTCTAATGGTACGTATATAGCAACCGCAATCATGTGATTCAAAATAAGCATATTCTCTTTACAGTGAAAATGTCAAATGGATATCACTGTTGCAAACAGTAATGAGATGTGTATATAATTTCCAAATAACCATGAAATGAAACCTCTCTTAGAGACAAAATACTGTAATATTATTTCCTTACTTCTTCACCCTCACAATCATTATCTTATACTTGACTATCTCATTTTCTCTCATCTACTCAGCATTATACTCTTCTGCATATGATCTATGTATGTAACGCTTTGACAACAGTAACTATACAATTATTTCACAATGAAACTATGGAACCATTTCGCTACGCAATAAAATTGCAAACTAATCTATTGTAGACACAACATATATATAATTTGCATTTTTCGCATAACATCTGAGTGATAGATATTTTAAATTTGGATAAACATTTGTGATATATTTTTCTTAGAAAACGCATCTCAGTTGGGTATGTACAAAATTTCGTTCACTAGCATTTTGGGTACAATTTCTGCCATGTGCTGTATTTTACGCTATCTCCACATTCATAATGAGCCACAATACGGTCACTTTAAAATTCAGACAGTTCCAAGACTTCTTTTGTACATGGCAGGATTAAACAGTCACATATAGAATCGGAAACATAACAAGGTCATTTAATAAAAAAATAAACCTTTACAAATAAATAATAATAATCCATGGATGGAATCTATAAACATTTTCATGTATCGCTACGCGCGTTTCCACAAGTCACATAATTCTTACGATCATATTCCGTATTCCTAAGATGATTACAATATAGTCTATAGTATCCATGGACATCGGGCAGGTCATAATCCACCCGTTCGCTTCCTCAGGCAATATTGCATTAACGTCGGAAGCAACGCATGTATAATTGAAGGCTGTTTATCAATTTTCAGCAATGAAATGGTTGAAGGTTGTATGTGGCCAGTTCTATATGTATTTGGTGGGAATCGGTCGAAGATAATAGAAAGAGAGAGAGAGAGAGAGAGAGAGAGAGAGAGAAATGGTAATGATAAAAAGAGAGGGAGATAAGTGTGTTGCTATTATCAAAACAAGTCGAACATCATCACTATGATTTAAGTAACATGCGACATGCGATTTGTGGAAACGCACGTAGCGATGCATTAAAGTGTTCATAAATTCCGCCTATTGTTTAGTATGTATCCTATATGACATCGGCACAGCACGGTACAACTCTATAAAACTGCTTTTGGGAGTTGGTATCACTAGGATGTAGCCGACATAATAAAATAGAAACGTTTATATGCCTACTCAAAAACGTTTCCAGTAAACGATCTTAAAGGATACATACATACATACATACATACATACATACATACATACATACATACATACATATATATTTATATATATTTATATATTTATATATATATATATATACATATAAATTTAAATTTAAAATAATAAGGGTAAAAAATTGAATATTAATTAGATTAATATCAATTTAAAACCAGTGGTCAAGCATATTAAAATCTGAAGGTTCAGAAAATTATATTACATACATATAAGAGGGATGTCCACTACGTGGACAATCCTTTTGTTAGAAGTAGATCCGTTATGGTCTTACCACTATGAAAGGAATGGTCTCAAGAGAATTTAGCAAACGCCAGAACGTAAGAGAGCAAGGCAAATGACAAGAAACAAAAATATAGATTAATCACAGACATGTTTCGCTATCAAGAGTTACGCAGTTTTACTTACGCAATTCTCCGTAGCTCTTCGGTATGATCGTCATGGTGGCCATCCCTCTTATATGTATATGTATATATATATATATATATATATATATATATATATATATATATATAATATATATATATATATATATATATATATATAATATATATATATATATTATATATATATATATATATAATATAATATATATATATATAATTAATCAATATAGCGGATGAAACGGTATACCGTACAAGAAATTACAGGGTAAATGTTTTTTTTAATTTTCTCCTGTTTACGGAATTAATCTTTATTTGCGGTAGAAGCTTTGGCTGTTATTTCTAGTGGGTGAATGGCCTATTATGGCCGTTCCTTAATTGTTAATATATATATATATATATATATATATATATATATATATTCTAGTTTCAGCTCAGAGCTGCGGCCATGCTGATGCACCGCCGTTTTGTGCTACACTGTTATTACGACGAACCTCGTCTAATATGTGGCACTTGGTGAAGAATGGAGTTTGATACAGCTACTCTCATTTGCACCTCTTGCTGTAATGTAGGTTCATCTGGGACTCTTGACAGGAAGATGTCCAGCTTTGATTTAAAAACCGTTACATCTACTTTGTGCAAGTTCCTCAGACTCTTTGGGAGAATATTAAAAAGTTGTGGGCCCTTGAAACCCAGGCTGTTGCAGAAGCTGGTCCTGAAGCGTGATGGCATTGCTGGGATCTTTGGCACTATGCAGTGTCGTCCCGTTCTAGCATTGGTGTAGCTTACAATGCCAAAATTTGGTACAATTCCTTCCAGGATCTTCCAGACATATATTACTGCATACCTCTCCCGTCTTCTCTCCAGGGAGTAGAGTCTTAGCTGTTTCAACCTTTCCCAGTAGCTGAGCTGTTGCAAATAGACGATCTTCTTTGTGAATATTCTCTGGATTGCTTCAAGGTCCGCTGTTAATTTTACACTGGTGGGTGACCATAGCTGTGAGCAGTAATCCAGGCGACTGAGGACGAATATCCGCCAGAGGACCATCATGGTTTCCTTATCTCTGGTTCTGAATGTTCTTAGGATTTCACCCAGCCAGTCGTCTGCACTTTGTCGCCATCCTGGTAATGTGCACTTGGAAAGAGGTATCATCACTCATGTCGATACCCAGGTCCCCCACAGAATTAGGCTCTGGGATTGAAATTCCCTGTGGACCGGTGTATCCTGTAAGTTTAATATTCAGTTTTGGATGCTGGTAGCGCAGAGCCTGGAATTTTTCAGCATTAAACTGCATATTATTATCCTCAGGGCATCTGTAGATTGACTCCAACTCCTGCTGCAGGTGTGCAATATCGCTGGGGTTCTGTATTTTCTGCGAGACTTTCGTATCGTCCGCATAGCTGGCCAGAGTGGCTACCCGGGCATTTGAGAGGGCCACTATAAAAAGCAGTGGTCCCAAGACAGTGCCCTGTGGAACACCGCTCTGTGGAACACCGCTCACTATTTGTGTGTTCATAGAGGTGGCTCCATTAACCACTACTGCCTGACTCCTATCTTTCAGGAAGTCATGCAACCACACTCCAAGTTTTCCAGCTATGCCGAGGTCACGTAGTTTGTGGCATATCATACCATGATCCACCTTGTCAAAAGCTTTTGCAAAATCAAGGTAGATTACGTCCACATTTGATTTGTTGAGAAACTGCCTCAACACCCAGTCATAATGCTGTAAGAGCTGGGTGAGGCAGCTCCTACCTGGTCGAAAACCATGCTGGGTATTACTCAGCAAGTTATTCTCCTCAAGGAATGCGATTAGTTTCTTTCTGACTATCTGTTCCATGACTTTGCTGATGTGTGAAGTCAGAGAGATAGGCCTATAGTTTTGTGGCATCTGCTCTACGTCCCCCTTTATGTATTGGGCATATTATACCCTCCTTCAGCTTGCTTGGCAGTTTGCCATTCGCAAGAAAGCTCTGGAAGAGAATCTTGAGGGGTTTTGCCAGGGCATGCTTACACGCTTTCAGGAGGATGGCTTGGAAACCGTCTGGACCAGCAGCTGAGTTTGTGTCCACTTCATCTATGGCTAGTAGGACATCTTTTTCGCTAATGTCAATACATTCTATTGTAACCGCCTCGCTGGTTATAGGTGAGGCGGCAAAGAAGTCCACTGGTTCGTTCACTTGTCTGTGTTCTAACAGGGTGGTAAAGACACTTTTGAACTGGTCATTCAGCATCTCACTGATCATAGTTGGACTGTCTGTGAGGGAGCCATCCTTTTGGAGGAGGGGTCCTATCTTGTAGTGCACTGAGACTGTTTCTTTCGCGTAATGAAAGAAGGCCTTTGGGTTTGATTTAATGTTATTTATAACCCAGGCTTCTTTGTCTGCTTTCTCCTTCACATAGGATTGTTGCAGCCTTTTTTCGATCTCCATCAGTGTTGTTTTTAGGCGGGACGTTTCGCTACTTTTGGGATGTTGGTTGAGACGATTTGCAACCTTCGTCCGTCGTCTCATGAGGATCTTCCTGTCTCTTGGAATCTTGCTCCTATTTGTTTTGGCCTTGTGCTCTGGGACATATTTCTGGCATACGGCTTGCACAGAAGACATGAAACATTCTAGTTTCATGTCAATGTCTGGTGTGGAGAGACATTCCGGCCAGTCCTCTCTAAGGATCTCTTTTAGGATCGATTTCCAATCTGCTTTGTGGAAGTTCAGATTGGAGAGATTTCGGGTGCTTCCTTTAGGCTGTATGTCTCTGGTTACTTTCGGCCCAAACATAGACAGTTCTATTATGTTGTGATCCGAAACTGATGTCGGTTTCACTTTCACATCATGAATGATGTCCATATTGTTCGTGAAGCAGAGATCCAGAATGTTATTCGCCCTAGTTGGCTTGAGTACAACTTGCTCCATGAATAAGGCATTGGTGAGGTTGAGCAGGGACTCCACCTGTACTTGCTTGCAATGATTCATTCCTGAGAGTATGTGACCTTCGGGCAATTTGACGTTGGGGAAGTTAAAATCATAAGAAATATGGTCACGTGGTGTTCCAGATTCATGAGGATTTCTTTAATTCTTGTGAGGCAATCTTCAAACTTGCCTATATGATTTGGGGCATCCGGTGGGCAATATGTATTGCATATGACTATATTATGTTGTCTTATGTATACAATTAAGGTGTCACATACCGAATTTGAGTATGTCATCAAGACCTGGGGTATGAGGTCATCTCGGATGTCTACAGCAACTCCACCATGGCTCCTTTCCCTTCTGTCTGTTCGCAGTATGGCATAGTTTGGTATGTGTACTTCTGCATCCTCTATATCAGGGTTGAGGTGAGTTTCCACAAGTGTTATGCATAGGGCTTGATTGCATGCAGTAAGATCTCTCTCGAAAGAAATTTTGTTTCTATTTTGATGCAACAGGCCACCAATATTTAGTTAAAGTATTGGGGTGACGGCTGTGCAGGCGTTAGGGGAGGCCATCCCGTGTCTGTTGACTGTGGTGGTCTTGCATAGTGGTGGGCAGGGTTCCTTCTCTGTGCTTGGAGTAGCCAGGTTAGCTGACGGACAATTATTTCCGCCATGCATAAAAAAGCCTTTGGCTCAGCTGCTGCGTTGCGCAGAACAGCTGAGGAGCGCACTTCGTTTTTGAAAGTTTTCCTGGGAGACATTTCTTGTGTTCCCTCGGTAAAGTTTTTCTCTTTGAGTCACCTGAAGTTCTGGCGGGGTGTCGGGTGGGCGAACCGGCAGTTCTTGCCGTCCTCATCATGACAACATCTGCCCCGCAGGTAGAACTTACAGGCTCTTCGGTGCCTTCCAGATTTCTTCTTTCCTGAAGTGTACTGGGTGGCATTGGATCCTCCATGGGGTTCTCTGCTGTTTGTGTGGTGGGTTGGGGTTTCAGCTTTGGTTGTTTTGCCTTCTCTTCCTTTTCCCTCCTTATTTTTGTTTTCGGTCCTTCCTTTTTTTCTTCTGCTTTTCTAATTTTTCTAATTTTTCATTTTTTCGTAGGACCACTGGTACAGGGGGGCTTCCGGTTTCTGCTCCCTTGGCTCCCCTATCCTTTACTTCTTGGTCGTTCACCGGGGTGGGTGATCCATTTTCCTGAGGAACCCCTGGATCACAGATTTTTCCGGCTTCCTTCTCTTTTTCGTCCTCTTCATCCTCATCAGCTTTGCCACAATAATTTTCAATTATGTTGTCCAGTGTTTTGATGTGTGGTAAGACCGGGTAAACTCATTTTTCTTCCGCTCTATCTGGTCAATGGTTTTATGAAAACCATTGTTTTTTAGCGCGGCAGTGATGATGTTGTTCGGCGGATCGCCACTAGCAATCGCCCATGCTCTCAGCGGAAGATTTAACTCTTTCTTTTCACAATTTGGTGCCATCTTCGTTTTGAGGTCCAGAGGGGGAGTCGAGGCTAGAAGGGTAATTAGGGATAGAAAGAGATAGAGACGGAGAAACACAGAGGGGGGAAATAGGGAAAGAGAGAGGGAGATAGGAAGGAAAGAGAGAGGTGCTATTAAAGAAATCGAGAGCGTGATAGGAGGAAAGCAAGGGGGTGTGGTGTGTTAAAAAGATAGAGGAAGGTAGGGGAGGGGGAGAGGAAGGGAATAGAAGGAGAGACAGAGTGAAGGAGAAGAGGGGAAGAGAAAGAGAGGCAGAGTGAAGGAGAGGAGGGGAAGAGAAAGAGAAACAGAGGGGAGGAGAGGATAGCAAGAGAAAGAGAGACAGAGTGAAGGAGAGACAAGATGAAGGATGTGAGAGAGAGGGAGAGACAGAGTGAGAAGAATGGGCGGATGAGAAGTATATAAGAGAGAGAGGGTGAGGTGTCGAGAGGAGAGGTAGATGTAAGATGGAAAGGAAAGAGAAATGAGAGAAGAGGAGGATATGAAAGGGAGCAGGGGAGATGAGAAAAAGAGTAAGATATGTAACTGAAATGTTAGCTTAAAAATTTAATATACAAACAATCGTAACTGAGATGTCAGCTTAAAAAATTAATAAACAAACAATCGTAACCGATATGTTAGCCTACAAAATTAATAAACAAACAATCGTATTGGAGATGTTAGCCTAAAAAATTACTAAACAAACAATCGTATCTGAGATGTTAGCTAGAAAATTAATAAACAGACAATTGCATGCGATACTTATCTTGAAAGGTACAGTCCAAACCCACGTGCTTGTACGAAGAAATTTTCTTTCACGAAAAGATTTGTCACAATTTGCTTTTCGGCGAATATTCTAACATGCGTAAACAACTTTACTGTATTATATATGGCTTCAAGAGAAATATATTACGTTTATAAATAATATATTTTCAATTAAAGTATTTTAGTAGACTTTATGAGTTAACAAATTCTACTTTTTGTTACTTTTAGTAGAATATTTCGTCGATTTATGCAAACCTTTCTGTTTTTTCACAGAGCAAAAGCAAACACGTCTTTCCTCTACGAAATATATATGTGTACATATATATATATATATATAAAATATATATATATGTAAAATATATATATATAATATATATATAAAATATATATATATATATAAAATATATATATATGTAAAATATATATATATATATATATGATATATATATATATGTAATATATATATATATATATATATATATAATATAAATATATATATATATATATAAAATATATATATATGTAATATATATATATATATATAAAATATATATATATGTAATATATAATATATATAATATATATATATTATATAAAATATATATATATATAATACATATATATATATAAAATATATATAATATAATATATATATATAAATATATATATTATATATATATATATTAATATATATATATATATATATATATATATATTATATATATATATGTATATATATATATATGTATATATATATATATATATATATATATATATATATGTATATATATATAAATATATATATATTATATATATATATTATATATATATATATATGTGTGTGTATGTATATCTGTGTATATGTAGGGTGGTTATGCATGTATATATGTACGTAATAATGATATCACTACATGGTACTTGGGCTAAAATTAACATTTTACATAAAAAGAAATGAAAACATTATCTCATGCAAAAATAAAAGTATTTGAAAAATCAAAATATATCAACAAGTTTATGGCTCAGAGATAATAGTTTACTCAAACTAGCTGACCCTCTGCTGCTACAACGTCCTCAAAGCAGCTCCGCAACCTGGCGCTTGCGCTCATTTCTGCGTCCCTTAGAGAATCTTCGAATACCTCTTTGATCTTGGCAATCAGCCTTTTGGGATCGATAAATTAAGTACCAGTTGCGTGCTGGGATCGATCTAATCGACTGGCCCCTCCCCCAAATTTGGGGCCTTGTGGCTAGAGTAGAAAATAATATTCATATGGCTTCCAGCCCTTCATGTTACCTAGCCTTTTCTCAACAACAATTTTAATCTTCATGCTCTCCAACGCTGTTGACTGTCCTCCAAACACAGAGCTGTTCCTAAAAAAGTTAAACATGAAACACCTTTAAATATAACCTGAACACGTTATATGTACATGTGACACACAGAGACACGCACGCGTACACACACATACATATATAATAATAGAGTTTATTATAGTGTGGACTGTGTTGCCCGTTGACAGGTCATTTAATTGTCGAATACAGCTTGGAAGGTTCAGGTTCTGTAATTTAAATAGGTGAAGGTTTTATGTTGCCTTCGTTTACTGCTTAGCACGGTAATATGATAGACAGTAGATGTGAAGTTTGACTCTAGCAGTCCATATAAAAGTTTAAAACACTCACGCTCACACAAGCATTTATTCATTTGTATCTTACGCCGATGTATATTGGTGAAAGATATAGATATCAGCAGGTTTTTGTTATACTCATTTGTCACATTCACTGTCATAAATGCTGCAAACCAGTGATTAGTCTGCTAGAAATTCGGTATCGTCAATGCGATATCATACAAACAAATAAAATATCATAATGTGTATTTATGTATGGAGGACTGTATACCTGTTGCGTTTTTATTTGTTTCAAATATCCAAGGAAATTTCGAAACCGATTCTTCTTTGACATGTAATTAAAATAAACCACAATCTGAAAATGAATTTATGCACATCACACCATACAATGTGTATCTGATAACAGCCTGACTTTTACTATGCTATATAGACATAAATCTACGCTTCGGAGCATTATGAAACATGACCTGTATTTTTCGTGTCTATTTCAAATTCTCTTTAGAATCTATAAATAGCATTTTTCAATTTCAAGAATGCAATAAATATTGATAAATTAATTTTAAGTTTCATGGTGATGTCGATTACAACTAAATATACTCGACTTATAATTTGGATTAACTCGTAGCAACGTTAGAAATTATTGTTCAATCATTTTGAAAAGTGCAATCACTTATAAGACTAGAATACTATGTACAACAAGGTTAAAGGGCACACCTAAAATTTACCTCTGACCCGCTCAAACCTAGAATTGATCTCTATTGAAAATACTGTACGGTCCATGGCTGGCAAGAATTTTGAATATCATGGCCTACGAGCTACAGTATGACCTGCAGCTACAACTTCTATTTGAGAGATTTTTCAGCCAGCAAGTTATGATAATGAACGTTTATACAAGGTTCATATAATTAGTGACGTATGGGTCCTGAGGATAGTTTTCCTTGAGGTTTTCAGTAGTGGAATGGGCAAAACATTTGACGAAAGTTCGTTTACTCGAGTATCTTACTATTTCAATGACCTTATTTGAAACTATTTCCCTTTTACGAAGCCACTGTTTAACATTTCGATAGATCCATTTTTCGTCACCAATCACAAGTCTATCCAAAAAGGGTGAAATGAGTTCGGGAGAATGGAGAGAAGAGCAGATGTCAACTCGGGATTTGCGGTTGCTTTCGGACAATTCATGGGGCACCCATTTTCCAATGTATTGAAGATGACGTTAAACAGTTGTATGGTTTGAACTAAGACTTATTGCCAATTCTTCAACTGATAATGCAAGATCTTCTTCAAGTGATGCCTCAAGCAGCTTATCATCAAACCCAACTGGACGTTCTGTTCGATCTTCATCTTCAAGGCTGAAATCTCCACTTCTGAACTTTCTAAACCATTTTTTACAAATTCTTCCATTCAAGCATTCTTTCCTATAAACTGAGTGTATGTTTCGAGTCGCTTCGGCTGCAGAGATTCCTTTTTAGTACTCAAATGCTCTTTGGATACTTCCATGTTAGAAAGGGTTTTAATCAAAGAAATTTTAATTCTGTTCTTCTGTAAAATAGTTTAAATGTACACAAATGCATAAAAATAATTTTTAATTCCATTAGACCTTCTAAAATACTATTAAATTTCATTCAGTTTTTAAAAACGTAAAACCGGACAGAACTTATCGGATGACCGGATAGCATATTCAATTAATTATTGGAGTTTATTCAATTTATTGTTCGAGAGTATTTGAGTCATTGCTTAGGTGTATACATCTTATTGTCCCAGCGCACTCTACGCAGAGCTCTTGTGAACTTCATTATGTAGATCTGTTATAGCTGTTTCTATATGAGATATCTTGCTTCAAATCTAGCTCTGGTTTAAATTTATTCGAGTAGCCTGACGACATATTTTTTAATTATTTATTACATGTATCAAAACTTACTTGAGACGGTGAGTCTTGCCAGGCTTTGGTTGTCTCTTGTACTTCCCTGCTGTTTGACAAACAGCACAGTATTCATTACTTTGATCAGGTTATCTAGCACTAAGTTTCTCCGTTGATTACAGTTTTGCAGCAAATGTATGTTTTTCTTGTGTTTTCCAAAGAACTTTGTGCATTAAACTGTCAGAGAAGATTGATTTCAAACAGTGCCAGACAAACTTATCAGCTGTTGGTAATTCGAAACTTGAAAAATCAAATATACATTACTGCTCTCCCTGCATCTATACAAGACAGCTACCAGTGAGTCATTTTACTAAGGTTATAAATATAAGCCCCGTCAAACTACAACATTCCAGTAGACAGCGTGGTATTTAAACCAGCAATAGTACAGACAAGACAAAAAGATTTACGATACGAAATACGATATCTGGTCTTCATCATACAGGTGTTGACGGCATTATTTCTAACGAGTGATTCATTATAACTTCCAGCGAAAGATCAATAAAATGTACTTTTTAAAAAAAAAATTCGCTTTGTATTCTGAATTTACACAAAGGAGAATGAAAAAGAAATGCAATTAAAACTAGTTTCACTTTTGTTTCGTATATTTTCTCAATTATTATTTCTTTGTTAACATTTAAAATTAATAAAGTCAGTCTAATGTTAATGTAATGTTACATTCCAAAAAAAAAATCATTTAAATAATTTCTTTAGAAAAACTTAGAATGGTAAATTGATTATCTTATTTCTCTCTGTTTTTCTCATCTTACCTTCACTCTTTCTCCGACGCATACATTCCTATCCGTACATATTCACAAACACTCCACTCGTTCAAACTCTGTTAAATTCGAGTTGCTTATTACTAATCGATGATGACTATATTTAAATTTGACCGCTTATGCTTGATGTGCTGTATTAAACGCAAATAGGACATGCACCTGTTTAAATAGAAGAGTTCAGTTACGGCAATGCACATATTCTCAATGTATCTTTTCACAGGTTTTCGTTTTTTTTATTCCTGCACTGAAAATACGAAAGCTAGCAGTTCACAATATGTTATTCCTCTTTTAAAGACTAGCATTGCTCCTTTTGAATGTGGACATTAGGTAGTCTTTCAGCAGCTTCTTTGCACTGTAGTCAGGTATTTTATTGCTGTAGGCTATAAATGATTCAGTGAGGAAAATGAGAATCAGATATTCCTATGACATGGGTTCGCATCTGTTTATTTGGAATTCGATATTTCTGGTCTTGGTTTCATAGAAGTCTACCGTTCAATTCTGACTTCAGATAATATCAGAATTAAAATAATCTTCTTATGCTATTTAAAGTCCTCCAGTAGCATGATATGACGGTTCTATGTATACTTAACTCCGCATTCATGGAGGAGTTTGGACAGTTTCTAAGGAATGCAAACATTTGAAGTTTGCTGCTGTCATGTATATCTTCGTCACATACCATTGTTGGGAATGCTGTTTCTTAGTTATACGTATTCAGAGACGTATTCGTTGATTTTATGTTTTGTTGTTAGATTTAGAAAGTGCAATACAGATAGGTTGCAGGGTGCCAGTGACAGATGATCTCATATCAACTACTGTTATAGCTAATTTCATAAACTGTAACATTAGCTGAAGTTATAGATTGTTGCGAGTCTGTAGTTCAATTAAATGCTCTGATATAAGCTTGTTGATAACCTGCAGCCTTCTCATCCTGAAGATGTGAAGTTCGAAGCGGAGGTTATCAGACACTTCCAACCATCCGTATTCTCATGTAGTTTCACAGTTAACTAAAGTGCACAAGAACCAGTACAAAGCCGGTTTTCAGATCCTTTTTTTATGAACTAAATATAGACTTTCAGTTTAGAATAACAATTAATAAAATCGCAAAACATTTCTCTAGTGTTTAAAAGGAAATTTTCATAAGATTTAAGTATTATGCTGCTGTTTTGTATATCTTCGTCACATGCTATTGTTGGGAATGTTGATTCTTAGTTATAAGTCTAGACTGAACTATAGAGATTGAAACGATATAGAAATTAAGTAACCAGGGGTGGATATCTAAAATACCTAAAATTCGTTAAATGTATTTCACTATTGAATTTCCGCTCCAAAATGTTTTAAATTCTGTTCTCGTTATGTGGTCTTTATATACATTTTTCTTGAATCAATATAGTTATTTCCTGTAATAGATTAAAATTAACCAAGAACACTGTAAACATCTCTTCAATACATTAATCACATGACTAAGTAAGAAAGTGAATGAAAAATTCGAAACTAGTAAAATTGGCTGAGACCATAAAGAGCCTGGTGTATATGTTCCTATAACTTTTGGTTATTCGATACTTGTGCCTTTATCTTTTATCGCTTCTGTCTCACTAGGCTTAAGAAGAAGAAGAAGCATACTTTTTGAACAAATAGGAAATTTTATTCTTCAGCATTAATGTTAATATCGGTTGCAGTAGCTGCGTGAAGCTCCGCGAAATTGAATCTGCGAGCCGGTTTCAATTAATGTACATGAATCAATTTTGAAAATTATACTTTATACAATTTCTTATACTAATATTTCAATTCCAAATATTGTTTTGGAAGAAAGAAAATTAAGCTTGTGTCTAATTTTATTTATCATGTTTGTTTTTGAAATATGTAAACAATTTATTTACTTTAACGAGGCATCAGGGTAATAAAAAGGAAGAGAAATGTGAAGTTGTATAAATATAAATTCAAAAGAACGAAAATAGTTAAAATTCGAAACGAAACCCTATAGAAGTTTACAAGATGACTTGCCTCGGCTAACTTATGTGATCGTTTTGATTAACAAAGTATACCGTGACATTCTCTTACGCTGATCTATCACACTGAAGAAAGTAAGAAGGCATAATGGTGATTGGTTACGTATTCTTTTTCTTAGATGTTCATTTAAATCTATATTATTTGTGTTTGATATTCATCTTAGATATAAAACATATTTATCCATTCTAATTCTGTCATTCCTCCTTTGTTCTCGCAGAACACTAAAATACCTAACATTTACAGCTGTTATAATTGAGATCATCACGATTTCCCTCATATTTTATTGATTATATTTCAGTAAAAATATTTCAGGAAATCTTTTATTGATTTATTTCCATGTTTATACGTGATAACACACAACTTTTCATTATCAACTGATTAAAAATTACTTTACCTAAATCGGCTAGCGAGTCATCCGTTAACCAGTAAGATAATTTCTTCAGCTGCAAATAGGAGTTCCATGTGCTAGAAGAGAAGATGCTGTCAAATTTCCTTCAAATCACCACAAATCATCACTATAGCCTGCCAAAAAGGCAGCTGTGTTGGACAATACTGTGCTGGATATACAAAATGACAACAGCTGGAACATATTCTATTCTGAAGTATGTTAAATCTATGAGGGTCCGAAAAATAACAATAATATTAACAAATTTATTTATCATGGTATAGCACGTGCGAATGAATAAGTTATTAACGATAAGAATGTGTAACTAACCTCACTCGAAACCAATTTTGAAAATATACGTCTTGGAATGTTGTGTAGTTATAGCAGTCGAATCTCGGAACTACTTGATTCACATGATTTCTAAGTAGATAGAAACTACAATTCTTCGTGATAATTATATCACCGAAGTTGTTTAAGAGCAAAGCTAAAAATATGTTCTGGTGGTGAAACATTAAGAAATATTCTCAACGCGTGATTGTTCTATTAACTTTCGAGGTGAAGAAATTTAATGTTCTGTTACTTGTTGTCTTAAATGGAATTTCTCTTAAAACACTGTAATTACATTAGAACAGCGTGTAGTTAGACTTGTCTATGTTTCTTGAATCTGTAAATATCAATTTAGTGAAGTTAGTTAACTTGAAATAATACTGAGATTCGAAACTGCAGACAGTTCCAGAAAACTGAAATCAGAATTGAAATTTAAAGAAAAACATCGTCGCTGTACGTATAATGTACACGGAGGTGAATTGTACGATATAACATACTCGGTGGTATCAGACACACAGAGCGTCTATTTCTAAGTCTTCTACATTATATATTTTGGCATTGATTGAGTGAGGTAGTTGAAACATCTCATTTGCAATAAATCGTTTATATTCTGACAGATTTTTTTTTCTACATATGAAAGGAAGCTTTCAAGTAGGAAAAATTTGGAGAGGGTTCATAGAATTTATTTACCAGGAAGGAGGCACATGCGAATGTAATACTGTTAAGTGTGATGTCAAGAATAAAATATTTGTAGTGACCTGTCTTTATATGATCAATATTTGAAAAGAAGATAGTACAATTAGGAATTGTAAAGATTTTCTCAATTTCCGACGCAAGTCATCACACCTGTAAATACATAGACATATACAAACACAACACACAAAGAATTGTATGTACTGAAACAAGTATACATGCGCACATACGTTCACATACATATACACGGTCACATGAATAACTCGCTGAGAAAAGTTGTGACTAAGGAACTTTTTTTGTAAAAATATGGTTTCAAATTCAAACTAATTTTGCAGCAGCTCATATAATGCATTTACCACAGATTCATCCATCCATCTATCTATCTATCTATCTATCTATCTATCTATCTATCTATCTATCTATCTATCTATCTATCTATCTATCTATCTATCTATCTATCTATCTATCTATCTATCTATCTACATACATGTGTGTGTATGTGTGTGTAGAAGTGCACATGTGTGCGTTATCGATGTCACTTACTTCGTGAATATATGTTATTAAAGGCATTTTTACTGTGGTATTTTGGTCAGGAAAAGACCGAGGTAGAGTGAAAGAAAAAAGCAAAAAAAGCAGTATATTTCAAATTTTGGCTAAGCGAATGGGCTAAAAGGGGAACAAAACCGACAGACATCAGAATTTCCTTAATGCAGTATACTCGAATGGGCGTCGAGACAAATTCAAATCGCTGGCCTGAGGTGCATATAGATAGCATAAACGCTATATGCTAAAGCGCAACAGTACAGCACAAATAAAAATCCAAATTTTGAGTTCGAAGTAGCTCAATATTATCCATATCACACACACACACACCACACACACACACACACACACACACACAACTACACACACACACAAATACATTCACAGACATATGTAAACGTTGATTTGCATATTTATTCGTCATGCGATTTTAAACATAAATATGCTAGTTGTTTTTGTGTACGTCACAGGAAATACCTTTGAAGGATTCCTCACATCCTTCCTGCAGTCTTTAAAAAAGGAAAGCCATGATGGATAATGTAGTCATAAATAAACGGAGATATCGTAGGTAAAACATATCTGATTATACGTAACTTCAATCAGAATTAATCTGAAACTAAACAACAAAGATAGCAACAGAACCAACATATGATAATCAATTTACTTAACTATACTTACATGTGTGATTGTGTGTGCCTCTGTGCGTCACTGTGTGCATGTGCGGTGTCGATGTGTATAAATATATGTCTTTACGTGTCAGTGCTATAGTAAAAAGGAAGATTTTGAGAAGCCAAGTATATGAAGAAGATATATGTATCATGTGCCTGTTCGGAGAAACAAGGCGTCCACACTTGAAGTACGGTACTCAGAACATTCAAGAAGTTACATTTCTTCAGTGTTTGCTTGCACACGGGTTTATAAGTCTGTTTAAATGCCTGTGACAGTTTCTCTGTTGGAATTTGACGGGTAGAAACAATATGAACAACAATTTATAGGCGAAAATCAATATTTGAAGGTAACATGATCGATTCCCAAACAGGAAATTGTCTTTATCTCTATGTGTTGATGTAAATTATATTGGCCATTAATTATAAAACCAAAGGCATGTATGGTTTTAATAGTTACAGGAAAATGGAAATAAGAAGTTTGCCTTCCAACCACACGATTCCAGGTTCAGTCTTACTTTGTAGGACCCTGGTCGACCAAAGCCTTGTGACGGAAATGGAAAGAAACCCGCATGTATATGTCAATGTGCGCGCGCATTTGTGTTTGTGTGTTTGTGTTTATGTTTGTTGCACACAGTCACTTGAAAACCAGTGTTGGTTTGTTTACGCCTCCATAACTCAGCTGTTCTGAAAAAGAGACCGATACAATAAGTGCTTGCATTAAAAAATAAGTACTGAGGTCGATTTGTTTTAAGTGAGATGACTAATCGATACCCACGACCCTAAGCTTAGCACTAAATATATTCTAATTTCTAATAACCATATATAGAAGATTTACTTCATAATTTCTAACCATGACAGTTTTATTTGAATCTCCAACTGTTGCAGTCCATTTATGCAGATAAAGCCTCTCGGATATTTGGAAATGCATCATACTAAGTTCAAATAAATTATCGGCCAGAATATACGTACTTAAACACTTCTATAGCCTTATAATTCAACCTTCTGACTTCAGATATCGTCATTTCTATGGTACCAAGTTACCATAATTCCGCTAATAATATTGCGCTTATGCTCCTTCCATCCTTTCTTTCTAATCTATGACCGTTTTATTTGAGAAAAATACCAGAAGGGAGTGTGTTTATATACAAACTAAATATGAGAATGTACGTATGTATATGTGTGTATGTATGTATATGTGTGTATGTATGTATATGTGTGTATGTATGTATATGTATGTATCTCTCTCTCTCTCTCTCTCTCTCTCTATATATATATATATATATATATATATATATATATATATATTCAATATTAATATTAGGGAAGTTATTTCCGAGTCCACAGGGGAGAGAAGTTTAATTTAGTGGTACTAAAATGAATTACTCACTGTATTATATACATATATATAGAGATAGGTTTAAGAGACAGAATCACCCTCAAGCAACTCAATCATCATTGAATGACATTATCCACAATATGTACATATAGGACTAAATATTAAATTTATCAAAATTAATATCTACAATTCTTATTCTAAATTATCAAAATTAATACCTTCAATTCTTATTACAAATCTTATACGCAACATTATTTAGACTACGCGCGTCTGATGACAACATATTCCTCGATATTGCTGAAATAGAATGTCTCTATACAATACCATATTAAAACGATTAAGTTGGCAATATTCAGGTCTATCTTATATGAACTTTTGCTATTTATACCATATATTAAGACATGACAAACTAAAATTATATAACTAGAAGTTTTTGAAATAATTTTACGTTAGTAAATAATGAACAGAAATGTGGAATAAAAGTAGGAAAAAGAAAAGTTAGTAAAAAGAAATGTTAACTTATCTGTATGGTAATTTTTTCTCCATGAATTAAACATAGCTACCAAGTAAATATTGGATTATATGATAAAAATATTTTTCCTGTTATTTCAAATAACAATGTCAGGCATCAGTCTACCGACCGGCGTCGTCTGCTGAAGTCGTACTGCCACGTGGTACGTCATTGTTTTGTAGTGGTTCTCCTCTGTCTGTCGATTTTTGCGATGGCTGAAACGAAGGAATAGCATCCTTCCCTGAAATTCTGTTTTCTGCTGAGGAAAGCGGCCAACAAAACAGCTGTCAAGCTTCAAACAGCTTATAAGGACGCTGCCATGAGCAAAACACAAGTTTACGAGTGGTTTTACCATTTTAGGAATGGTGACTCGTTGCCTGAAGAACAACCTCGTTCAAGGACACCATTGACCACCCGAACGAATGAAAACATTACAAAAAGTTTGAACTGATCTTGAAGGATCATCACCGAACAATTGACGAACTTGTTGATATGGCTTGTGTGTCCTGGACCGCCTCCCAACGAAATTTGAGAGAGGAATTGTGAATGAAAAGTGTTGCAGCAAAATCATTCACGGAAGAAAAAAGCAGTCACAACTGAATGCGTGTTATGAACTGAAAGAACAGTCGGAAGTTGATCCGGACCTTTTTCTGAAGGTCATCTCTGGTTACGAAAGCTGTGCTACGGAATTTGGAGATGTGGAAGAGATGAAGAAAAAACGACAGACGTGTTAAAAGACATCACTTCGCAAGAGATCCAGCCCTGCTTAGAACAATGGACCGATGCGTTGCTTCAAATGGAGAATACTTTGAAGGTGAGAAAATGTGTAAACATGTAAAAACTAAGTGAATAAAATCATTCCGGTTTCTTTTGGGTACCCTCTCGAATATATTTTATCCATCTATGGCAATATGTCTATAATATCTATACACCCACATTCACACACAGACACACAAATACATACACATGCGCACTCACACGCGTACACACATTTTCACGCTCATATACTCGTGTGTGTGTGTGTTCGTGTGAAACTGTGCAGTTCGTACCGATGTTAGAAATATTATTGGAAGAAATATTTGTAAGCAGAAATTAAAAATGTACAGATCTCTATGTAAAGAATTGCATATTCAATATTTTGTAAATTTACTCTCTAACTCTCTTTCTCTGATCTACGACACTCCTAAACACTGTATCTTTATAGTCAAGTCAGCCTTGAGTGAGCGTTGCTATGGACTAAATCACTAGTGGCCAGGTCAGTCCATAGTAAACTTTTTAAAGACTTCAATGTCTTTTGGGACTCACCAGCTGAAAATCCCGCTAACAACTAACGACTGCATGACTGCGTAACCAGGCAACACGAAATATATTTCTTTTATAGTTCAGAAACAGCCATAATCGATAATTGATTGTTTTCCTTTTTCTCCTTCATCTATTACCTTACTTCTGTCCTTCTCAATATTCTGTTTGGAATCTCCTTTCATGACAGCTGTTTTTAGAAACGTGTTTTATTTGAAATTTAAAGCATAAATGGAAATATAAATTGCATTTCTGTGATTTGTCCATGTTACGTATTAAATATAAGGGAGTCTGCAGCTTCATCCAGATCAATAATGTGGATTTCTGCACATCGATATTGAAATTCCACGCCACTTGAGTGCTTTAGATTTTGGTTGAAAATTTACCAATGGTGGCCTCGATATGAAAATCATCATAAATTCTACATCTATTTTATTTACGATGACTTCTGCTGATGGAAGAAAGAAGGCGATTCTCTAAGGAATGTATGGGTAAATGCAACGGGTTTCAGTTTGGTGACACCCTTGTTATTTTTTATCTTCAATACCCTAAAGAAGTACCCTGTCACAGCTCGCCACTGTATACTCACTGGCAATCTCAAGCCTTGGGAACGCAGACGCCAGTCAGAAATGATCTGCTTATTTCTCCAATTCGTCCGAACTATGACTATCGCCACTGGTATAACGTAATTTGTTACGTACAATAAATATGATAGCCAGACAACAGCAAAAGCAATGTAACGAACTAACAAATCTCTTTACGAACCAAGAATCAATATTCCTTGTGAGATAACCAACTGACACCATCCGATTTCACTGCGAACTAACATGAACTTCACTCGACTCCGGACCTGTTTCTTTATTGCCCACAAGAGGCCAACAAAGAGGTGACAATACAAGCACATGTGGGGACATATAAAACAAAAAAAAAATAAATAAAATTCAAATAAAATTATATGCTTATATGAAATGAATAACGAAAATGAAAATATAGAAATGTGCTGCTCGCCCCACGTCGAGCAGCAACACTTACTTCCTTGTGAGTCCCTTTATCACGTCGATACCATATTTCGCTAGTAGTTTTTCATATTGTATATTATCTGGTACATCTTTAATGACTGTATATATTTCCCAAAATTTCAAACCTTTTTTTTATATTTCTTCAATTGCTCCATCTGTCCTTCTGAAAATAGCGTACACATATTCCACCATATTATGTTCTGATATCCATCTGTACACACCAATCTTGCTGTCTTTCAACCCTTTACCATCCCGATTAGCCCCTTATTGTCCTTGTCCGATATCATGCAAGCGTAGTTAACTTTATGGGGAAGGCAATTGTTTGTGCTTTGTTGTTTCTGCGATTCTTTTTTTTAGCATGTTTAGGAGTGGAATGGGTGGGTTCGGTGTCTATAGGGGGAGGGGGAGTCTCAGATGTTATGGGTGGGTGGCCAAGGTTTGGGGTTCCACATTACACTTTTTCTCTTCTTCCTTTTTCCCTCTGCCACTCTCCATTCTTCCTCTCTTTCCTCTTTTTGTTTTTCCTCCTCTTGCTTCTTTTCCGGCATTTCTTCTGTTGTTCGCTTTTGTAGAGAGCAGTGTGTTCTAATGTGTCCTTACTGGCCACATTTAAAACAGCGTGGAGTCCTGCCCTCTACCCACACTTTCAATACCAGTTCACCAATTGACACTGTCTCAACAAAATTTTCCAGTGTCTCCACCACAGCTTGTATAATCAGGTCGACTGTCTGTCCCTTCCACACAGAGCCGTCGATTTTGTGGCTTGGAGGATGGTCATCTCCTTCCTGCTACCCAGGAGAATAGCCGCCACGACCCAAGCCACATCAGTTTCTGGTGGAATTCCTTCCATTATTATCCTTGACGTCCTTCTTCCCATATATGTAGTTAGAAGGACCATTTTATCTGTTTTATTGTTCTCGTTGCGTTCTCTATTGCTTTGCTTCCGACTTGAATAATACTATTATGGATCCCTCTGGCCAGACCGAGTACAATGCCTTTTCAATGATCTTTTCTTCCACATGTTCAGTTCTCCTGTTTTACATCGAGTATACTTTGTACATCACAGATTTTCTGTCAATCTGTTCCATTTTCTTCTGGGATGGTGACAACTTAACGTTACCACCTATTCTGGTTGCCATTCTTCCGTAACTTTCCAAGTTGGAGAGGTCTACCTCCACCGACTCTGCAAAACTTTTCGTTTCTAGAACTTTATCCATCCTTTCGACTGCACGAACCAACACCTCTTCCGAAGAGGAAAATCCGGAACCGCTAAGTTTCGAATAGTACATTCTTGTTGCTTATCTCTCGATATTCTCGAGAGAAAGCACAACTTTAAACCGCTGCTAAATCAGCACAAAACAACCAACAACAATTTTAACAGCAACTTTAAACATTAACTAACGTTTAGTACAACACATGTACGACTGGAACTTCACTCGATTCCGAACTCTGAACTCACGTGGATCGTTGCTATTTATATTTTACTCGGACCAGTCTATCTCGCCCCTCTTGAGATTTCGATTAATGTGAGAAAGGGGAATTTCTTTTATCTTAATTTTATTTTATTTTCCAGCACCTCTCCCTCCCTCTTTTTTTTTAGTTATTGAATCTCAATTGTTACCCGACTCTTAAGGTGGTATTGTTCGTTGCACATAGCACTTTTTCTTTTCGTTGTACTAAGCACTCTTGTAAGTATCCATTTGTTTGAAAATTTAATATATATTTCCTTTAGGTATTATTTCCAGATATTCAGTCTGTTTTCGTTTTCTGAAGCTAGTTCTACGTGGTTCAATATCTCTCGGTGCTGGCACTTCAAACGTATAATAGAAAACTTCTATTGGTATCACCCTTCGTTCTTCTGTATGTCTCAGCTTTACCTGGTTAAGTTGTCTCTTGTGTTCCGAATGTTGTCCTTAAATACATCATGTTACTAAATTTTTTGATTACAGAGCCATCCTCCCAACTTTCTTTACCATTTTTGTAACCTTTAAAATGAACTTCGAAATGTTTTGTAATATTTCTTGTATTTCCTACAAAAATATTTTTGTCTTGCCTTTATATATATTATTTGCTGGCAATAATTCATCGACGATCGATGTTTTTTACGTGCGAACATTAACTTGGGTGGTGACTTTCCTTAATTAGTATTTGGATTTGGCGTTATTCTATACATGCAGAAAAATTTCTTTCGCGCCTTGTCATTATCTAGTTCCTCCCTAGCTTTTCTCAGTGCTCTTTTGCACGTGTCGACAAATCTTTCCGCCTACCCATTTGACCCCGGGTGATAGGGCAGAGTAAAGATGAGCTTTATGGCATGTACTTTACAGACATTTCTGAATTGTTATCCCGTGAATTGTGTCCCATTATCAGATACTAACACCTCTGGAACACCGTTTGGAGCAAATAACTCAAATAGAAACTTTGTTGTCTTGGCTGTGGGTTTATTACATATGCATACCTCTGGCCACTTTGTATAGCTATCCACAACGATTAAATAGTATGCGTCGTTCACTAGTCCAGCGTAGTCGATATGTATTCTGGATAATGGGCTCTGAATCTCCGGCCACGATTGGTATTTTACAGGTGGTGCTTTGGTTGCCAACGCGCAACCTCTACATACTTTCACCAATTTCTCCATGTCCCTGTCTGTAGTCGGCCAATATACAAAGCTCCTTATTAAGGCTTTCATTCTGGACATTCCCGGGTGGCCACAATGGAATTGTTGCAATACACGTTTATGTAGTGCACTTGATGCTACTATTCTCTGCGCGTAGATTAAGACATCGTCGAATAATGAGAAATTATTTGAATTTGTATTTTTATTATGCTTATTTTTCAATGTTTCTTTCATTTTTGTAATGTAACTGTCCTCTACGCATTTCATTTTTTATCATTCGCTGTCACAGGTAGTTCCTAGATTATATTATACACAATACTTCTTACTTCCTTTTCTGACTGCAATGACGCAATCACGGTCTCTTCTAGCGGTTCCACGCTCTTGGGAATTAGCCTCGATAAGCAGTTTGCATGACCAATTTTGTTCGACAGAATATACTGCATCTTGAAATTGTAGTTCAGTAATATTGTACCCCAGCGTTGTAGTCGGTTCGCTGTATAGATAGGGAATCCCTTCTTTGATCCAAAAATTTATAGTAATGGTCGATGGTCGGTTTGTAACAAAAGATTTATGCCATGTAGAAATTGTTTTAAAATTTTATTACCGCAATAATAATCGATAGAATCTCATTCTCTATCTGACTATACTTTTTTCCGCTTCTGTCAGCGAACGTGAAGCATGAACTACTGGTTTCGTATTTCCATCTTTATACTTGTGTTGCAAGACTGCTCCTATTCCATACTCCGAAACATCAGACACTACAACAATGTCCATTCTAGGTTCGAAATGCGTTAGTGACAAGTCAGAAATTAGTATTTCCTTTATGTCTTCCAATGAGTTTTGACACTTTACAGACCAATTCCATTTTTCTCCTTTTTTTTTAGTAAACCGTGTAATGGTGCTCTCAATTTATGTATATTTGGAATGTACTTTATATTAATTTACTAGGTCATTCCTTGACTTAGTAAATTATGTCGGTATATTCGTTGGAGGAGGCATATTCTTGATCGCGTCTGCTCTCGATGAGTCAGGTTGTCTTCCATCCTTGTCTATGATTTGACCTAGGTATTTCTTTTTAGGCAGAATTAATTCACAATTTTCTTCACTTAGCGTGAATCCATAATCCTTAATTTATAAAGACACACTTCACTAGTTCAATATACTCATGCCGCAATTCGTTTTTGATTAACATGTCATCAAGGTAAGGAATAAAAAAAACTGACTGTCTGCCAACATCGCGGCCATCACCTGTTGAAATATTGCTATCTTCAGTCCAAATATTGCTATCTTCAGTTCAAAAGGTAGGCTATTGTATTTGTATAGACCTCTGTGCGTGTTGACTTTTAACAGCTTGGAGCATTTTTTAAAACTACTTTGATTTGTAGACATGCATCAGAGAGATCGAATTTTGAAAATATTTTTCCTCTGTTTTGTTTTGTAAAAATGTCTTCTGGGGTCGGTAGTGGATAATGGTTCATTCTAAAACAGTAATTTAAACAGGTCGAAAAATCGGCACAAGACCTAATTTTGATATTTTTGTTTTTTATACATACAATAGGAGCTACTCAATTCGCATTTCCTCAGTCTATCCAGCTCATCATCCACTTGCTTTATTGCCGCAAAGACACTTTCGTATTAGGATTGAACACAAGTGTAACGTTATCATCTAATTCAAAACACGCTTCAATCTTTGCACTTTACACGGACCAGTCTATTTCTCGCAAGGGCCATCGTAACTCTCATCACAACAACTAGCAATCTGACAAAGGTCTAATTCCTGGACGTGTCTTTAGACATGAACACAAGCAAGTGCTACCTTTAGAGGAAGCCAAAGAAGGAAACCGTGTGTCTCCACACAAACTACAATCACTCCAGTTGTAATTCAAAATCAAGTCACCGGCAAAAATAGAAGAATCTCTAATCTATCTATTTGAGAGATCTTCAACAAGAACAACCACCATTATATCGAGGTTTTGGCGTGTAGTGGATTGAAGCATCTGTCGACTACAGAAACTAATATCAAATTAAATAAAGGAAAAAGGAGCTCGAAATTATGCAATGAACTTCATTAGCTTATACCGTTTCTGCTATACGATGTAGTGCATTCAGATGTGAGGGTTATGCTTCACCATATACTTTTCTCGGAACTTCAATGTTGAAGTGAATTTCCTTGCACAATTTATTTCTTTGACATTTATTTAATATACATACATATATATATATATAATATATATATATATATATATATATATATATATATATATATATATATATATATGTGTGTATGTGTGTGTGTGTGTGTGTGTGTGTATTTGTGCGCATGTGTATATATGTGTGTGTGCGTGGGTGTCAGCGAGAAACGGCGGCATATGAAATTTTTATAAACAGAATTATAAGCCTCCACTGTATATTGACTAGACAAAATAGTCTAATGCTAGCGGCGTATATATATATATATATATTTATATATACACCTATATGCTCGCACACGCGAACATGCATGCAAACACAGACACACACTCACACATACACACACATACACACACATACACACACACACACACACACAATAATATAGTTCTAGCGGCAATTGGACTTTGTTCTTTTACGTTAGATTAGATTGTTAGGTATGGCAGCTTTGCAAATTTGGTGATTGGATTATATATCTAGCAACTCTATCAGCTCTTAAGTTTCTGCCGCATTGGTAACTAGGATTAGTCGGCAACTTACGGGTGATTACTATAATAATAGTTTCAATATCATTATGGTCACTGCCTTGTAGTAAAATTGGGCGATCATGAGAGCATTTATATCGGAAAGGTCTGTTGCAGTTGCTAGTTATCGTGTGTACATTTTGATAGTTGCAGCATTTTAAGTTTTCTTCAGCAATTCAAAGAGCTGTCTGAAAATGTGTTTCTCAGTGGAGCAGCAATCATTTTGATCTCTTCATTGATTGAAACAGTTTCGACCACAAGCAAATATTTTTCGACGTTTCTGTTTTCTTGTCTCCTTCAATATTTAAATATAATATCATAGCAAAGTGAAATTTTAAATTTTTTTCTTTTAATAGTTTTTGAGATTTTGGACTCATAGAGTCAGTTACAACGCTTCCCATTGCCTCATGCAAAAAGTCAATATCAAATGCTATCTCAAAGAAAACTCCCATTTCTGATCAAAAGTTAATCTAGTTTACAGATTTATTGTATCAATGATGCTAAACGAAACACATGTCAAAGTGATTCGCACTACAGAGATTATGGCTATATTTTGAAAGGTACAAATTTATTCGTTGTCAGATTGTAGATGTTTGCACAATTATTTCATAGTTCTTTAGTTAGCACAAACTGTAATCTACCGCTACAGTTATGGAAATTTTCAGCGACATCTTAGCTTACGTATGTTACAGCAAGTTCATTAGGAGATAGTAGTGTAATATGCACCCACGGGGCTTAAACATAGAAAAGATGTCGCTACCTGTATAAGGTACTAACATCACGAAAAATTGATGACAGTTTTTGTCATACATCATGATGTAAAAACTGTTCATTTTAGGAAATTAGCGCATCTACAAACCTGTCATGTCATAACTTTTGTTTCGTAATAAAGTGCATTATTGATTTCACATGTTTACGAACTGAAACTGTTCATTTTCAGTAAACATTTAACTGGTTACAATTGATATGCTTTATTCGAATATTTCATTGATATATAATTTCATTGATTCATTTCATTTATAAATAAGATCAACAAAAAAATAAATGCAGAAAATAAAATAATTTTCATTTTCGACGAACAAAATATGTCCCTTTTTCAAAAAGCTGGCCTCGCGGAAAAAAAGTTATTCATAGAATTGATTAAGTATGTTTCGTCATTTTTTGGGTTAGTGTTATTTTATCTATTTATTTATTGGTAGTGGTGTTGGTGGTGGTGGTGGTTGGTGGTTGGGGGGGGGGGCGTCATGTATCGTACTTTTTGCAACGCGTTGATGTCACTCACTGTAATGCAAGTCTGCCCGATTAAGTACGAATTTTCCTCTCGGATGAATTCATAGCGTTACTTCATTCTGATTTTCTCATAGTATTTCTTGGCAAAAATATTGGGGTGGCGTGCTTTCACCACCTGGATGGTTCTTAGCTCACCAGCAGCTCATCTATCATTTGACAGGTATAGTTTTTAGGACCTGCTAGGTATCCAGACGTCCTCCTCATAAGAGTAGCAATATATTCAAAAGGCGGGGGGCAGTTTAGTCGGTGGCTACTCGACTTTGAAAAAGGTAGGCTTGTTTTATTTGGTACCAGTAGCAGGTCTCATTAGTCTGTGATGAGATCACTGACCCGACTTCACTATAGTACAGAGTATTTGTATTACAGTCTCTAATGAGTGAGCATGTAATCATTTGTCCACTTGTTCACTACTTATACTTTCTCTGCCATCAGTAATTATCTAAGTGGCGTTGCGGCTTTATTTCTGAATTCTCACAGTAAGCTAATCTCATTGCCGCAGAAGTGAGTAAAGTGAATGACATATCCTGCGACATGACAGTGAGATCAAGATTTACAGAAATATCGATTGACATTTTCAAGATATCGATGGAAAATGAATATTCAGAAATAGCAGATAAATACAAAGCTTTAAAAGAGTTAATGGCTTTTCCTATCACAAACTTTTGAAAGCTGGGATCCATATCATTAACAAGATGTAGCAGCGCTATTGTCGCTTTAATGTTGCTGATAACACATCTCTTTCTCAAATATTGTGAGTGTATTTGGTAGACGGAAACTGAAAGAAACCCATCGTATATGTATATATATATATATATGTATATGTATGTGTTTGTATGTCTGCATTTGTCTCCCCATCATAGGTTAACAAACAATGTTGGTGTGTTTACGTCCCCGTAACATAGCGGTTCGGCAAAAAGAGACTGACAGAATAAGTACTAGGATTACAAAGAATAAGCCCTGGAGTCAATTTTTTTTCGGGGGCGTCAGTTTTTATTTTATAGACTAGTTTATCAAATCCTTTGTATATCTAATGCTTAAATATACAAAGGATTTGATAAACTAGTCTATAAAATAAAAAACTGCCCCCACCCCGTAATTAATATATAAGTAACAGAAAAACCAGTGGAAATCAGCGCCTTCTTGGAAAAAATTTTAGTTACCACTGTGATGTTGTTGGTAAAACATGTTCTTTGTCTATCTCCTTATCCTCTTAGAGATTGAGGGTAAAATTATACTAATTTAATTAAATTCTATGCCTTTGTGCAGCTGAAGATTCCTCTACATTTTAAATTGATGTAATGAAATGATTGCATTGTTCAATTACCGTATTTGACGGCATATAGGACGCACTTTTTTCCAAAAAATTTGGCTCAAAAAATCGCCCTGCGTCTAATATGCGAAGTCAAGACCCTCCCGTAGGCTAATCTTCTCCCAGGTGCTCACTAACCTAGCTTACGATAAGTATTTCTACCTACGCTAACGCCTTAATGATATTTTCGGTACTCATGCATCATTATTTTATTGCTATTATTATTATTATTATTACCAGTATTATTACTTTAAAATACGAATTATCGTAAAAATCAAAGCAATCTACCGTAAATTGTTAGGCTGCGATCCATGACACACGTTTACTAATATCAGCTGTTCGGAACCCTAACACGATGCCATCTGACGGTGAGGAATAAAACTACGGAATGCACATGATCGTTGCGAGTTCGTGTATATACGGAGGTAGGTTGGATATCTTGGTACAACAAAGTTTATGATCATAACAAAACACACTACAACAGTACAAGCACCCTCACGGCTATGGCAGCAAAAAGGTCAAGCTACAAAATCTCCTACAAACTACGAGTGGTAGATTATGATAAGGAGCATGGGAATAGAGCAGCAGCAAGAGTTTTTGGGCCACCACCTACATAAAAAGTGATACGTGTCTGGCGACAGCAAGAAGAGCAGCTGATGAGAGCACAGAAAGGTAAACATAACCTTCGTTGCCCAGCCCCACATTGGCCAGAACTTGAGGATGATATAAAAACGTGGGTACTTGATGAGAGAAACTCAGGGAGAAGTGTATCTACCAAAATGATAATTCATGAGGCCATGAGAGTAGCAGAACAACGAGGGATACAGAACTTTGCAGGAACAGAAGGTTGGTGTTACAGGTTTATGAAACGGAAGGGTTTATCAATGCGTACAAAAACATCCATTGCACAAAAAATGCCTGCTGATTATGAAGAAAAAATATTAGATTTTCATAGATTTGTTATAAATGCAAGTAAGAAAACTGGGCCAAATAGGGAATATTGACGAAGTTACACTCACATTTGATGTACCATCCAACAGGACTGTGAGTGTCAAAGGGTCTAAAATTGTTTCGATAAAAACCACTGGCCACGAAAAGACCCACTATACAGTAGCTATGGCCTGTTGTGCTGATGGCATAAAACTGCAACCTCTTTTGATGTTTAAGAGAAAAACTCAGCCTGAGGATAAAATTCCAAGAGGTGTACTAGTTCATGTTCACGAAAAAGGATGGATGGACGAAAATGGAATGAAACTGTGGTTACAAAATATATGGTCAAGGCGTGCTGGTGGACTATTAAGAAAACCTTCTCTTCTGGTTTGAGATCAGTTTAGAGCACGTAGAACTGAAGCCATTAAAAAAATGGTGGGAGAATTGAAAACGCAGTTAGCTGTCAATCCTGGTGGACTGACGAGCCAATTGCAGCCTTTAGATGTGTCTGTGAATAAGCCATTTAAGCAGAACATGCGTGAACATTGGAACAAGTGGATGGCAGAGCCACATCATGCCCTCACACCCACAGGAAGAATGAAGCGGCCCACCATTGCTGAAGTGTGTGAGTGGGTGAAGAAATCTTGGGATGATGTTAGGCCTGAAATCATTGTGAAGGCTTTTAAGAAGTGTGATATTAGCAATACCCTTGATGGCACAGAAGATGATGCATTATTTGAAGACAGTGATTTCAGCAGTAGTGATGAAGATGTTCCTTGTTTTGAAGATGATGAAGACTTTTCTGGTGTAGAAGATGATGAAGAGTTTTCTGGTTAAAAAGATGATTAAAGATGATTACTATTGTAATTTGTATGCTTTCCTTTTGTATGCTTGATTTTATCCACCAATGTTTTCTGCTTTTGTAATGTGCTGCTAGACTGCTTTCAACAATATATGCTTAAATACACTTAAAACATTTTTTCCTGAATTTGACCTGCTGAAATGAGGGTGCGTTTAATATACCAGTGCGTCTAATATGCCGTCAAATACGGTAAATGGAGTCGCATGAAACGATCATATTGCATTACCTCTGGATATCCTTGTTGCTTATTTTGATTTTAATCAACTTATTTTGAAATTGCATGGATAACCCAATACTAAATTCTGGTGCCTCAACTTAAGTACCGTATTCATCTGAATCAACATTTTTCTAGATAGATAGATATATATCAGTATATATATATATATATATATACATATGTACATATGCATATCTATATATATATATATATATATATATATAATATGTACATATGCATATATATATATATATATATATATATATATATATATATATATATATATATATACATATGTACATATGCATATCTATATCTATATAAATATATATACATATGTACATATGCATATCTATATATATATGAATGAATGACCCCCTTCGGTCAGACAATGACCATAGGTTTGCACCTAGAGAGTTACCCTCTGAGGCACAAGTCTGGGCAAGGTTGTTTTTTTTATGGTAGACCAGCAGTCGCCCATGCATACCGGCCTCCTCTCTCCACGTCACCGATGTTGTCCAAGGGAAAGGCAAGGGCCGATACAGCTTGGCACCTGTGACGTCGCAACTCGTTTCTACAGCTGAGTGAACTGGAGCAACGTGAAATAAAGTGTCTTGCTCAAGAACACAACACGCAACCCGGTCCGGAATTCGAGCTCACAACCTCAAGATCGTAAGCTCGACGCTCTAACCACTGAGCCACGCGCCTATATATATATATATATATATATATATATATATATATATATATATATATATATATATATATGTTAATAAAATAGAACATATGCATATATATAAACATATATGTACGTACCTACCTCTACATGTACATATACACGCATATATACACGCATATATATATATATATATATATATATATATATATATATATATACACATATGTACATATGCATATCTATATATCTATCTATCTATCTATCTATCTATCTATATATATATATTCAGAAGATGCACACCAATGAAATGTTAACATTTTGCCGCTCACTCATCGCTAATTAGAAGCCCCAAATTTTAACAAATGATCTAGTTTAAGCACAAAGGGTAGTATGCTACAAATTTAATGAGACACCTGTCTTCTATACAATTTACAAATTTCATTAAGTTGCAGTGCAATGTTTGAGAAAGAGATGTGTTATGTGCAACATCATAGCAACAATAGCGCTGCTTCTATGGATCCCAGCTTTCAAAGTTTATATATATATATTTATATACGGTGAGGGCAGCGGAGTTGCGGTTGTGAGATCGCAGCTTCGATTCCCAGACCAGGCGTTTCTATTCCCAGACCATGATTGTTTATCGAGCGGAAACACCGAAACACCTAAAGCATCACGCGGCTCCAACAGGGGATGGTGGTGAATCGTGCCAAGTTTTTCTCACCCCAACTTTTTCTCACTTTTTCTTCCTGTTTCTGTTGTACCTGCGTTTCAAAGGGCCAGCCTTGTTACACACTGGGTCACGTTAAATCTCCTCAATACGTTAATGCTACACGTCGCTGTGGAATGCTCAGCCACTCACATGTTAATTTCAGGAGCAGGCTGTTCCGTTGACAGACTCATTTACAGAGTATCTAAATTATAAAGAGATTCTACAATCTTTATGCTACGTAAAATCAACTCTACAAAACTGAGGCATTGTTAAACTTGCTTTTCAACCACATGAATTCGATTATAGTGGACCCCGAGTCTAAACGGTTGGTAGTTTCAAATCAAACTTCAGTTCTACTTATAAAATTGAGACGCACTACCGAATACAGTATATATAAAGATATTAAAGATAATGCTTTATAATTTTATTCTTTCCATTGCTACCGAATGCATCGCTCTAATGCATCGCTTCCTTCACATCTTTTCAGTTATTCTCTACTGCATTTGATTACTTAATACATACATATACATACATTCATAAGCACACACACATACACACACACACACACACACACACACACACACACACACACACACACACACAGTGTACTATTCCGTGATGGGAAGATCAATAAAAATGTACACCATCTGATGAGAGATAAATATTAATAAATACAATACATATATTTGTGTTTATCAAATGATGTGTTATATATATATATATATATATATATATACACAGGAAATAATGGCGCAGCATGGCACGAATGTTTGCTTGCTGGAAATAGCAGTCGATAACAGCGGTGCCTTGTTGCACACTATTTTCCTATTCATAATTCAACCTTTACAGTGCTTATTGCTGGAAAATAATAGTATTGTATTGTAATATTGCAATAATTTTTTTTAATATAAAACTATTCACTGATCTCAGCTCTATTTATGGCTTGGGCTATCAGCCGAGAGTATAGGCATCGATGTAGCGAATATTTTAAATTTTGTCTTAGGTGAACAGGCTGACAAAGACTAACTAGATTTGAGATAATTAACATATTCTGGAAAGTACTAGGTCATCCATTTCTCTGGCGTTTTTGCTAGAAGCAAGACAATTTTTATATGTTCGCCGCCCGCATACAGCTTTGCCTCTATGCATTCTGTGAAGCCTTACATAGCAAACATTGGTGTCTTGTCGGGCCATTATTTTCTATTCATAATTCAACCATTACGGTGGTTATCAGTAGAAAATAATACTATTTGATTTCTAATATTTACAAGTATATATATATATATATATATATATATATATATATAACACCACACTATGGAAAGAACTGATAGAACTTCAAAATTATGAGGATATAACCATTAAGGAAGCAGACAAGGGAAATGCAGTTGTAATAATGGATACATCATACTACAGAAATCTTGTAATTTACTTGCTTGATGACGACCTACATTATGAAAAAATTACCAACTACACCCCACAAAAAATAATGAAAACTCTATCTTCACTAATTAAAACCCATGAAAAGGAACTAACAACCGAAGAGATCGACTTTCTAACAAACTTTAAATGCAAACCTAGCCTTTTCTATGGTCTGCCAAAAATTCATAAAAGTCAAATTATAAATGAAACCATTAAAAAATCACCAAAGACATACATACACACACCTAACCCGGGGGACCTAAAACTACGACCCATTGTAGCTGGCCCAACCTGTGAAACACACAGACTAAGTCTATTTATGGACATCCTCCTGAAACCCTTCCTTAAACATATCGATAGCCATATCAGAGATGACTTAGATATGTTAAACCATCTTCCAAAAAAAGCCAAGGAAGAAACAATCCTGGTTTCATTTGATGTAGTTAACTTATATACCAGTATACCTCATAATTATGGACTAGAGGCAATACAGTTCTGGCTGGACCAATTTCCGGAAGAAATACCAAAAAGGATCAGTAAAGAATTAATTACTAAATCAATTGAACTCATCCTACACAACAACCACTTCATGTTTGACAATACATTTTACCGTCAAAAATCCGGAATTGCTATGGGTACAAGGGCAGCACCAGTCATTGCGAACCTAACAATGGGCTACATGGAAATAATCATTTACCAGGAATCTTTATCAATCTTTGGAAACCCCGTTTCTCAATACATAAAAGAGAATTGGAAACGATTCTTAGACGATTGTTTTATACTCTGGAATGAAAACACAGATAAACTCCTAAAATTTAAAAACCTATTGAACAGCATAAACCCAAATATACAGTTCACAATGGAATACAACCAAAAGGAGCTCCCGTTCTTGGATGTACTAATTAAAAAAATTAACCTTAAAATAGAAACAGACACTTTTTTACAAAGCCACAGACGCCAAACAATACCTTCTTTTTAATTCATGCCACCCAAGACACACTAAAACAAACATCCCCTTCAACCTTGCAAGAAGGATATGCACAATAGTGTCAGAACAAAATACCAGGAACTTTAGACTGCAAGAACTCAAAAACACCCTAATTGACAGACATTACCCAGCTCAACTCATAGAGGATGGGATCAGACGTGCAACAGAAATCAACATAGAAACTTTAAGAAAAGTTCAACACAACAACACACCTTCCCCGAAAATACTACCTTACATATCTACATACAACCCCAGAAACAAAGAAGCCTTCACCATCATCACCCAGAATTTACCAATACTTCATAAGGACCCCAAATTAAAGGAAATCCTAAACATACACCAAATCATTAAAAGCTACAAACAACCTAAATCACTTAAAAAGATTCTCACAAAGGCAAAATTGTCTTCTGATATTACGGATGCAAAAGTAAAAAAATGTGGTAAATCGAACTGTGCAACATGTCCAAACCTGCTAGAAGGATCAGAATTCCTCTTTAAAGAGGGACAGAAATTCAAGATCAAATCTAACTTTACTTGTGCCTCTGAAAACATAATTTATGTCATAAAATGCTCGGGCTGCCACCAAGACTACGTGGGATCCACGGGACTATCACTCAGACGTAGATGCACACTGCATCGACAACAGATTGCATTCCCAGAATACAGAATGATACCTTTTAGTGAGCACATTGAGAAATGCGCAAAGCAACTACTACCACAATTTTTAATCTTTCCATTTTACCAATGTGCTATCGGATCATCAACACAAATTAGACTAAAGAAGGAAACATTCTTCATTGAAAAGTACAAGCCCAGACTTAACCATCCCAACATACTGATACAGAGAAATTCACACCAAGGGAAAGGAAAAAATGTTTAAGCGATTATCTCCCTTACACCGGAAGAAATCACTCATTACCTCCCCTTATTTAGAACTCTTTTGAACATAAACATAACGATAACCCTGTTCAACATAAACATAACGTCGCAAGAAATTTGAAAAGCTAAACGCGAAACCGGTCTTTCTTCTAATTTATGTCATTATAAGAGAAAAAATTTTTTTTAATATTCTTCAGACATATTGACGCAAATATATATTTTTTAACACTTAAGCCTTCTGTAGTTTTTTCACTTTTTACTATTTTCTATATATATATATATATATATATATATATAGAGAGAGAGAGAGAGAGAGAGAATGAGAGAGATGAGAGAGAGATTATATGCTTAAAGTCATGGTGGCATTTCAAAACCATTGATGTAACTTGCAACACTACACATTTCATATGCATGTTGAATAAGATTCCAGTTAATTAAGTTTACCTATATTTCTTGTGAGCTTTTTGAACTGTGTTATTCTTAATGTCTAGATGTTTAGCGTTGATACGTACCGCTTTCTTTGGGCTCCCTGATATCCTTAACTGACTCATCATTAACCGATGACCTGCCGGAACGTTTTGCATCCAACAATCTACCTGTTACCTTAAGCTGGCGAGCTCAACGTTGAATATTGTTTTCATGTGGTGACTACATTAAACACAACGGTATTCACGACGAACACATCACAGATTCGAATTTCGCAAGCCAAAATACACATTGAAGTTTCCTTTGCAACGTTCACGTGTTGACTGATGAATCAGCTTGGCGTGGAGTCGTTCGCGTGACCGTCACGGGCAGTTCTACGCACACAATTCCCTTTTCCTTCACTTATCTGACCAGAGCATCAATAAGATATCTGTTGGGCAACAAATAGTAGCCACATGGAACTGCGCTAAACTGTACGTAAACTTTATCAGATGGACTCTTATTCAACATGTATACGAAATGTGTAGTGTTGAAAGTTAGAACGATACATAATTTCGAAATTCCATCATAAATTTATTGACACATTGTATACAAAATAGACAGAAATATTGCATAATGCATTCCTTGTTTGTGGGTTTTGTATTCATTATTAATAACTGTATAAATTCTTGAGTAGTTTTTTTCGAAACTGTTTTAATTGGGTAGGGTGGTTTCCAACTCTTCATTTTGTAATTATTGGTCATAAATACTGAGTACCGCAGCATTATATTACGAGAATGTTTAGAAAAAGTGGAATATTGTAGCATACGAAAAAAAGTCTTACTGTTAATGAAAGTCTTACTGTTAAAAAAAATCACACTGGCAGAGGTAAAAGAGTCTGAGACTATGCTACTGAAGAACCTCAGAAAAAATCAGATCAGAAAGACGTACAGTTGCGGCCAAAATGTTCAGAACGGCATTGTTTTCGTCAGAAAAGTAGGTATAATTTTTTATCAAATTTGTTTTATATACTATATTTTTACAGACAATAAATACGATATTATTTGTTATTGCCTAGGATTTTGGTGTAATTTGAGAGGATAATACAAAAGTCAGGGATGATTTAGTGCTTTACTGCAAAACCCATTACGGCCGAAATGATCAGAACGGTTGCGTTTACTCCGTGTTTTAGTATATTGAACCGGCGAACTCTAATGTTTTGAATTTGTTTACTTGACGGCTCGTTTACTAAACATTAGTAAGAATATCTGCAGTGTACTTTGTTTATATAATGCCACTTACTCCGTTAACAATTCGTCAGCAGATTATTAAGCTTCGAAAGAAGGATAATTTAAGTATTGGGTCTATTGCAAAGATTGTTAACAAGTCAAAAAGTGTTGTTCATGGTATTCTTAAGGTCTACGATGATTGTGGTTCGTGTGAAGCAAGAAAGTCTACAGGTAGACCAAGATAAATGACCAAGAGAGAAGATCGTGCTATAGTAAAGTTGGTTAAAAAGGACAGATTTAAAACTGCTGCTGCTGTTCCTCGGGAAATGAGCATTGTACTGAAGGAAACTTCATCTCGAAAAACTGTGTCTCGTCGTTTAGTTGAACATGACCTACAAGCAAGAGCACCTGCAGTGAAGCCACTGATCAGCTTCAAGAATAAAAAGTGTTGTCTTACCTTTGCAACCGAACATGTGTTGTGGTCTCAAGAAAAATGGCAAACGGTGCATTTCAGTGATGAATCTAAGTCTATGTTATTTGGCTCAGATGGGAAAAGGTACGTTCGTAGAAAAGTAGGTGAAAAATTGTCGACTAAATGCCTTAAGACTAGTGTTAAATTCGGTGGAGGACGTGTCATGGTTTGGGGGATGATATCTGGAGATGGTGTGGGCCCTTTGGTGCGATTACATGGAAAGTAAAATTCAGGAGTTTATAAACAACTTGTAAAAGATCATGTCTTGCCTGTGCTGAGAAATTCAACTAAGCGACCATCCATATTCATGCAGAACAATGCCCCATGTCACAAGGCTAAGGTGGTCATGAACTTCCTCAAGGCTGAAAAGGTTATTGTTATGGATTGGCCTGCTCAAAGCCCAGATCTCAATCCTATTGAAAATGTGTGGAATATTCTAGGAGAACGTTCGAAAGCCAGAAATCCTAAAACAACCGAGTAATTATGGAATGCCTATCAGGAAGAAAATTGAATAAGATTACCCAGAAAGAAATTGAAAATTTAGTTTCCTCATGCAGTCGAAGATGTCAAAGTGTGATTGAAGCTAAAGGGCTTCACGCTAAATATTAAATAATTCCAGTATTCTCTGTCATTTTTGATTATTTTGTTATTTTTTCAACCGTTCTGATCATTTTGGCCGGTACGGCTTTTGCAGTAAATCACTAAATCATCCATAACTTATCCTCTCAAATTACACCAGAATCTCAGACAATAACAAATGATATCGTATTTATTCTCTGTGAAAATTATAGAATATAAAACAACTTTGATAAAAAATTGTACCTACTTTTCTGACGAAAACAATGCCGTTCTGAACATTTTGGCGGCATCTGTATATGCAATAAGTAAGACCTGCTGTACAATCGAATTTCCAAATAATGGCAAGTATAAATACTGCAATGATTGAAATTGAATGTTGTCAATTTCGATCGAATATTGCAATCGATATTGAATTCTATTACATCTAATTACTATCGAAATGAATACTGTAACTTTGGTTGCAGAAATGAAAAGAAAGCCGAAAACAGGACTGGGATATAAAGTGCCGATATACTTTGTGGAAATTCTGAATGATTCATGAGGTTCAAAGCAACCTCAGGGTTACAGGGCAGAAGTGCGAATACGACTGTAAGGGGTGAAGCCACATAGGTCACTGCATTCGACCAGGAATCTACTCGCTCCTAAAAGTTCAGCAAGTATTTCCTATCGGTTCATAAAAAATTCCAAATATTTATTAGCTTATAAAATCCTTATTGGTGATTAATTGAAGAGGCCGAAAACTTTAGCGAGGCTTTGAATTCAGATTTTAAAACATTTTAATCACATTCTTCATGAAATTGTAAACCATGCTCCAGATGCTTCACCTACAATTGGCTGGTGGTTTGAGTTAAAATATTGGATCCATCTGTACATTGGCCACTGAATACAACATTGCTACTACAGCCACTGGGAATTGCTTGATCACATCCTCCAAAAATATTTCACCAGCTAGTGAAGAAATAACTGGAGGGAGTATAACTGACCTTACGAAAAATTAAAGAACTTTAAAAGTCAGAATACATTTCAAAAATTCTAATGTTCATGATTTGGACAACAGCCAGCGACATGAGTATTGTTTGGAAAAAATCTAATATTTTAATATTATAATTTTAGTTCATTCGTGGTTGAAGCTATACAAACAATAACAAACCACTAAACTTGTTTTAAAAGAGCGGATGTTTAGAACGGGTGATGTTATTCGGGGACAGTTATTTCACTAGAATGGAGAGGAAGTCGATAATCAGGTCCTTTTGAATTTAGAGCAAGAAAAAGTGTTTATGGTGAGATTAAAATCAAGATGGAACTGAAGAAACTACTACGCTAAGTCCTCACCTTATATTGACTATAGAAAGATAGTTTAATGTTAGTGTGCGTATATATTTATACATGTATATACATGTATGTATAAGTATTTATGTATATATATATATATATATATATATATATATATATGTATATACGTGTGTGTGTGTGTATGACTGTGTGTGTTTGTGTATAAACCAGGCTATTCTTCAGGCTCCGTAATTACCATTTCTAGTCAGCTGGATTTTAATCCTTTTTCCTAGCTGTTACAGCGTTGCAAAATTGGTGCCTTGCTTATTATATATCGAACACTTTTATCAGCTCTTAAATTTTACCGCATGCACACACACGCACGCGCACACACCACGCACGACACGCACGACACGTCTCACACACAAACGCACACACACACATACACACACACATTTGTTTGTGAATGTATACCAGCGATTATGTAGTCGTTCAGAAAATTGAAAAATCCATTTCTATGAACTCTCTGGCGTCGAAATATATGAAGTCAGTCATAAACTCATTGGCGTCCTATAGATGACAATGCTACAGTACACATAATGCATGATAATAAAGCTAGCAACAATAATAAATATGCAGAACGTGATTATTTTTCATATTCGTATTATTATCATTATTAAAATTGTGAGCTCGCAGAATCGTTAGCGCGTCGGACAAATAACATAGTAGTATTTCTTTTGGTTTTTTACTTTCTATGTGCAAATATTGCCGAGTTCAACATTGTCCGTCATCTTTTCAGGGTCAATAAAATAACTACCTGTTGAGGACTGGGGTCAATATCATCAACTTAAACCCCTCTCTCAAAATTTCAGTCATTGCACTAAAATGTAAAGCAATCAATGTAAGATGACGTGGTGGCAGAATGGTCAGCGTATCGGATGCTACTACTTTGAGGCATTTCTCTGACCGTTTTTTTTTTACATTCTTGTTTCAAGTTCCATTGAGGTTAACCATGCTTTTTATTCTTACTTGGTGGCTACAATAAACTCCAGTTGAACTCTGGAGTTGATATAATTGACTAGCTCTTCAACCTCCAAAAAGAATCAAATTTTAAGGTCGTGTAACTTATAGTAGAAAGAATCATATTCTTTGTTTTACCAGTGATGGTAAATTTTTAAGTATGTGAGAAATATTTCAGCTGTAACCTTGGAAATTTATACCTATGTACTACTAACCGTTGTTTACAAGAAATTATAACAGCTGTTACAGTTGTCCTTTCATTTATCCTTTTTAATGTTATATTTTGCTTTGTTTTTGTCATTTTGTCGTAGAAATATGTACCAAATATTATAAAATATCTCTTAATTTATTGAAAAATAAATAACAATAACAAAGAATCCTCTGGTAAACGAAGACAAAACCCGAGGAAAAACGATTGAGGAAAAGAAAAGCAACGACAAATAATAGAAGATAAAAATATATAAAAAGAAAGGTTATCGCCATTGAAATAGAAAGTATTATTTCTGAAACTGCCACTTCAAACATTTCTAAGAAAATAAAATATCAAATACAATTACAAGAAGGTCTCAACATCGATAGCAAAGTGGTTTTGTTATTTCTTCTCTAGATTCCTATAATATTCAAGATGAAGGAAAAGCAGATAAAACAAGTTATATGAAATCTTAGGCTTACAATAACCACAAATATAACAACAGTGGAAACAGATTATTTCTATACTTTCGAGGAATATTTCGGTAAATAAAAAAGCTCGGATAGTATTAGGATATAATAACTTATTTTCTCTGACGATTTCAACGTGCGTGAAATCGACCGCAAGTTCGAAATCAATGAGACAATTGATTTACGGTATTGAGAGAAGAAATAAATAAAGTTTTGGTCCAGCGACTGGTGTAAAGGTAAGGACACAAATCGATAACTTCAAACTATGCAGTTCTTAATCAACTATCGTAATTCTGTTCAAGAAAATCGTTCACACTTCAGTTTAAGTAGGAAAAAAACCTTTCTCCTTTGTAAAACACACACACACACACATGTATGTCCAAGAAGGTCAGCTTCCTCTCAACACGTTCACAATAATTAATGCATATGAATTTACTCTACAGACCAAATCTCACTCTTTATACATACATGCATACATATATACATCTCTCTCTATCTATATGTGTTGTGTGCGCATGTGCGTATGTATGTATGTGCGTATGTATGTATGTGCGTATGTATGTATGTGCGTATGTATGTATGTGCGTATGTATGTATGTGTGAGGAAAAGAAAGATGGACGATGGGCTCGTGTGAGCAACGAGACAGAGAAACGGAGAAAGAGGGAAGAGAAAGACAGATAAAAAACCGTGAAGAGAAGAAAAAAGGGAACTAGAGAAAAGAAGAGAATTAGAGAAACGATAGGTGAGAAAGTAGTATAGAGTAGATTCTGCTCTATATCTATGTTTGGGAAAAGGAAATTGGCGCTTGCAGACCAGTTACCGTATTTAGCTTGAAAGGGCAGTAACAATGTACATTAAGCGGGCTATTGTATCTTTACTTGTGCTGATCTTAGATAATGTTTAAGAATGTATTAACATGTAGCCAGTGTATGTAGCTTTGTGCTTTGTTGGAGGTTTTATAATATTAATTTTCTTCATACTATTTCTTTTTATTTTGAAAACACGAATCTCCAGAGCATTGTCATACATTATTAGTGTTAGTTTAATTTTTTCCATGGAGGTTCCACCAGTCCTGACATATCAGAGTTGATATGAGAACTTGAAGTATCATATTTTGGAGCTTTTATTAAGATATGAATAATGAAGTATATTTTAGTTCCATAAAAGTTTTCCAGAATGCTTATCTGTTTTTGTATTTGTTATTGTTCACTCTAGTTCATAATTTGCACTTTATGAGTGATAAACTTTCATTTTTGTCTATTTGGGATTGTTATTACTGTATCAAGTCTCACGAAACGATCGTTAAACCCGTAGGCTTTAAGTGAAAGACAATAGCGATGAACAAAATCTCAAAACAAACAGGTATTAAACTAAATACTGTAATACCTCAGTAAACCATTCTATTTACTGCCTCAGCTACTCTACATTATTCCTGTATTTACTATATACAACCAATAATAATTGTTATATCAGTACAATGTCATTATTAAAGATAAGAATAAGACAAAATTAATGAAAATTCATCAAGGCGAAAATTGTATAATGCCATAGGGAAAGTTACTGATTAGATAATATACAATATTATTATATCAACGAATTCATTCTACTTCATTACAACCTAGATGTAAATTTAGAAAGTTTGAAATGATTACATTATATTAAGACGAATTGGAAATGAATCGTAAATAAAATAAATGAAAACATACGTAGTGGAAGAATGAGATTAACAATACTAAATAACTAGTAAATGTAATAAATAAGAAAATACAAAATAAGGCCATAAAATAATACATTAAAGCAGGAAAATAAATAACAAACTTAGAATTCAAATTTTGGTAAATATCCGGATACTGTTATATTACCTTCTTAATGTTATCAGCCGCGGCAATTATTGTAGAAAAGGCTCTGCCTGAAAGTATTTAAAATAAGTGACTGCTTATATGTGTATGTGTACACACACACACACATACATATGTACGTACATACATACATACATATATATATATATATATATATATATATATATAATATATATATATATATATATATATATACATATACATATACATATATATATATATTATATATATATATATTGTTGTATTTAGGAATGGTCATTTTGCCGGTTTAGCCAATAAAAGCACACGCACTATATATTTGGTGTTACTTTGCTTCAGCGTTATTTATTTTTTACATTATTGGCTAAACTGGCAAAATGACCATTCATAAATACAACAATATCTCTTTCAACACACGATTTCACATCTTGCAAAACAAATATATAAACGTATATATACTTATGTATGTTTGTAAATATGTATACATACATAGAAAAGTATTCGCTTCATCCATCTGTATGGGGAACACCTTACGGGAAGCTGCGTAGGATTGTAGCAACACGTTATATTGTGTAATAATACAATTTATAGCATGTTTATAGCAGTGCAATTTGTAGTAATAAACCATGATGCCCACTCCAATGTGGTTTCTTTGTTGTAGTTTAATTAATAATGTTAGTTTTTAATCCTTCATAGAAATAAGATTGAATGAATGAATGTGGTGATATCTAAGTTTGTTTGGTCACAAACAGCACTTATTTTAGTGTTGTTGACACCGCCGGATTCAATGATGCGGCCCAGGTGTCGAAATCATAGTGATATCCGTAGGGCAGCTGATGAAGGAGGTGCGTTGGTTTGTTGTTATAGCTATTATTGTATGTGTGAAATAGTTTGACAAGGCATCCATTTGATATGTGTGTGTTTGTATGTGTGTGTGTGTTTACACCATTCAAATCACAAGGATTTTATAAACATTCGAGAGTAAGTGAAATAATTTTTGGAATATTAGATCTCGAGGTACATCACATAAAGCTATACATAATAGCATGTAAACATTAGAGGGAGAAACCCAAAGACTTCTCTTAGAGCTTGAATCCCTATCTCCTGTAGACATGGCAGTCGTTCCACCAGTAGGTCTGAGTAATCCATCGAATTTTCCGTCCAGTTTAGAAACTTCATTCTTACCGGCGGGAATCCTTTGCTTTTTGACATCGTAGGAATTTTATAAACTTTTCAGAGTACCTGAAATAATTCCGGTTCAGTTTTTGGAATGTTATATCTCGAAGTACATCACATGAAACTTTAAGTAATAGCTTATTCTGTTCATAAAACCTTTTGATGTCTGTATATATTTTACTTACTCAAAAAATTGTGTCCAACATATCAGACATTTTGACAGAAATACAAATATATAAAAGAGCAGAAAGATAACTACACCGCCCAGTACAAGATGTTGAGTTAGTGGACGAGTGTAAGGGCCCTAGCTGATCTGATGATATGATGTTTGTTCCTTCTCGAGCCATGCCTGGCTCATAAGGGCCGGTTTCCCGGTTTCCTTGGCGTATATGTTCCCCACATGGATGGGACGCCGGTCCGTCGCAGGTGGGCTGCAAGATACAGGAGGAAAGAGTGAGAGAAAGTTGTGGCGAAAGAGTCAGCAGAGGTTTGCCATTACCTTCTGCCGGAGCCACGTGGAGCTTAGGTGTTTCGCTCATAAACACGCGCACATCTCCCGATCTGAGATCCGAACCCGTGATCCCTCGACCGCGAGTCCACTGCTCTAACCACTTGGCCATGTGCCTCCACAGTTGATCTGATGAAGTTGACGTCCACGAGGAAAATGACAGAGAAGTTATATATGACCGTAAAATACTAGTGTTAGCAGAGCAGAATATGGCGGTGACCCACCCCTACGTGTTGTCATATTTCGAGACGTTAGTGAAGATGTCGGAGTTAGTAAATAATGTTGAAATTGTAATGACGATGATAAAACTGATCTAGCAATAGTGGTGGTGGTAGACGGAAAAGATTGATGTAGTGGTGTGTTGCTGATATGATGAGAAAGAAATGTCGAAGAAGATGGCGGTAATTGTGGGAATGGTGAATGTTTAAGTGATGATTGATAACTGTACGAAAATTCCCGCTGATAATGGTGACGTTATGCTACTGGTGGTTGTGCTAAAAGTGATAGCGGTCATGATGAGCTTGACTGTTGATGCAGTCGAGATGGTTGAGAATGTGGTCAAGGTAGTAATGTACATGCTGATAGTGCGGTGATGATGATGTCAACGATGATTAATGATGATAATATCATGGGGATGATTATGTTGGTGATCGAACTATTACACATGGCGTTGATATTTTGATGATAATTGATATGATTATCTTGATTTTGGTGGTGTTCATAGAAAAGAAGAATTAGTCGGTTAGTCTACTTAACGATGGTGCTGATGGCGGTACTACTGACGAAAGCAAAACACTAAAAATTCGCCAAAGTGACGTGATGAGATAAGTGGATGAAGCGGGTAAAATACTGCGTTGCTGGACATTGATACAAATCACAGGAGACCTATATAACTACACCCAAGCAGACATACATACATACACACAATACTACTAACATATATACATACATATGTACGCAGATGCAAACAAAGAAATACATAGATATTTACTGGGCAGCACTGGACATGCAAACGTTATACTAATACCAGCAAATATTTAAGCACACTTACAGCTAAACATACGAAAATATAGCAACAGACATGTAGGCATACACGCACATGCATAAAGACGGGATTTTCCTGAATGCACACAACAGAAATAGACATGGCCAAATACCACCATCACACTCCACATCAACGCCATGATTATCACAACCATCATCGTTTCTGTCTCCATCTATACTTCTCACACCATCTACTGCCACCCATTAAACTCTACAAAGTACAACACTATTCATATCTGCTTTCTATTATCAGTAAATTCTCATCAGTATCATTGGCATCATCATTATCACCATCTCTCTCTCTCTCTATATATATATGTATGTATGTATGTATAATATGTATGTATATATATATATATATATATATATATAATATATATATAATATATTATATATATAATATATATATATATACTCGTTGCTAAACCCTTATTGCTATATTACTTAATTTTCCTCGAATAGGCTTTTACATGCCGAAGACTACTTGGTGTAATTGATAATTTTTCCAAATAATTAATTTCACCCTTCATTATTACGGATAACCATATTTTATCTCAGTAGATACCACAGCATCTTGTTTTGCTACACGCGGGTGGGAAGGGGCTGTTGACACAATCGTTCATTCACAATTGAATTCGGGATACCAGTTGCGGATTCTAGCTCGCTCTGATACTGAGTTGAGTTGGTGCCTTCTGGTATCTCAAAATTCAATATATATTCATTTATATTATAGTATTCTACGCTGAAGAGAAAAGAAGTTTCGGTAAGATAGAATTATTTAATATTTAATTTAATTCTTATGCTTTCCTAAAAACTTGATTTCGAAACGTACTCCGTGGATACTAAAAAAATGTATGATAGATTGCATTCAATTCATTCTCTTTACCTGTTTTTGTCTGCCTTCCAAATGCTGTTTTTACTGAGATCTCCCTTTTTAGTAGAAGAATAGCTATAACCCTTTGACTGCTATTTCTAAATCGGTATGTGGTAAGGCAACTCGTTGCTAAACCCTTATTGCTTGTATTACTTAAATTTTCCTCGAATGCTTTTACATGCCGAAGACTACTTGGTGTATTGATAATTTTCCAAATTAATTATTTACCTTCATTATACGGATAACCATATTTTATCTCAGTAGATGACACAGCATCTTGTTTTGGCTACACGCGGGTGGGAGGGGCTGTTGACACAATCGTTCATTCACAAATTGAATTCGGTGATACCAGTTGCGGATTCTAGCTCGCTCTGATATGAGTTGAGTTGGGGCCTTCTGGTATCTCAAAATTCAATATATATCATTTATGATATGTATTCTACGCTGAAGAGAAAAGAAGTTTCGGTAAGATAGAATTATTTAATATTTATATTAATTCTTATGCTTTCCTAAAAACTTGATTCGAAACGTACGTCCGTGGATACTAAAAAAATGTATGATAGATTGCAGTCAATTCATTCTCTTTACCTGTTTTTGTCTGCCTTCCAAATGCTGTTTTTACTGAGATCTCCCTTTTTAGTAGAAGAATAGCTATAACCCTTTGACTGCTATTTCTAAATCGGTATGTGGTAAGGCAACTCGTTGCTAAACCCTTATTGCTTGTATTACTTAAATTTTCCTCGAATGCTTTTACATGCCGAAGACTACTTGGTGTATTGATAATTTTCCAAATTAATTATTTACCTTCATTATACGGATAACCATATTTTATCTCAGTAGATGACACAGCATCTTGTTTTGGCTACACGCGGGTGGGAGGGGCTGTTGACACAATCGTTCATTCACAAATTGAATTCGGTGATACCAGTTGCGGATTCTAGCTCGCTCTGATATGAGTTGAGTTGGGGCCTTCTGGTATCTCAAAATTCAATATATATCATTTATGATATGTATTCTACGCTGAAGAGAAAAGAAGTTTCGGTAAGATAGAATTATTTAATATTTATATTAATTCTTATGCTTTCCTAAAAACTTGATTCGAAACGTACGTCCGTGGATACTAAAAAAATGTATGATAGATTGCAGTCAATCATTCTCTCTTACCTGTTTTTGTCTGCCTTCCAAATGCTGTTTTTACTGAGATCCCCTTTTTAGTAGAAGAAATAGCTATAACCCTTTGACTGCTATTTCTAAATCGGTATGTGGTTAGGCAACTCGTTGCTAAACCCTATTGATCTATATATATATACATATATATATATATATGGCCTGCTCACTTAGCCAGCGGGGTGGCGTCATCTGAAGGCTACAACAATAGTGCCTGTGTATATATATACACACACACACACACATACACACACACATATATATATATATACACACATTCATATACATATATACATACATATGTGGATGTATGTGAGCATGTGTATGTTTTTATTAAAAGAATGTATCCAACATATCAGACATTTTGACAGAAATACAAATATTTAAAAGAGCAGAAAGATAGCTACACCATCCAGTGCAAGATGGTGAGTTAGTGGTCCGATATATTATATATATATATATATATATATATATATATATATATATATATATATATATATAATATATATATATATATATATATATATATACATATATATATATATGGACGGATGGATGTGTCTGTCTGCATGCAAATATAAGTTCTGGAAAACTTTGTTGGTACATCACAATACTTGAAAATAGATTTTCTAAAATTAGCAATTGTTAACTTTAAGAAGAATCTATTAAGAAAGGAAATTAGAGACATGGTAACAGAGAATTTAGGCACTTTCACTATTGGCACGCGTATTGTAAGAAATATTTTTTTTCAGTACCTTTTCTCACTATTGTTGATTTAATTGAGACTCAACATTATAATAAGATAATCTTATTTTCCTATTCATTATTGATTATTTCGTTCTTGATGATCTTCGCTATTGATGATTTCCTTTCATTTTTTAGAAAGGAAAGAATATTTTGAATTTCCTTTTCATTCAAATGTCTAGATGTTGACTATATAGAGCATTTGTAACAGAGGAATCATTGATTTGTTTTTTATGCACCCTGACGTGGTTCATTAATTTTATTCTGTTTTGGTCGGTGTAGTTCTGATGGCGTTGAAACATTCGATAGCGTGAATGAGATTTAATTTGTAACCCATTTGGTAACCTCTTAAATTTTCGGATTTACCTTGTTCTATAGTCATCAAATCCAAGAAAAAATATCCAAGTGCCACAAATTACTAACAGCAAATAACTCTTAACATAGACGAAATTCACATTAGATTAAATAGTAATTCAGGTTACAAAATATAAAGATCTTTGTTGTGAGATGTTACTGGTACTTTTTTAATATCGAAGCATTATTAAAATGGGATTTAATAAATTTGTGCAAGGGGCGAAGAAAGAGACAGACAGAAACTTTTAAAACATGAGGGCAAGAAAGGCTTGTTTTAAAACTGAAAATAACTTTTTATTTGGAACTCACAATTTGTAATTTAACGATTAATGTACACATTGAAGATGTCTGGAAAATTACATTGATGACGCATGCCTTACGCACACAAGAAAGTTTCATGAACGAAGCATTGCTAAATATTATTTTCCTTTAACCGCTATGGCAACTCAAATAGAGAACAGCAAGAATAAACAAATAAAGAAAAGCAATATTGGACAAACTAAAATGAATTTTTTGGACAAACGTTGACTAATATTTCACTTTGAAAATCGTAATAATCCATAGTTTAACTAAAGACTCTCCACTGAATTGGAAAACGTCTATGAATATTTTTGTCATTCTAAAGGCGGTGCTCCAGCATGGCCGCAGTCAAATGACTGAAACAAGTAAAAGAGTATGTATTTTGAAACCATGGAAAAACTATTTATAGCTATTGTGTCTTGAGATTAGAGGTAGAAACACTCATGGGGAAAGATCTATGACTATTTCCATTCTACACTGTATCTCATCTTATTTGGAGTCTATAGTTAATGCAGCACACATCTGAGGATAATGAAACATCAAATGAATTCGACTTCATATTTCTACTCACGCACGTTAAACAAATTTGAGATATTTGTCTATTTATTTATTTATCCATTTATTTATTTATCTATCTATTTATATATTCAATCTGTATTTTTTAGTCGAGAATCGAGGCAAGTTTGAGTCATCCTCAATCATTTCGTCAAATATTGGTGACATATTTAAATAAACGCAGTTAAAATAAACAAAGAAATAAGCTCATCTTAATTTCTTTGTCGTTAAAGTTAAAAGTAAATAGTTTGTAATAATTGTTTGTATGTACGTGTCGGTCAAACATTCATTTAGTCTTGTGTATATATATTTTAGTGTGATTGTTGGTGCACATTGGTCAAAGCATACTCTTGTTTTTATGTACATGTGGTGTGACTATATATAGTTCAATTTTTAAATTGCTGGTGTTTTATCAGTGCATAGATATAATGTTATAATGTATTATACAATATATCTATGAATTTGTTAACCAAATTGTTGTGCCACAACGAATGTAAAGAATACATCTGTGAAAATCTGTGGAGAGAAAACACGAGGACAGCTGTCAGCATGTCTGTGGACACAAGCATATTGAACAGATGTATTACTTTTCTTTGACGTTTAGGTGTATTTTATAGCCTATTATATGTCCCATTGTTGTAGATGGTATTTTATCGAGGTAGGTGTCTTAATTGCATTCAGATAGGCAACGTTTTTAAAGATGAAATTGTTTTGCATTCCAAGCGAAATAAACTTTTTTTCCTGTATCTTACTGGGTTTGTGCATTGTACAGATATATTGAACATTTTTGTGACTAATTTCAGAATACAACATCATCAGAACTGTGAAACAAATCTGGAGTGTACAATACAATATACCACGCCCCACAATTCTCTCTCTCTCTCTCACTGGTTATATATATATATATATATATATATATATATATATATATATATGTATATATATATATATATATATATATATATATAATATATATATATATATATATATATAAATATATATAACACTACATTACAAGGACAACACGTGGAAGTATGATCATTGATTACCCAACTGCTACAATTATTTAACGAAGTCTGTCAAAACAATAACATTAACCTTGACCTAATTAGATAGAATCCTGACTTCGGACAGTAACTGGTGTGAAACAGTGGTCAACCAACAGATTTCAGATTCAAAGCAATCTCCCCTCACTTCCCCACGAACCCTAACCAAATAGCTAGCAAATAACTGTATTCTGTTCGCTTTGGGACGAGCTGGTGGACAGATCCTGAGCGAAGCTGCATGGAAAATTATGAACAGTTGCGTGTGCAACTATCTATACTCTGTGCACTGAAAACAAGTGTAAGTCGTAATAACCATAAAAATATGTTGGATAAAATTGTAAAATAAAAGGTAATGAATTTTGGGTATGAACAAGTCTCCATCTATCTATCTATCTATCTATCTATCTATCTATCTATCTATCTATCTATCTATCTATCTATCTATCTATCTATCTATCTATCTATCTATCTGTCTGTCTATCTATCTATATCAATTACATATACGGCACTAATTGCAGCATATGTAAAGCAGAATGCACAAAGAATACACAATACCATGAACTAGATTATTAATTATAAATTAATAAATCAACGATGGTAAAATTAAATAGAGATTTCAAGACATTAAAACCTATATTAAAACAGGAAGCAAAACTGCAAACTTGGAGTTCGAAATTAGGAAATGTTTACATGAATTTTGTCGAAAAATACTAAAACAAAAAAGCTTTCCTATTGAAATATTTTAATTTAAAATATAACACATCGAAATCCTCTCGAACGTGAAACAAACATAAATGGCTGTTCGAGTATTATTTAATTTCCGATACATTGTCATTTCTGTATGTGTGTAAGTGAAGGCATGCATACATACATACATACTTACATGCATACATACATAAATGCATGTATGCATATATGCATGTGCGTGTGTGTGTTCGTGTGTGTATGTTTATGTGTATGTGTGTATGTGTGTGTGTCTGAAAAAAATAAACAGACACTCATTTCTGAAAGTTTTATTTCTTCTTTGTTCTTTTCATATTTGCTGGGGAAACAAGATATTTCTAGATACGCTGCCATAGTAGTCAACTTAGTCAAGTTTATGGAGGTAATTCACGGAAATACACCGTTCCATTTGGAGTTGCTCTGCAACATCAGGTGTCTTAAAACGGGAATTATTTTCAACAATCCATTAGTAGTTCAAATACAACTGCCAGTGCTTGGTGTGTACCTAGATAGCGAAGGCATATCCTTCTAGTGGGATTTAATGTATCTATCCAGGGAAGACTACTCTATGACAGGGTCGTTTGTGGGCGAGTGTTTGCTCGTTTGTATACATTCATAGTGTATGCTTATATCTATATCCATATATATACATATACCTACATATAAAGATATATATATATATGGATACAGAAGACAATCAGTTGAAAAGTTCATAGGCTAACGTGATGAATTCAGGTTTAGTTTTCAACCTTGTCCCGCTTGTTGTCCACACACACTTCATATAACGGTGTTACAGTGCTTTGCTTTTGAGGTATTCATTGAATAGTCAGATGTCAGTTTACTTGGAAAAAAACCAACAAAGTTATTCATATGAAGAGATGAAACTTAATGCATGCACAATTTCTCAGTTCCTGCCGCCTCACTGCTTCATAGCCAACCTATAAACTTTTTGGCCCACCCTTATATTATTAATAATCCTGTTAAGGACAAAATTAGATCACCATCTCTATTACTACAGATGTCCTTATTATCGATTATGCTACAGATATCTGCCGCATTGTCTTTTAAATCAGATTACAAACAAGTATGTAACTGATATGTCCTACAACTTTTTTTCCCAACAATATAGAAATTGTTAAACAAGCAGATAGTGTACAATTTCTATTATGATGGAATATCATATTTTAATTCTTGGGGTTAATTCTGTTATAATACTCGGATTGTAGTGTGGTGCTTTTCTTCCAGGAAACTGCAAATTATTTCAATAGTTATTCCACCGCCTTAGATTTTGAATCTTAATTCTCGTTCTTGTTGAAGTATAGTGAAATAGACGATGCTTAGCGTTTTAAGATAGAATGCGGCATTGATTTTGCGAAGTCTGTATATTAATATATATTTTAATGCTGGACACAACAAAGTGTTAGTTTGGATAACATCATTAGAATAGCTTGTATCGGGAGGGTTAGGGTTAATTTCGAATAGGACAGCTACGTGTACGAAACGAATCATAAAATTTCACAAGAATCTTTTCTGTTTGACAGCTACTTATCAATTTTTTCAATATTTGTTTCAATTGATTTCATATTAGGTGTATTAACGTAGTTTTGTAAAGTAATCGTGAAATTCGTTTTCGGCATAAATCAATAAATAAAGAATTAATAGTTTCTGACTGTTGCATATTTTGGGTAATTTTAGCCAATCGAAAGCCACAGACATATAAGTGCTTGTTTCCATAGCAACACGCCAAGCTGTTACCAAGCTTCCCACCACATGTTCTTTTTGTCGCTTTTGTCGCTTAAAACGCAGAAATTTTCCTGAGAATATTAAAATAAAATAATAATAATAATAAAAGTTATGAGGGCTTATATAGCGTGCGTAAAGCAGAATTCCATTTCACATTTGCTTACAGATGACTACTACTACTACTACTACTACTACTACTACTACTACTACTACGATAGCAATTCTCCCTTTCCCGCATGTCAATATAGAAAATCCTCTTCTACTTCCAGAAGCCTGACTCAGGGTAACTGTAAATTCGGCCCCAGCGGCTCCAACAACAAAGGACACTACTGTCCTTTCTCCCATCCTTCCTTATGTCGTAGACTTATTAAGGGCATCTCTCCATATGTTATAACTGGAAAAGACTGCCTCTACCGTTACCTTAAATATTATCCCAAATACAGAGTCTATGACCCTGACCCTAAGCTATGGCTATAACCTAGTCTATGGCTCTGTCTCTAAGGATGTGCCTAAACTTGGAATGCAACTTCCAGCATCTGAAGGGCTCAAAATGAATGAAAGATAAACTGCAACGAGGAAGAGCAACAAAAACAAATCAACCACCATCCACCTCCCAAGACAACACTAACCAAAGAAGAAATAATCACAGAAAAAGCACAACACCATATAAAATAAACCAAGGTGAAATTCTTTTTTATTAGATTACCTGGAAAATATGAGGGCCGATCTAAGTCTGAAGATCCAACGTCGAATATCCAAAAGCCGATGAACACCCACCCACCACCATCAACTAGAACATCACTCCATTCATACAACATCGGACAAATATTATCCTCAGTGCTGCCACTGAACAACAAAACACATATTTCATCTTCTATATGCCCTTATGATGGGATAAAATCACGTTTCAAGTTCCTATTCCTGAATGCCTAAAGTTTGTGCAACATCGTGCAATTTTGACTCCTATATCAAAATTATTGACCCCGATTTCATCACAGTCACAAAATCATGGGCACATTCTCTACTCTGTAATGGTGTTTTAGCGTAGTTGGTTACAACTAATTTCGCAGAGATCATGCTAATCGTCAAGCTTTTCAGCTATTCCTTGTGATGATTTGAACAAACCACAGCACGAGGCACTCTTTTGCGAATTACGCATAAACATGTCAACACCGATACTTGGAGTTGTCTACCGCCCACCAAATTACCATCAAGACACACAGCTTTTTGAAATCTTCAGGACTGAATCTAGGGAAAACAGCCACTTATTTTTTTATTGCTGGTGACTTCAGCTGCCCTGAAATTCATTGGGAAACTTTTCCTTGATGTAGTGCTGGATGCAAACTGGTCCCAAGGATTCGCCTCTCCCACAAGAGGTAACAAGTCTTTGGACCTGCTCTTTACTACCACTCCTGAAACTGTTATCAGTTTACTATCAAGGAACATCTAGTCGACTCCGATCATGCTATGATCATTGCCAATCTCTCATTTATAGGTAGAAACATGTAACACCACTATCTGCAAGCCACTCACTTGTGATGAATTACGACCCCCAAACTGGTTTGAATTTTGCGATTCCGGGTACGCTAATACTGTTTTTCAGAATATCCTCAGTGCAATCTGGGCTGTATGTGAAGTATCAGTACCGCACAAACGCTCTAAAAATAGAAAAAAAGTGCAATTTGGGCGACTGCAGCAGTTCGACTTGTCTGAAAAGATCGTCGTGATGCTGAACAGAAATATAGACATCATAGAACAGATGAGAAAAGAAGACGCAAGAGATCATTCAACCATCTCAAGCAAGTAACAAAAAAGGCAGCGCTTGGGTTTGAACAACGTATATCAGCCATACATGACAGCATTCTGTTCTGTATATGTGTACTTCGAAGCAAAGACATCACTCTCCAGTAGGCCCTCTTTACAATCCCCACACAATCGGATCACTGATGACCCCAAGGAATGAGCATAGCTTATTGCTGAATGCTATGCCCGTCATTTTTAATGTTGAAAATTCAAATGCAGCTTCTTCACCAACTCTGACATCAACTTTTATATAGCATCTGTGAAATTCACAACCGCGATGATCTTACGTCATCTCTAGAAGAGAATAAGCGCAACTATGCCTTTCCTGATCTTGATGGTGTTACTTATTTGCTTCTCAAACGTGGCACTAGCTTTCATTCTTCTTTCAATTCTGCTTTAACAACTGTGTCTGTCCAGAGCACTGGAAAATTGCCAGTGTCGTTCCTATGTTTAAAAAAAAGGTGTTCTCACATCCCCTGTCAATTACTGTCCAGTCAGCCTTACTAGCTACATCACTAAGCACTCGTGGACATGCTCACAAAATCAAAAAACAACACAGCATCCATGACTTTCGGAAACATTTTTCACGCGCTCAGAATTCTTGAAGCATGGAATAAACTACCCGCAGCAGTCTTTAGCTGCCGAAATACCTATCCTTCGAAACTTCCATGCTTCCTGATATCCGCCAACATTACGCATTCTGTGATTTTTCCTTTTTCTTTGTTTTTTCTTAGTTGTAGTGCACCTGACCACTGTATACAACAATTTCTTTCATATTATTATTATATATGAATATCAGCGCTGCTTCAGGAAACTTTCAACACATTCTTATTTAGCCCTACATTTCATTTAGTAGATTTGTCTTGTTATTTAACAATAGTAAAATAGATAGTGACTTCAATACCTATAAATTCATACTTGAAGGACAAATACTCCCACCATTTTGTGATAGATACAGACATGCTTGACAGTGTGTTTAATAAGATCGTTTTGCAGCCGTATGGTTTTGGAATCGGTTTCACTGCTTTGCACATTGAGCTACTACTATAACCCCAGGCCGACCAGTGAATTTAGTAGAATTCATATATATGTGTGTTGTGTGTGTATCTATCTATCTTTACTCTCTCTGGACAGACAGACGCAAGTCAAATGGGCTCCACGTAAGTTGGTATTTTTATACGTTCAAAAGTGTATATTGACAAATATCTTGTGTTTAAAAGTTGTGCAACAACATCCACTGCAAACCTTTGATAAATATCTACACAAAATTTTGCCCCTTGTGGGCAAAATTTAAAAGAAAAAATTCTCATAGCCTTCGTGGTTTCATTTAGCCATTTTATTTCCAAAATGGCCACTGGTCACCACGAGGCTGAGGTGCAAGTCAAGCGTGACGCAGAGACGGAAAAACAGGATGCTCTGTTAGCATACGCTGAACCTGACAACAACACCACCACATCCACCACCATCAACATCGACAACAGCAACAAATACAAAAGAAAAGTCGTAAGGCCAAGCACCGTCAACACCATCAGTAAGTCCACCACCAACACCGACAACAACACCATGGCAGAATCTGCTACTAAAACTACTATCCCTACTAAAGACATCGCCACCAATAACAATACCAACACCACCATCACCGCCACCAAAGACCGTGCCGTCAATGCTACTAATACTACTAACACCACCGCCGTCACCAAGAACGACAATAACAACAACAACAACAACAACAACAACAACAACAACGACGACGACAACAACAATTCCCTTCAACCACTGCTCACTCCATCACCAACAAGTGAAAAAATAACGACGACAAGCAAACGAAATGCCGAAATTTGCGCTAATGCAGGACTAAATTACGCAGGCAATTTCCCACCCTTGCTAGTTGCATAATCAGCAACCACAAACCTACAACCCACACCCCTGCCATCAACACCACACCACCGGCAGTAACAACAATAACAAAACAACAACAAACTTCGCCGAGGCGATAAAAGAAAAGGTAACAAAAGTTTCGTTTACTACAAAACAGATTAAAGATTGCAGAAACCTTATTACAAATGAAAACGGAAAAATACTCTTACACATACCTCAGCACATACTGAATGAGGAGAAAAAAAAGACAATGTATATAAAATCACAAATAAAAAAACTAAAAGTCCAGAAAAGGCAAGCACAGACAAAGTCGAAAAGTGCTTACGCCCCATCTGGGGATACAAGGATTGTGTGACTTGGGCGAACAAGTTCGCACACGTACAGGTGGTTTTTCGAAGAATGAAGTTGGCGAAGAAATTCTCAACGATAACCCTTCATTCTGATGAACTAACGTTGACACCGAGTTACCTCGGCCAGAAGGTGACGAAAGTCATTATCAGTGGTGTCCCCCAAGTGACTACAACACTGTGATAAATAAACCGCCTTAACATCGAGAATGGAGGACTTACATCCTCTACGATGATCCGGTGGTTTGAGATGGAAAACAAGGACTGGCTGGCTAGAGAAGAGAGACATAGATTCCCCACCACATAAGTCAAGAGGACATAAATAAAACCCCACCCAGTACATCTTGAGGATGGCCGCAAGTTATAGTAGTACGAGGGCAGAAGGCCACGATGCTATACATGTGGCAGTGAGGCACACCTCAAAAAGGAGTGCAAATCTGCCGCAAAATTACAACACAAAACAACAGCCACAGAAAAATCACAAAAAGCCAGGATTATTGCCCACCACAATATATGGACAGCTAGTCAAGAAGCTGTATGCGGAATGCAGGAAAAAACAACACAAAGAACAAGCCAACCCCACCAAACAACACCAACACCAGCGCCAAGAACAGAATCATCACCACCAACAACAAATAAAACCAATTCCAACACCAAGAACAACAGCAAAACCCAAAGGAACAGAAAAACAAAAAAGAAAACACACACAAACTGATCCCCCATCCCTATACCGCACTCAACACACACAAACACTCAACAACCAACAACAACGAAAACAACAACACAACCACTTACACAGACATACATAGAAGCCCACAACATACCCCTACCCCCTTCTGATCCTCAGAAATTTCGTCGGAAGACGAAACCAGTGAGGAATGGCAAATAGCTACAAAAAGAAGGAAAATAAAGAGCAGAAACACAACCAACCAAATGCAAACACGAACAAAGCAGGGGGAAATACATCTCCCGAAGACATTTCAAAACCCAACGCAAACAACAGCCACACCAACACCACAAAAACATATACAGCAAACATGCTCACAGCCATAGACACCAAAAACACAAATTTGATGGAATACATCCAATCAAAAACAAACATAACAGAAGATGACATAAAAACAAACAATCACCCATACACAACACCACCAGACCACATCAAAATATTACACATCTCCAAAAGTCTGCACCCACACACTCAAAGGCATTTTCCCCAGTGCGGTTGGTAAATGCCAAAAATATCTCACAAAGAAACTGTACTGGGATCTTCTCGAGGACAAACCAACGGAGGAGAAAGCAAAAACTTTCGAGCAGTAAGTAACCCTCTGTATTCTAATTCATTAGAACTATGATCAAGATTGGTTGTGTAAATGCGCGTGGCTTGGGGTCCCCTTGGAAGCAAGGGTACCTCTTAAATGACATAAAGTCACATAAGTTAGAAATCATAGCCATAAGTGAGACCAGACTCCACAATCCGCGGGCCCTAAAGACCATGTTTGGCGGACAGTTCAACATTTATTTTCCCCCTGTCTGCCGAGAATGGGCGGTAGTGGCACCGCGGTACTTTTTCACAAGAGTCTGGATCTCAAAGTAAGGACAATATTCGTAGACCCGGAGGGTAGACTGGTCGTCCTGGATGTCGACGGCAGCAATGGGTGCGCTTTTCGACTCGTATCAGTTTTACGCACCGCCCTTAACAGGTCGGGCGGATTTCTTTCAACGTCTAGAAGTATTCTTGGGAACGTCTCGTCCTTTACTCTTAGTGGGGATTGGAATGCTACCTTGGGAACACGCATGTAGACTACGTGGGTAGAGATAGGAATAGACGGGGGTTGCAAATGCCTCAGAGACCTGCTCAGACGCTTTCAACTGTCTGACAGGTTCCGACTAGACCACCGAATGCGCCAACGTGGACATGGAGCAACCGCATCGGGTCGTCGAGATCGTATCTAGATAGGATACTGTGTAGGACAGTAGATAGAGATAGCATAGGATGTCCACAATTCCACATAGTCAGCTACACGGATCACAAACTTGTGACATGTACGCTAGACTTAGGTAAGACACTTAGGCAGGTCCCGGATACTGGAAACTAAACGCGTCTTTCCCATCGAGACAGGTTTCAGAGACCGGATTAGCACACTAGTAAAGAGGGCTTTGACGGGAGCCATCATCAACAACAAATGGTGGTTTGCCCTCAAGAGAGCAGTAAAAGCAGAAGCGATTAGGTACAGCCAAAGCACTAGCCATAGATAGAAATAGAGTAGAGGGTGAGCTAGTTAAGAAGCTAGAAGAGGCAATTAGAAGCGGCATCGCATCCGACGTTTGGCGGCGAGGTTGGCCCTCGACCAACACTTCAACGCCAAACACGAAGGATGTGCTGTCAGAGCTAGGATGCGTGCTCTAAGGAACGAAGGTGTTGGAGCCGCGCGAGAGAGGCCGGGTGGCAGAGGCGCAACAGGGCAACAAAGCCACCATTCGGTCACTGGTAGACGAACAGGGGCGCGAATTGCTCGAGCCAAGTAAAATGTGTGAGGTCTTTCAGCAGCATTTTGCCCGACTGTTCGGAACGAGTGGAGGGCAAGAACGTAGGGTGGACTTCAGTGCCTACCTACATAGCCTACCACGACTCTCGACAAGAAAGCAGGGCAGGGTGCTGCGAAGGTGCCATCACGGCGGCGGAAGTGCAGGAAGCGATGGCAGAATGCTCGAGGGACACAAATCACGGGTTTGGATGGTCTACCCTACGAGCTTTACAATTGTATGCCAGACTTGTTGGAGATCTCTTGGCGGCGGTGTACTGCAACTGGCAGCAAAACGGGAGCATTCCTGGTTTTGTGAGCCGAGGAGCCGTAACACTGCTGAAGAAAGATCTAAACAAGGGAAATGTAATAGATAAATTTAGGCCCATCACTCTGCTCAATGCAGACTTGAAAATTTTGGCCAAGGTGTGCTAGCCAAGAGGTTGGCGCTTGTCATCGAGAGAGAAACTGGTCGACAAGGCGCAAACGTGCGCCCGTGCCAGGCCGGACCATCCATGACAACCTCCATCTGATGCGCTACATCATAGACAGGGTAGTTAACGAACCTGGCATGGGTGGGGCCCCTGATCAACTTGGATCAATCGAAAGCCTTTGATAGGGTAGACCATCGATACTTGGAGGCAGTCCTGAGAGCGGCTGGTTTCGGTCCCGTCTTCCGCGGCTGGATAGCTGCCTTGTACAGAGGCATCCGTCGGTTCGGTAATTCGCGTAAATGGACATCTATCGAGACCTTTCGACATTGCACGTTCGGTCCGTCAGGGATGCCCCCTCTCGGCGCTTCTATACGTATTGACTCTTGAGCCACTACTGCGGAAGCTGGCGACTCTAAGGGGCATCCCGCGAGAATTGGGATGCGGGACGAGCGTGTCTGCATACGCGGACGACGACGTCACCGTCATAGTGTCTAGCCACGAGCACATCGAGCTGGTCGGCGAGACACTGAAAAACTACGAAGCGGTGACAGGAGCGAAAATCAACCGGGAAATGTCAGTGGGCTTGCGACTAGGCACCTGGAGAAGCAAGCCCATGCCGTCCACCAGCGCCTCCGTCGTGGGACGCTGGACCGACGGCCCGGTTGAGTTGCTCGGGGTCTGGTTTGGTCCGGACCTCCAAGTGGAGAAGAACTGGAACGAGATAACGAGTAGGGTGGTCACTCTCGCCGGCAATGGGCCGAGAGGAAACTGTCCAAAAGGTCGAGCGGAGGGTGGCGAACACGTACATCGCGTCCGTCATCTACTACCGCCTGACCGTCGTACCTTGTCCCGACCCTACCATCACAAACTACAACGCATTCTCTTTCGCTTATTGTGGAAAGGATGCGTCCCGATGGTCAGGCGATCCATTTGCTGTCAACACCCGTTAAAAGGAGGGCTGGGCATGCCGTGGTGATGATGCGCAGATACGCGCTGAGACTGCGACATCTCTGGCTCTATGTAGACGACGGTGAACAGGTGTGGTCGCCGTTTGTGAGGCACGCTTCCCGCAGCTCGTCTCCATGACCGAACTGCAGTCGTGGATCAAAAAGAGGCCGAGGAAGGGCGAATGGCACCGCGAGTGTCGCGTTGCTCTCAAGCAACTCTGCCGTCCTGGGTCGACCTTAAGTGACTTCAACACAACCAAGCATTCTTAGGGGTTTAGTGGAGGGGAGGTACGACGACGAGCTCGGGGCGAACCTGGACGTCGACGAGGAGTACCTGACCCGCCTGTTCAGGACGACTTTCGGGCCAGGGCCCATGGACAACTTCCAGAGATCCCTGGCCTGGCAGTGCTACCGAGAAGCGCTACCGTTCGGGATAAGCTCTACAGACACGGCTCGAGAAACACGGGGCCGACCTGCCCGAGATGCGATCAGACGACGAGACACGCGTTCTGCACGCAGTCGTTCAGTGTCCAACAATTTCCGACTTGTGGGCTTATGTCGAACAACTGCTGTCACGTGTGGGACGAATCGGTTTATCAGCTGAGTCTATCGTCAATATTGTCACGCCTCCTTCCTTCAAACGGGAAGGAAGAGCTATTTTCATCATCCTTGTGGCTATGGCGAAAGAATGTATCTGGTGGACCGCGTCTGAAAAGGTTGGAGATAAACACTTTCCTCTCTGGTCAATCTCTCATCAACTTCTTCAAGTACCACTTGAAAAGGAAAGTGAGAGTAGAGAGGCAAGTTTTCTAGCGAATGTTTTAAAAAAAGATGGGTGAATGTAGCAAGAATGGCACGTATGAATGACGAAGCCACCTTGAGCATAATCCTATGAACCCAGAATTGAAAACAAGAGATTTGCTTATTTGCAAAAAAAAAAAAAAAAAAAAAGAAATATAAAATGTGACTTCATTGACCGAGGTTACCGTGGTCTTTTCCGTAGGCTTTTCTTTCCACGGGTAAACCTCACCTATCCTCCCCTTTACACTTCATATTGACATTTCTGTGATAACGATCCCTATTGATCAATTTTTTTTTTCCTCCTCCCCCCTTTTTTTAACCCACCCCCCCTTTTTTGTCCTCTTTCTCCCCTTTTACGATCCTTTTGATCGAAACTCCCCCCTTTGCTTTTTTTTTTTTTTTTTTAAACCTTCAAAAGAAAAGCTCTACCTTATAATTTGTTCTATCTGTGTGCAGCCCTGTGTGGCTAATAAAGAAACTATCTATCTATCTATCTATCTATCTATCTATCTATCTATCTATCTATCTATCTATCTATCTATCTATCTATCTACCTATCTATCTATCTATCTAACTACCTACATACCTACCTACCTACCTACCTACCTACCTACCTATCTATCGATCTATCGATCAATCTATCTATCAAACAGACACACACATAGACACCCACATAGACACACACACAAACACAGGCACACACATGCAGACACATATCTTAATATTTCACTTAAACAAACAGAATATTCATTAAACTCACTTCTATCTGAACAAAGCGACACGCATGGACACACACGTCCGGACACACATATGTACATCCACATACTTAAGTGACAAATACATAGGCCAATGTGTCATGACCCTTCTCAAACAAAGTTAATGACCTTAAAAACATTTCGCCCTCCTCCGACTTTCACCAAAGTGCTTGTCACGAAATGTGCATATCTAAACCACATAATTAGATATGACTGTGTGTGTATATATATATATATATATATATATATGTATGTATGTATATATATGTATGTATATATATATATGTATATATATTTATTTATATATATTATATAATATATATATATATATATAATATATTATAATATATATATATATATATATATATATATATATATATAATATATATATTTGTTGAAATGGAAAGATGAATTATCTTGTTACGGAATATTCAAAAGTTAAAACCGATACCTGGGTAGCAAAAATCACAGCAGAAAAAACACGGTTGGAGCTATGACCATAGGGTGTTGCAACCGTGCGTTGGCGCGGATAATTGAAGTTTAATATAATTATTGAATGGAAGAAATGGAGCTGAACGAAGATTCTACAGAATTCCTTTTATTACATTCTACACATGTTTCAAAGGCCACAAATTTCCAAATTCTGCAATATGGTATCCTTATTCAATCAGAATTTGGAAATTTGTGGCCTTTGAAAAATGTGTAGAATGTAATAAAAGGAATTCTGTAGAATCTTCGTTCAGCTCCATTTCTTCCATTCAATAATTATAAATAATATATATATATAAAGTTAATCCAAACGAGAAAGCACAAAAAAACACAACAACGCGAGGACGTGGAACAAATATAGTATTATTGGACGCTCAGGAAAGAAGGAAAGAAGGAGGGTTTAACGTTTTGAGCGGAGCTCTTCGTCGGAAACATAGGAGAAGGAAAGATCCAGAGAAGGGAAGACAGAGGAAAAAAAATCGCGAACGTTACACATGAGGTCACATTTTTATATACATATATATACACATATATATACACACACATGCATATTCTCAGTGTGTCTGGGGTGGTGGTGCATATGAATACATTTTGTAGGGGCGTATATATATATGTATATATTCTTTTAGTTTTTACTTGTTTCAGTTATTTGACTCCGGCCATGCTGGAGAACCGGCTTTAGTCGAACAGATCGACCCCAGGACTTATTCTTTGTAAGCCTAGTACCTATTCTATCTGATCGTCTGCCGCACCGCTAAGTTTCATGGACACAGACACACCAGCATCGGTTGTCAAGCGATGGGGGGAGACAAACACAAATACACACACGCATATATATATATATATATATATATATACACACACACACATGTATATATATATATATATTCACACATATATATATATATGTGTGTGTGTGTGTGCGTGTGTGTGTATATGTATGTATATATATATATATATATATATATATATATATATTCTTTGTAAACCTAGTACCTATATATATATATATATATATATATTATATTTCAAAATAATTGAAGAGAAAGAAGTCATACTTCTTCGTTCATAGTTCAACATGTTAACCTTAAAATAGACTTAATTCACCTCGTCCGCCGTTACATCATTTCGTATAAGGAAGAATTGTCGATGTTTTATTTAAACATTATCATTTAACACGCGTGGAGATAAGTTTTTTTTAGCTCAGCTCCCTCTCTCTTCCTCCCTCTCCCTCTTTCTCTCTCTCTCTACATATACATAATTTGCCGCTATAGACTCAATGGCAAGTAAGACGCGTCCCATTATATATATATATATATATGAGAAGCGTTCCAATATATATATATTTAGAAATATCAAGTAATGCTATTTCGTTTCAAATATTCCGCCATGGTTCCTAACTCTTCTTCCATGACTAGATAAAAAGAACACGGTAGTTTCACTTCACCAATATTAAATATAATGCAATAAATATTTTCGATTCTGTGTATCATAAGATAATACACCGAAAGTGTGAACTTTGAAAGAAAATCGGAAAACCGTGGATAAAATAAATATAATATATTATAGTTTTGATTTAATATATCATCATAAAAAGAAACCTCAAATTCTTTAGATAAAGAATCAATATTTCTGCTTTATCAAAAAATATTATTATTTCACCTTAATGGAAATTATGACTAATGAATAAAAAAATAGTGCGATTTTTAATTTCATATATATTCACGATGTTTACACAGGGGTTTTCTTTATATCGTATGTCTTTTAAAATTTTCTTCATATTTCCTATCTTACATATATAAAGATTGCATACTGGTCACTTGGGATGCTAATACCATTGCTTTATTAATATACTGTGTTAGATCACCCCATAAGACTATGTGATTTCCTTTTTCTATTTAACTTTATGTTTGTTTTGATTTGCTAAAGACAGACAATGTGATTTATCATAGTATAATATATATATATATATATATATACATATACATATGCATATAGATATGAATTAAACATTTCCTCATTCATCTAGTTCAGATCTTATATTATATTTTTACCCAAAGTATAATACAGATAAATAAAAAATATCCCGGGAGATATTAAAATATCATCGTTGGTGTAAATAACTTCTGTGAGTCTCCACAAAAGTTTATAGATAGTATAGAAATAAAGTTTCAGTAGTTTATGTTAGTTGCAGAAATTTAGTAGTAGCTAATTAAGTAACATAATAGATATTGTCTGATTTTTCTTATGCCCACTAACTGTATTTTCTCTGAGTGTTTACTGAAAACTTTTTTATGTTTTTGTTATATAATATCAGAGCAACGCTGATTTTCATTTGATTACATTTATAATTTTATACATAACAGCTATTTCCATTTATTTATTTCCATTTACTTCCATATTTACATTTGGTGGTAGTTCTGGACTCTACAAAACGGAAGGTAATTCCATACCGCCTACATTTCTATCGAGGCGTGTGGCTTAGTGGTTAGCGTGTTGAACTCATGATCGTAAGGTTGTGGTTTCGATTCCTGGACCGGGCGATGCGTTGTATTCTTGAGCAAAACACTTCATTTCACGTTGCTCCACTCCATTCAGGTGGCAAAAATGAGTAATCCTGCGACGGACTGGCGTCCCGTCCAGGTGGGGAATTTCTACGCCACTGAAACCGAGAAACCGGCCCTAATGTGACTGGAGTGGAGGCACATGGCCTAGTGGTTAGAGCAGCGGACTCGCGGTCGAGGGTTCACGTGTTCGAATCTCAGACCGGGCGATGTATATGTTTATGAGCGAAACACCTAAGTTCCACGCGGCTCCGTCAGGTTATGGCGAACTTCTGCTGACTCTTTCGCCACAACATTCTCTCACTCTTTCCTCCTGCATCTTGCAGCTCACCTGCAACAGACCGGCATCTCGTCCAGGTGGGGAACCTATACGCTAAGGAAACCGGGAAACCGGCCCTTATGAGCCAGGCATGGTTCGAGAAGGAACCTACATTTCTGCTTACAACGTAAGAAAAGGATGCTACATGCACTCAGGCAATTCCCTGATTTTGATATACCACAATTGTTTCTGACATGGATAGTATAACAAAGTCTATGTAGCATTCAAATAATATGCATTCTTGATTGCAGTTTTTGAGAAACTGTTGAGCAGATATTCGGCAGTAAACTAAAAAAAAAAAGAAAAAAAAAACGATTGTGCTGCATACTATTGATCCATTTTTTAATCATGTAAATATATTCCAGCTAATCACAGCCTATCCTCACAAAATGTACGACTTATGTAAACATGATTCTAGAAATGCAACACAATTAAATTGGAGATTATAAAATATAAGGTAAACTGTGAACTGGACAATAATATTTGCTGATAATCGCATAATCACTAAATGCAGTGGAAGAGTATGTTTTCAATGTGATGTGTGTAGTAGAGTATTGATTACGAGACAATGTATTAATGATTTTATGCTTAGCGCAACCAACTCAGTTTACTTTGCAGAAGTTAACTATTTATAGCTCACTACTATTCAGAATACTGTAAAGTTGATGAGTGATTGGTGTATTGGTAATATGGTAGTTAAATTCCTCCTCAAAATATTGTTTACAGAGAAATGTTATAACGAGTCAGTAGATTACAGAGACAAAGCCATAATACCAAGAAAGACAATAGAAAAAATATCCGTATTTAAATTATTCTAAGTATAGTAACTGTAAGGAACTGAATCGTTTATCGAATGAACAATAGTATGAATAGTGGACACTGATGTGAGAGATTCCCTTAATGTAATTTCTTTAAATTAATTCGTAAAGATCATTTATTCCTTAGTTTAGTCCTGCAAAGTTCCAGTTTATAAACTCTCATAGAATATAATGAAATACCAACAACTTCTCCGTTCGACTGTTATGTCAGTCAAATTAAAATAACAATTAGAATGTATTTGAGTGGAAAAAGAACTTCGTGAAAAGTTTGTGTACATAATACATATAACACACGGATTAAGTTGCATTAAAAACCGTCTATTCTTTTGCATCAGACCTATTTGTAGGTAGGCTCTCTTAAGGTATTTTTAGATAATAAAATGGTATTAGTTTTACACTGGAAACGGATATTCGATTATTTACGATTAAATAAAGTATGGGGATGAATATATGATCAATACACGATTGCTAAAAGATATTTCGTTAGATCTATCAAATACACTTAGCTGCAAACTAAAGATAACTAACGATGTTGAGAATTAAAATTTCACGATAACACATATAACGCAATCAATTTACTGTCGGAGAAGTATTTTGCAATTTATCCTGTTGTATACCATTTCTCCACTGAGTGCAGCTACACATACAAACTTTGAAAAGCACTAACTTTCGACATAATTATTATATTTTCATACGACTAGTAATTTTGTATAACAAACTTATTGTAACTAAATTAAAATAGAAATCTATCTCAGAAGCTTTTGCATACTACTTCTCCAGATATACATACCTACTTACATAGGCGTAGGAGTGGCTGTGTAGTAAGTAGCTTGCTTACGAACCACATGGTTCCAGATTCAGTCCCACTGTGTGGCACCTTGGGCAAGTGTTTTCTACTATAGCCTCAGGCCGACCAAAGCTCTGTGAGTGGATTTGGTAGAGGGAAACCGAAAGAAGCCCGTCGTATATATGTATGTATGTATGTATATATATATATATATATATATATATATATATATATATATATATATATATATATATATATATATATATATATATATATATATACATATGCATATATATATGTTTGTGTATATGCTTGGGTGTCTGTGTTTGTTCCCCCAACATCGCTTGACAACCGATACTGGTGTGTTTACGTCCCCGTAACTTAGCGGTTCAGCAAAAGAGAACGATAGAATAAGTACTAGGCTTACAAAGAATGAGTTGTTAGACTAAAGGTGGTGGTCCAGCATGGCCACAGTCAAATGACTGAAACAAGTAAAAGAGTATAAGAGAGTATACATGGCAACTCAATTTCTTTCTATCAACAAGCATTGCACTATTTAACATTGTCCGGAAAGAAATCAACGAGGCAAAAATATCCTATCACCTTTACATGGAATCTAGACACATTCTTCAAGGGGTATCAGATAAGCCAGCTATACTTCGATACAACTTACTCAACAAGAACTCCCTAATTGAATGGATCTTTGATACTACAAAACTCGATTAGAAAGGACTTTGCAAATACTATCAGGTGGTGATTTTATGTCAGACATAACCTGGGCCTATCTTTGGTTCAAACATCTAAGTTATGTATATAAGCGCGCGTGTGTGTCTGTGTGAGAGTATGTAGACCACAGATGAGATCCAGAGGTTCTCAGTATAGAAGACAGCAGTACTCAAAATATTCAAACTTAGACTCAAACTTAGGCTCAAAAGATTCAAACCACACCATCATCCACACACCTACACATGCACACACGCACACACACACACGTCAAGGTCAACGGCTCCCTTCCACACGTTCATACATGCTCGCTTATACATAAATGCACGCGCACCTTCGTTTTAGGATCACCACTATTTTATTATCTCCCCTCATTCCTAGCTCTCCTGTGTGACCCCTCTATCCGGTATTCGCCATGATTGATCGCTAGCCACGACACATTCTTTATTCTCTCTCTTTGTTTCTTTCTGTTTTCCTTTCTGAGGAAGAGCGTAGGCTCGAAACATTAAAGACTTTTTCACTTCCCGAGTGCTAAACCAATACATCTACTTCTTGTCTACACCACCTGTCTTTGTCTTTTGTTTTTTTTTGTGAATTTTCCCCTTACATATATATATATATATATATATATATATATATATATATATATATACATATGTATGTATGTATGCATGTATGTATGTATATGTATGTGTGTGTATAATTATATATATATGTGTGTATATGTTTGTATTTGTGTTTATAATTATATGTATGTAGCTATATTAAATAGCTGTATAGAAATACCTAATTTTAAAAAATTACAGGAGAACCAGAGGAGGAAACAAAACTTCGATGGGACCTCGCCTTAACAAAATTCAAGACCGACATTTCTATTATCCTGTCTAAACAATCCCATTACAAAGCCAAATACGGAGCAATCGACAGTCTTATTGAAGACTAGCATTATGAGCCCTCGTTGCCGGGTCATAGTGCTAGTGCATGTATATATGTGTATATATATGTATACATATTACAATGTACATCTATATATATATACATCTGCATATAAAATACAAAGTTATATCTTGATATCGCTAGTATATCAATACTCAAAATATATAACAGACTGGAATTGTAGGCCCGTCTCTTGCAATTTCGATCAATTGTATCTTGTCCTCCCTGTTGTATAGAAGGGTGGCTACAATCCAGCCTACCTCTACTTCTTGGGGGACATTTTAAAATTTTATCCGGGACGTCCTACGTTCCAGATATAAAGGTAAAAATAAAATATTTCCACTTTGGAAGGTTTGAGTCGAGTACTCCCTTGCACGCTCCGTTGACTCGAACAATGCTTCTATTGTGGCGAATTTACTGCCTCTAATTAGATATCTTTCATAGTCACACCAAGACACTTTTCGATGGTGCATTCCTCCAGGTGTTCAAATCTTTTTTTCTCTACATTGTATACTTTATAGACAATAGTCTTTTCTTTAATTTAATTTTTTTATTTCGTTTGGTGGTGTTATCCTAGATTCACCGTCTTTGTCGGTAATCAATCCGTATTTCTTCCATTTTAATTTCAATGAGTTCGCGCCTACCGACGGCTGCAGTGAAATTCATTTTTGGACTTTCATCTATCGAAGGCATTCTTACAAAAATGCTTCCGTGTAAACGGTGAAAATATTGTCAATTTCCCCAAACAGGGACACAATTCAATTTTTAAACAATAAACAAAGCTCCTTCTCCCAAAGGGGTGGTGGTTTGAGTTTACAAATATTTTAACAAATGCAACACAACAATGTTTCCTTTACGAGGAACCAACAAACGTGATAACAATAGTTAAACAGTAATAATAATAACAACAAACCTTACGATGAGTCAGAAAGCATTAAGCAGTTGAAGCTTTATTCCTTTATGTATAAGAAATAAACCAACAGCTCTGTAGAAGCGGCTGTTCGAGAAAACACATATTACATATAGGCAAACTTCATATAGATACTTAATGCTAGCTAATTAGCAGATAATCTAATGTAAAAGCACAGCTCTATCTGGACTATTCCATTTCTGTACGCTAATTTTATTTTTTATTTATTCCCATTCATGTGAAACCACTTGTTCAAGTTCAAATCATTGATGCAATTTTATACCAATTGCTATTTTTACTTTTGTTATGTTACGATTATATTATACTTTAGTTTGATTTTAATTACTACTTACTACATATAATTCAATTGTTATTATTTTCATTGTTAAAGTGAAAGCATCTGACAAAATAGAGAAATGTTTTGTTTCACTTTTAACACGTAATACTGAAACAGTGGAGAACATATGATATTGCTATGGGCTCGCTCTAGGCAAGACGTGGAAAATTGTTTTGCTCATAAAGCTTACTTGGACCCTAAGTAAGGCATGTGTAAAATTGGAATGAAATTGGTTGTGTAGTTCTCAAGTTTTAGGAAACACACAGACAGACAGACATTCTCAGTTTTATATATATAGAGATGAAATATCAAAATTAGTTCCTTAATATTTTATATTCAATATTTCATCTAGTCACTAGGACAATCAATACTTCATTTCATTTTACTATATATATATTATTTATACTATATATTCTATATTCTACATTAATATTATAAAGAATATAAATAAAACAAAAAACAGGGTTGGAATTTCTTTGAATAATATATTCCTTTATACAAATCCCTTTATATATTATATATATATATATATATATATATATACATATATATACATACATACTCATACACACACATACATACACACATACACAGACACACTTATATATATATATATATATATATATGACAAATTAAATATAGAGATATTGCAATATTTAATTAAAAACTATGAATATATAATATATAATACTAATAATATAAAATAACATAATATTATATAAATAACTATCAAAACCGTAAAAGTCCAATATATTGTTTCGACTGATATATATTTTTTCTGATATATATAATGACAGTTCAATTACAGATAAGTCACTTCAGGGTCAATCGGTTCAAAAAGACGAAATCCTGTCTGGGAAGGACGGCTTGATTGTAAAAATTAATTCAAATGTCTGTGTTATCATCGTGAGCGTTACTTATAAAATCTTACATCAATTATAATTTTAAAAAAAACAACAAAAACATTTAAACGGATGATACAATCAAGTGCAATCCACTAACATCGAAATTCACTTCATTATATCTCAAACACATAACAATTGGAAACCAAGATAGTATCTTGTCATCACAACATACTATGATAGTATATATGTGTATATATATGTATATGGTTAAGTATCTCAGTTTTCTCCTACGTGTAACTACAACAAAAATATATAAACAATTACATTTTCAATACAGAAAGTCTTTTCTCTATTAAATTAGTTGGTACAAAAAATTAATTGTTTAAATTAGCTAATAATAATCTTCTATATTCATTATATTCCAGAAGGGATAATTACATAGTAGATATGAAAGAAAATCTAATGAAAATTTCTCTGTTTGTTTACTTTATCTATTTAATATAATATTGTAATATAAATAAATTATTGAATGTCAATAGAATATCTCTATATTAAATTTATCTTTATTATTGAATTATACCAATACTTATATGGTATACAAATGAAGTATATATATATATATATATATATAATTAAAATAAGCAACAAGTATATCTAGAGGTAATGCTGTACGATCGTTTCATGCAACTCCGTTTAATTGAACAATGTGATCAATTTAAAATGCAGAGCAAACTTCAGCTGCACAAGGACATAGAATTTAATTTAATTAAATTAGAACAGATGGACATATTGGTATTATTATACCTAAAATCTCCAAGTTTAGAAATTACTGAATTTTTCAAGAAGACATTGTTACAGTCTCTGCCTGTCACTGGTTTTTTGTTTTTATGGAGTCATTTTTAACTTATAGACTAGTTTATCAAATCCTTTGTATATCTAAGGCCGAGAGAACAGAGGGTAGTATCAGTTAGGGGTAGGGCTGAGGGATTAGACAGATATCATAGTTAGTATAGTCATAAAAATCAAGATTTATTAGAAGGAATATCACGTGGTTTGGTAAAGGAAAACTTAAAACAAGATGTTAGCTGATAATTAAGAGGGTCGCCCAGTAGCAGACCATCGATAATGAAACAGAGGAACTCTTATCATGTCATACTACTGTTAAATATTTTAAACAATGTTGCTATATTGTATTCAGTTAAAGTTTAGGGTTATTCAAAGGATTATTAAGAGGCATATTATAGCAAAAGGATAGAAATTTATGAATATATTTAGTATAACCCAACTTTTACCACAATAGAGGGAGGAAAAGTAATTATCCAGAAATAGTTTAATATTTATACATAATGTACACTTAAATCATCAGATGGAATCTGTGAATATTGATTAATTTGTATATACTGGTATTAATAAAGGAGTATTGGAGTAAAGGAACACGCTAATTATCTCTCTCTATATAAAACTGAGAATGTCTGTCTTGTGAAGATACCCATATTGCTTTTTATAAGCTATTGGGGTACAGAAATTTAGGTTTATCTAAAGGCAATTATAATGCATTAAAATGATCGGGTAGGGTAGAAACACCATAGAAAAGGATATAAAATAGCTTAATCACTAAAATCATGATGAAGTATATATACTAATTTAGTAACATCAATAGAGATGCTTTATAGAAAATATGTAATAATTCAAGTATTTAAAATTGTTTATTTACCTAATTAGCTTGTGTCTATAATCACTGATACCCAGTATTAACAAAAAGAAAAATTAATGCTGTAGGACATGCTACCTATGCACTGATTTTAGACTAAGAAGTGAGAATTTACAAAATAAAACAACAACAAAGAAACAAAAGACGAAAATAGGTGTGTAAACACCAAACAGATGTATTAGTTTAACGCTCGGGAAGTGAGAAAGTCTTTTACGTTTCGAGCCTACGTTCATCGACAGAAAGGAATACAGAAATAAACAGGGAGAGAAAATAAAAAAAGGTATAGTGGCTATCTATCTATCTATCTATCTATCTATCTATCTATCTATCTATCTATCTATCTATCTATCTATCTATCTATCTATCTATCTATCTATCTATCTATCTATCTATCTATCTATCTATCTATCTATATAAATTAGAAAAAAACCACCTTTTATCAACTCAACAATGAAAAAATTAGATTATACCATATAGAAAAAAATTACAGCCTATAGAATAAATTAAATATAAGATAAAAACTCCGTTTCAGTATCATTAGTGAAAATCGGCGCAGACTGGACTAGGCTATCCAGTTGTGCCTCAGTTTTTGTGAACAGCTTCAGGTCGCGAATGAATAACAAATGGTTTAGTTTTCCCTTACCTCTTCACAGATCATGCCCTAACTTTGTTTTCTGCAGTATTTCACTGAAGGAAATCATTCCCAGCACGAATATGAATGGAGACACACTTTCCCACTGGATGATTCCTCTCTTAATTTTCACCTCTCCTGGTAATTGCTTCCATTCTGTCAATTCCGTTCTCCAACATTTCATGCTATTTCATATAAGGCTTCTTATATTCTCTGCTAATCTATACACTTCCATCGTTCTTATTATCTAGGAGTGTGGTATCATATCCTTTGCTTTGCGATAGTCAACCAATGCAATGTTGAGGTTTGTACGTCTTCCCTTGCAGTTTCTGATAATTATATCATTCTTTTTTATTATTATCATCTTCATCACCACCACCACCACCACCATCATCATCATCATCATCATCATCATTATTCAGTGAGAAGGCAATGCATGCCATCAAATTAACACTGGAGTAAAATATACGAACCCCAGCTCAAAAGCTTCTCCAATGAGGGTTGTTTAAGGATGTTGAACAAAATACCCATGTTTTCAAAGGTAAATTATGCAAACCCCAAAGAATTTCTCTCAACACATGGCTGTGATTCTCCCTCACTACCTCTGCTCGTAATCAGAGATGCACATATCATCAGCCACTAAGGGACATACTCAACTGGTTAAAGTCAAACAAATAATAAGCAAATCTGTGGTATTGAGCAAAATATTTTCTGTAGACCATCTTTTATATCAAGGCAAAACAATGTACATGATAACACTTCCAATCTCTTAAGATCAAAAGCAATGAGAGCCACTGCCTGCTACTGCATTAGGGTATATCATATCATCATCATCATCCCCATCATCATCATCATCATCATCATCATCATCATCATCATCATCATCATCATCATCATCATCATCGTCATCATCATCATCATCATCATCATCATCATCATCATCATCATCATCATTATTATTATTATTATTATTATTATTATTATTATATTATTATTATTATCATCATCATTTTTATTCAGTACTCTTATTTTTATCCTGTGCTTTCACTGCACTATCGAGTGCAGCTGTGTGCCTTGGCTATGCGCTGTGGTTTGTTGTGGTGTCTTATTTTCACTGTATTGAAATTGCTTTACATAGGATGTGTGCGGTGCCTAGTACTGTTATTTCCTGTATGTTATGTACACTCGTAAGTCCTGATGTTTTTGTTATGAACTCGTCTGAATGTTTTTTTTTTACCAAACCTAACGAACCTACTATTATAGGAATTGCTTCTATCTTCAGGCTCCACATTCAATTTACATCTGTTTACAGATCTTTGTATTTTGAAAATTCATCCGTTTCATTTAGAGAAACGTTGTCATATGTTGGTAATGAAATTTCAATTAGAAGGAATCTTTTTACTTGGTGATCTCTGACAACTATATCCGGTCTATTAGCCTTGATTTCTCTATCTTTGTATATTCGTATATCCCAGAGTATGGTTGTTTCTTCTTCTTCTTCTTCTTCTTCTTCTTCTTCTTCTTCTTCTTCTTCTTCTTCTTCTTCTTCTTCTTCTTCTTCTTCTTCTTCTTCTTCTTCTTCTTCTTCTTCTTCTTCTTCTCATCATCACTATCTATCTATCTATATATCTGTGTGTGTGTGTGTGTATGTGTGTGTGTGTGTGTGTCTGTGTGTGTATGTCTGCGTGCGTGTCTCAAAATTATATAAACAAGACGGAGACAGGTGACAGAACACCAAACAGTGTTATATATATATATATATATATATATGGATCGCGTTATAAAATTAGCATTAGCCATTTTGAGTTTGTTACAATATCAAAATCTGTCTGTGCAATGTGTGACAAACCGCAAACTTGAGAGTTAAAACACTTAGATTGCTTGATTGGAGGAAGTTTGATGCTTCTGCGTAAATGTGGTACCAACGAGTTGACCAATTCCTACATGTTTGTTCTACCTTTCTTAGAATTGATTTGTCATCCATTATATATTTGAGGAGATGGTGACTGTTGGTCCATCTTCTTTCTTCTTTGAGTAGCAATCACCGTTTCTCCGCTATCTGTAAAATGTTGAATCTCTGAAGTTTATTATTGCTTCTGTCTTCCTACTCCTCATTGAAAGCTTTGTCAATTCGAATCATTCTCTTTCTTCTCTCCGATAATATCACTACCAATCATTCTCTTTGGTCTCCCTCATTCTGTTACTATCAATTTACTTTTAGCAACATAACAGTTTTAGCTAAAGACTGTTAATTTTGCTGCTACGCTAGCCTCCTATTGATTTTCGCACATATACTAATTTGATTTAACTTAGAAGGTAACTTACATTTTGTGAATGTGAGTTCAAATTACAGTCACGACAAAATGTAATTACTGTTTTTATGCTACGATATCTCAAACGTTACATTTCCGTGAGAAATGTCTAGGAAACAGTGTTATTTCCAAACCTGATCTGATTAACAAGTAAATCAATTCTATCATTTTTGTAGGGCTTTTGAGACCCATAGAAGGCGAAAGAACTCTTCAGTAGTGCTAAACCCATGTGACTCATGGTTCATATGGTGACCTCAACATATTTAATTTTCGGGTGCAAAACAACGCATTTATCAAATTTGTTTTCAAGACTGTTAGGGATGCTCAAACACATGATAGTTAACCATCATACTCAAGATTACCGGTCGGTTGGATTACATGAAATTAACAATATATTGAGTGTTACCCACTGTTCCCTCCTGCTCTAGATATTTCATGCACACATTAATTTTAAGTTGTGTAATTGAATTGACTCTTTCAAATATATCTCTAAATATGACATCAAACAATTTGATGCTGCAATGTTTGATTTGACGCAATAAACCGCGATCAATTTATTCAATTCCTACCTTTTCATTTTTACTATTCAGTAACTTGCTGCTCACATGGGAAATATTTAAGATGTTTACTTCATTCAAATAACGGCTGCACAGTAAGTAAATCGCACAAAGGATAGTGTACTTAATTTTTCAAGAAGTGCCAGTATGAATACGTTGCAAAAGTACTTCTCGCCCATCAGGTTCCGTCCCACTATTCAAGCGGCAACAAGAAATGGGGACTAAGAAAACAATGTTAAATGTTAACGGTCAATGTGACTTGATAGATCATATCCTGCATACCAGATTCAAGACCAAGTTAATTTTCATATCAAATAATCAAAGGCTACATACAGAAAAAATATACTTTATGCTCGCACTACTGGAGCATGAAGCACAATGGTATAAATAAAGGTCAGGTGTTTTTACGTCCCTAAAATCCAACTGTCATAGGATTATTTTCTTCATGAAGTCAAATTACTTAAACAATCTGCTTCAGCTCTGGATTTCAAACACATTAAAAAGATATAACCTGGCATGAAAATAGAGTACACTAGCGAAATCTAGGATGCAATCTAAAATCAGTCATAAACTAAAATCTTCAAAAAAGTAAATGTGAATATAGATTCACATTTGCAGACCAGACGGCAGGCTTTGGGAATAAATGATTGGAATTTGCTTCCCTAGTGTACTTGGTAAAACTGCAAAAGACACTCTTTGTCTTTATTTGGTTTTCTTACCAACGTTTGCTAAAATAAGTGCATTTATATTACAAATAATTACTCAAGAATTGCTGTCAGACAACTTTCCGTTGGCAATAAACTAACTCTGCTTTAAACATTCTTTTAGGTTTTGGTACAAGGTGTGTGCATGTTTCTAATATTGTTAGGACATCCGAAAATGGACAAATTCTTAAAAACTACCAAATCATTGTTTATGATAAATGCACATTGGCACGTAAGAGAGCTTCGGAGGATCTGGACAGGCCAGTACCAGACTGACCCCCCAAAGGGGATGAGTAGCAGTTGTGTCGTCGGGTAAATTGCCTCAGATCTTGCCATTAAGATACAATCATAATTTCCCTAAGTCATAAGTTTTTTTAATTAAAATTGAAATGTCCAGACTGCCTACAAGCTTGAAAGTCAATCTTAGGTGATTAGCTATTAACATTCATGTCTACTGCATCTCAAACTTCAATGCTACTGCTTAACAGAGAACCATCTCAGTTTGAGAATAGCACAGATCTATTAGTAAAAAAGCTACACGTCATTGAATCTACTTTCCTCCTTAAGTGTAGAAATAGAGAACTTGCATCTATACCCAAAATTCGACTCTTTCCAAAAGATATGCTGTATCAATTCAGAAGTCTTTAGTTCCAAAATATCTATGAATCGACATGCCAATCAATAAATCAAAGGAAAATCATTGGCAATAGCTGGAATGCATCTTAAAGAATACTGTTTTGCCCATGGCCGATTTATGTTGGATACTCAAGAGTTCGAAGCACTGTAATATCCTATTTACAGCCCTGTTGGTGAAAAAAACACACTTTTTATCTGAGCTACTGACATGACAATTTCAGAATTGTTCGGTCGTTGATGAATATAGATCTCATATCATATAAGGGTGGGATCAAACCTATCTCTTATTATTGTCTCTGTTTTCTCTGCGTACATGTGTGGATTTTGTGACCGTAGATGTGAATATATTAATAGACAGATACAGGTATGCATGCGCACATACATACATACATACATACATACATACATACATACATACATACATACATACACACACACACACACACACACCACACACACACACACACACACACACACACATATATATATATATATATATATATATGTATCATAAAACAAAAGTAGAGGTCGGCAAATTACTATCCTTGCACGAAATCCGGCCCGTACTCTCATTTCACGCGGCTAGTCGTCTTCATTGCTTATAGAGTCACTATTTAGCGGAAACACAGATGGTAGAAGAGAACGCTATAAAACAACTTTAGTGTGATGGGCTCTATTTCTAGTAAAAACAGCCATTTCATAGATGGAAAACTCTGAATTTATATCACAACTATTTTGAGGGTTCATATGGGTAGCAATGAGTAGAAAGCAACTTGCCGAAAACGTTCATTTGATGCTTTCAACAGTCATGTAAAATCTTTCCTCTCAATAGAACAAGGAAGCTTATAATTAGGGATTAGTATTTATGTTGTACAAGCACCTATCACCATGATGTCTGCAAGAAACAAAGATTTTCAAGCATTAGAATACATCGTGCTTCTCGTAACTCGTATCCCTCTGTTAAGTATTTCTTGATGAAACAGAAAAAAAGCAGGTAATTTTATCCAAGCTGGTAATTCAAAGTTCTTAAGCGATGAGTGCATGGCATTATGCCGTCTCTGTGGATAAAAATATTTCAGTTACAAACCAGCCCATAATTCTGCTGGGAAATTATTATTTTCTTCCAACTTGACAGGAAAAAGAATTGAGCAGAATACTGTATAACAAACCAGAGATACATACGCTCCGCCATTGTCCCAGAGTTTTAGTATGGATAAACGACGCTAGAGAAATTTGTTACACCAGACACAAGTACTGGCAACACTGGAATCTCTCTTTTTTTATGAAGTGTCATATATAATGTATCGATCAGGCCGGGGCAATAACTTTATGGAGTATTAGCTACCGCCATAAACAAAAAAAATTCATTATGTTAAAAAAATATAAGCAATCTTAAGACCTTGTAAATAAGCTTTCCACATTAAAAGTATATCGAACTGAACAAAAATTAAAAGTAGTTTGCGTCTAAGGTTAGTGTACAGTATGAGGAAAATAAAATTTTCTCTCAAATTCTGAAACAGAATACCTCAAAAGTGCAAACTATTAAACTTCAGGCGAAAGTCTTTTGTGTAGTGTTGTCAAATTACACATAAAGTTGAAATGTTCATACATGAAAGGAAATAGATTGGAATACTGACATAGCTTGTTTCTATGAATACAGCTCCTATAGCCTCACAGAAGCGCTGCTGTACATAGTAGGCAAAAATACGTTAATTTATTTTCAGGTCGAAACTTCATCTACGAAGAATGCTCGAGGGCCGGAGCCGCTGTTGACGTGATTTTTGATAAAATTTACTATCTATAAATGTCACAAACTTTCAAAACAAATTCAGAATTAGGTAGTTATCAGAAGGCCCATGTTATGCTTAAAATCAAATTGACAATCACAATACGAATGAGTACTTCCTACATATATTTGACTAGTACGTACATATTTACAACCATATATACTATCTTTAAATAAGTCTTATTTATTGAATCTTTCACGCTCTTTCATTCTCCCTGTGTATGCGTGTGCGTGTGCATGTGTGTGTGTGTGTGTGTGTGCGCGCGCGTGCTTGTGAGTGTGCATGCTTGCGCGTATATGTATGTGTGCTTGTGATTGATTGTGTGTTCTCCTAGGAAGCCTATCGGGTAAGTATATAGATTGTATAGTATGATTGCTCATAATCCTTGTGGAGCTGATTTGTATCAGCTTCCAGCAATCATATTTTAACAGAGATATTCACTGTTATTGTGCGCTCCAACAGTTATACACAAAATTATGGATTTCCAGAATATAATGCCTTTGCAAAACTGTAAACATAAGCACTGATTTAGTTTCAAATATCTCCTGGCCAATTTGCTTTTTCTATTTCAAACTGGTGCTTATAAAGTTTAATCACATTTTATGTTAAAAGTCTCAGCAGTTAACTTATCTATATTGTGATTGGTGGGTTATTTCTTGTCGTAAGCATTTCATTTGAGGCGGGCAACTTTCTATATTGAACATCAATTTATATACCGTATTTGAGTGCATTTTGTCAGTCCTTGCATATAGGAAATTGGACGATTATGCTTTAGAGAGTATACTTTGGCGAAGTTCACTGCAATTTGCAGAAACAATCAACTGAAATATCTAGTTTTGGAGAGAGGAGTTGACAATCGCTAAAGTGGGTTAATTTACATACATAGATAAAAAAAGATTCATACATACGAACATTGAATATACATATACACTCTCACATGTTATGAAACCATGTTAGTTCGCGAGCGATTGCTAGTTGTAATTTTTATGTACGAGTGTAGGAATTTGACCTCTAAATTGTAGCTAGTAATAGTAATGAGAATAGCAGTCAAAATTACCCTTTACCGCAACATTGCTGTATTATGCATATATGAGCGTATGAATCATTGAGGAAACCTGTTGTATCACTGCAGTTCGTAAATATAGCAAATTAACTTAAATAAAATCAGAACATCTGGTTTATATACACAAGCATTGATACACACACGCACGCACACACACACACATACATACATGCGTGTGTGTGTACTTATGAAGATATAAAGATATGAAATAGACAGAATAGCTTCTGGTTTGCGGGAGATTTAAATTCTCTTTCCATTGGATCTACCATGTTGGATCATTATTTTACACACACACACACACACACACACACACACACACACACACACACACACATACATATCTGATTTGGAAACCATTTATGGTGTAGCCGTGTATATGTATGTGTGGATGTGTGTGTGAATATGTGTGTGAGCGTTTGTGTGAGTGTCTGTGTTCAGGTGTGTGTGTGGGTCTTTGTGCCTGTGTTTGTCCCTCACCACAGTTTGACAACCGGTGTTAGTGTGTTTGCGTCCTTGTGAATTGGCGGTACAATAAGTACCAGGTTTAGCAAAATATAAGTACTGTCGATTCATTCACCTAACAATTGTTCAAGGCGGTGCCCCACCATGGCCGCAGTCTAATGACAGAGTCAAGTAGAGTATGAAAGATAAAAGATATAATTGGCAACTAGGTTTCAAGCATTGGCTTATATGATTTTCACTTTGAGGAAATACTTAAAGGAGGAGGTCAAGTAATAGGCATGTTACAATTTTCATGGAGTTACAACTACCTCACTCCTAAGTATGGATTTCAGCAGTAAAGCCGTGGTAAAAATTTATTTATTCTCGTTAAGATACAAGTTATTTACGGATATTGATGTTGGCAAAGTAAAATTACGTTTGGTAATAAATACATAGTCTTAAATAAAATATTAAAAACGAGGTAGATATAAAAAGAGACCAAAACAGAGAGAGGTAGGGAGTCAGAGAGAGAGAGAGAGAGAGAGAGAGAGAGAGATTGAGAGCGTTAGAGCGAGTGAGAAGGCAAGAGTGCTTGAGAAACGGAGATGATTTAAGTAACAGCAATAAATAATCTTTTCTACTATAGGCACACTACCTGAAATTCGTCGGTAGGGGACTAATCGATTACATCGACTCCAGTACTTGACTGGTACTTAACTTGTCGACTCCAAAACGAAAAAAAGGCAAAGTCGACCTCGGCGGAATTCGAACTCAGGTTGTAGCGACTGGCGACATACCGCTAAGCATTTTGTCCAGCGTGCAAATGATTCCGCCAAGATGGCACAAATTCGATGGATGCATTTCAGGTGGAAAAATTAAACATACATACGTACCTATTTTCCTTCCTTCCTTCCTTCCTTCCTTCATTCCTTCCTTCCTTCCTCAATCCCTCCCTCCCTACCTATCTACCAAGCAACCTACTTACATAGATACATACATGCATGCATACATACATATATTATAAAAATATAACTAATAATACATATACATATATCATAAATATAAAATTTATATAAATAAGGATAAGATCGTTAATTTAAATTAAATATCGATCTTGGCTGCTATTTTCAGCATGGCGGTATCTCGTAGATACACTAAATTATAATTTTAATAATAATTATATGATATATATATATATATATATATATATATAAACATTGGCCCAGGAGTTGGTGTGTTGAATGTAGTTTGCTCACTAGCCACATGGTTCCAGGTTCAGGCACACTGCGTTGCACCTTGGGCAAGTGTCTTCTACTATAGCCTCGGGCCTACCAAAGCCGTCTGAGTGGATTTGGTAGTCAATAACTGAAAGAAGCGGGTAGTATATATATATGTATGTGTGTGTATATGTTTGTGTGTCTGTGTTTGACTCCCCCTCTACCATCGCTTGATAACCGATGCTGGTGTGTTTACGTCCCCGTAGCTTCGCGGTTCGGCAAAAGAGACCGATGGAATAAGTATTAGGCTTACAATGAATACGTCCTGGGGTCGATTTGCTCGAATAAAGTCGGTTTTCCAACATGGCCGCAGTCAAATGGCTGAAACAAATAAAAGAACATATGAATAAAACATATACGAGATTTCATTAATAAGCATCAAGAATGTGCCATAGTAATGAAGCTAAAGCAAGTAGATTAAAGCTGTTTAGCACAGATTGACCTTGGACGTTGCTGCGCATGTGCACTACGTTTTGATGTTTCTAGCTCACTTTCGCTGTTTACAGCAGTGCTAGGAATGAAGGTGTGTAGCGTGTGGTCGTCGCATTGATTATGACAGAGAAAGTCGTCATGGCAATACCTGCTCAGAGGCCTACGCAAAGTTGCAGAAAGTGTATGGAGAAGAGTACATGAGCTACAAACAAGTGTATGAGTATGCATGTATGTATGTCTGTCTGTCTGTCTGTCTGTATGTATGTATGCATGTATGTATGTATGTATGTATGTATGTATATATGTATGTATGCATGTATGTATGTATGTATGTGTATATGTATGTATGTATGTATATATATATATGTATGTATGTATATATGTATATGTGTATATATGTGTGTGTCTGTGTGTGTATATATATATATACATATATAGATACATACATGCAGTCATATGTATATATATATACACGAAGTTTGATCAATAAGTATCCAGACTGTTGCGATAGTAACGACGCTAAAGCACGCAGAGTAAAGCCGCTCCGCACAGATTGAACTTGGACTTTGCTCTGCATGTGCACAAAGCTCTAACCTTCTAGCTTAATTTCGCTATTTGCAGCAGTGCTCGGAAGGAAGGTGTGTTGTGTGTGAAAGTTGTCATGGCGATACCTGCTCAGAGGCCTACACAAAGTTGAAGAAAGTGGAAGGGGAGGAGTGTATGAGATGCACACAAGTATACGAGTGGTACAGACGTTTCCAGGATGGAAGAAAAACGTCGGTAGTGACGAACGTTCTGGCAAACCCGCAACCAGCAGAACTGAGAAAAACATTGCAGATGTGCGTGCAACTGTGAGTTATCAGAGGATGGGCAGATTAGCTGCGGTTCAGTTCAGTCCATTATCACTGAAGATTTGGGTATGAGACAAGTGTCTGTTAAGTTTGTGCTAAATCTACTTTCAGCTGACAAAAAAGACCCTCGGGTTTCGGTTGCACAGGATCCCGTTGATTGTATCGAGAACGATGAACAATTTTGAAAACTTTGCGTAGGCCTCTGAACAGGTATTGTCAAGCGTTTGGCAAAATTTGATGCAGATTCTTAGCTCAACTTTCTCTGTCATGGTCAATGCTACTATCACATGCTACACACCTTCCTTCCAAGCACTGCTGTAAATAGCGGAATTGAGCTAAAACGCTAAAACTTAGTGAGCATGCACAACAGAGTTGTGCCAAAAGGCTTCAGCTTCGTTACTATGGCAACAGTCCAGATACTTATTGATGAGACCACGTATATTACGCATATGTACATATATTGTTTTATTCTTTTATTCTTTTACAGGTTTCAGTCATTTGACTGCGGGCATGCTGGAGTACCGCCTTTAGTCGAACAAATCGACCCCAGAACTTATTCTTTGTAAGCCTAGTTCTTACTGTATCGGTTAGTTTTGCCGAACCACTATGTAAGGGGACGTAAACACACCAAGATCGGTTGTCAAGAGAATGTGGTGTGTTACAGATACAAAAATACATACACATATACATACATACATACACATACACACAGACATATATATACGACCCGCTTCTTTCAGTGTCCTTCTACGAAATCCACTCACAAGGCTTTATCGGCCCGAGTTTATAATAGAAGACACTTGCCCAAGTTGCCACACAGTGGGGCTGAATCCAGAACCATGAGGTTGGGAAGCAGGCTTCTTACCACACAGCCACTCCTATGTAGTATATATTATATATACTTATATATCAAGAGAGAGAGAGAGGGGATAGATAGATAGAGAAGAGAGAGACTCTGTGTGTGTGTGTGCGTATGTGTGTGTGCGTATGTGTGTATGCGTATGTGTGTGTGTATGTGCGTATGTGTGTGCATACGGTTGTGTGCGTGTGTATGAGTCTTTGTTGCATTCTAATGAAAAGAGCATTCAGCATATATCATGAAGATTAAGTAATTGTATTGAAGTTCGATTCCAGTTGTGTATATACGAGTAGAACACGTAATCTACAATATTAGCGAGCCTCTCTCATTCACTATTTATGTATCTATATGGAATTGAATAATTTAGAACCTACGGTTGACTCATCACTCAGTAAATATTATTGAAGTGAACAGAAATCATTTATTCGTTGAGCAAATTTAACTTAATATATTTCATTCGAATTTTGACATGTGGCCACCAGTATTTAAGGCCGGGATCAAACCGATTACATCATCCCCTTTACTTGACTGGCATTTCTTTTATCGACCCCAAAATGATGACAAGGAAAGCTGACCTCGGTGAAAGTAGAAATGAGAGTGTAAAGTGCCTGAAGAAAGGTCACAAAAAAATTTGCCGCCTCAAAACCATAATTTCTTTAAGGATATTGCGAATAAAATAGTTAAAGCACAATACACACGCAAAATTATGTGCGTATGCTTATATATATGCTTCTGTGTGTGTGTGCGTGTTTGTGTGTTTGTATGAATATGTGTCAGTGGGCTCTTATAATTGCGTTTGAAGTTATTTTGAATTAGTTTATTGAGTAAAATTAAGCTGTTTTGAAAACATAAAAAATGCATTTTTAATAACATACCGCTTTGTTAAATTTTTCCTTTATATTTTCGATTTCAAAGATTCTTTTTGAAATATTGTAGTGGAATAGAGAATGAAAGAGAAAATTCAATGAAAGAAGCAAAATATTTCAAGTGCTTCCTGTTGGGTACGAGACCAAAATCAGAAGGATTCGATTTAAATTATAAGTAGACGTTTTCTCCAGCTAGTGAACGCTGCATACTTTATCTGTAGTGGTTTTCCTTTTCAATCACCACCATGGACAGTTGAAGAAACGGAAAAGTGCAGATTTAAAAATAATTAAAATCTAAATTTATTAAAAGATCATTTTATTACTTTCAACTATGTTCAGTTTAATAGTCATGATTATCCCAAATAATATTCAAAATCTCTTTAAGAGAATTTACATCAAACTAGGTCAATTGAATTTGATTTTGTATTGTTTCAGCTAAAATGTAATCGAACAGACCTCTGATCAATGCATTCCTACCATAACCACAAAGTCTCTTTACATCTGTACAAGAAACCTAGGACTACATATCCAATGTGTTATTCCTTCTTTGCTGTTGAGGGGAGACTTAGCAGCCATTCATAACACTAGCAGAAAGACCGCTCTCCGGGCGTTTTTCTGCAAGCCACTTGATAATATTTTCACATTTGATTCCCAGTTCTAATAATTTTTATATTTTATGTCTGATTATTTCTTTATATATTAATGCTCACTTGCTTAGTAAATATTGCTTCCATTATTTTATCACTCTATTTTAAACAAAAACCAAAGTAGTCCATCTACATTTAGTGTGCAAAAAAAGCAGCGATCACATAGAGATATTTTAATACTTATAGCGTATCAAATAGCCATAGCAACAAATTCACTTGATAATCTTAGATATCGACGGAAAGGAAATCAGTAACATGAATTCGAAGCTTCAGTAAGTTTTAATATGTTGTCCACTGCAATTATTTCCAGTATGTATAAACAATAAACTGGGGCATTTATTTAGCGGAATTAAGTCAATGAAATACTTGATTGCCTCGTCTGAAATAACGAAATAAAACTTGCAAAGAATATATATGAAGTAAATTATTATCAATGAAAACAATTAGAGAGAAAGAAATAGAGAGAGAGAGAGAGAGAGAGAGAAAGAAAGAAAGAAAGAAAGAAAGAAAGAAAGAAAGAAAGAGAGACTGTTGCAAATGAAAACGAACAATTTCGCCAGAACACAATATTGTTTATCAAATTTTAAAACCTACTTTGCAGTGAACGTAAATCTTGGCAACAAATATTAAAAGTTTTGATAGTAAATAATAACAGACACCTCGAAACCTCCTTTTTATTGATATATATTGTTCTAGTTCACTTCTGTTGTTTACAGCAATGCTTGGAAGAAGGTGTGTAGCGTGTTACTATATTAAAATATATTAACATATATTTTGCACGTCAAGACAAAAGTTGGCTTGACAGGAAATTGTTTGCGTGTAAATGTGAATGAAAATTCCATTTCTTGAGATACATGTGGTATCTTTGGGGTTAGCAGTGTTGATCCTGCATAAAGTCCAGAAGCAACCTCATCCTCAATAGCATGATCTTGTAAACTGACAATCATGTTGTGTATGTCATTGCAATGTCCATTAGAAGCATCTAAATTTCTCAAGATACAAGACTTTTTCTTCAGTTTGAGAATGTGTGGTGGAAGCCCTGATGGTGTATATTTGTTGATGGACTCGAATACGTACAGAGTTTCATTATCCAATGTATCTGAGCTTCTGTATATTTTTAGCTCACCAGGAATGCTGGTCAACAGAAAATCATAATTGTCTTGCTTCCTTTGTTGCAGTAACAATGGTTCTATTTGCAAGACTCATTGGGTTTGTGAAGATATTCTTGAGATCAGCTTACACAAAATCACGTAGCACTGAAGAAGTACCACTTTAAAAGCAAAGGTCATGCATTTTGAATTCACCCAGGTTTTGCTCAACAGAAACGTTACCAATTCCTATATCAAGAAGGTAATTAGCAAACTCTTTTTCATCAGAATGACCTTCTGTAAGAAGTCTTAGATTAATTGTCAACTCCACTACTTCCGCATGATTCCAAAGAAAAGATCTCTTTACTACTGCATCAACAATTTGGGATCTGACACTATGACGTCGAACTGGAAGAATTTGTTTCCAGTCACCAGACAGTAATACAGTAAATCCACCAAAAGGTTTGTTACATTCTCGCACATCACGCAAACACCTATCAAGGCACTCAAAGATATGCTTATGCCCCATACTGATATCATCAATAACTAACAGATACACTTGCTGCATAAGCTTTCCTGTTGTATCTCTCTTTCTGAAACTGCATGTTGATCCGACAGTGATGCTGAGAGAAATTTTGAATTTAGAATGACGAATTCTCCCTTTGTGAAGCAAAGTTGTGTGCAATACGTGACATGGCATTAGCAAGTGTAATTTTTTTAAAGTCTAAGGTAATTAAGTATAATGTTAAGTACATGTTTTCCTGCGTTAAATTTGTGAAAAACTGGAGTTCAAAAATTCAATAAACTTCAGAAATTGAAATTATTGGAAATTTCTAAGAATATGAATTTATAAAAAATTCCAAACGATCAAGCCTTTAATAATTGCTTTCTTTTAGTAGCTGTTACATACCTAATTAATAAGCAACTTTCTCCATTATGATATAGATCTCACTCGGATACATAGACTCTGTCCCGTTGGTGCATTCTTGCCATGTCTCCATGCGTATATTCTTTTTCCTTTCTCTGTACCTCTGTAAATTTTGAAAAGGATACTTTGCTCGTAAAGATAAAGAAAAAAATTAAAGAAAATTATGATACCACCAAAAGACCTTCACGGACCTCTTTAATTTATTTCGAATCTAGCTGAAAGCACTTGAATTAATGTCCATGTGTAAATATTTCATTGACCAATTATTTTCGCATCTCTGTGGAAAATGTATCGAAAACAGATTTTATTTTGAACGCTGTTTTTCTAGTAGGGTCAAATAATGAAACTGATTTATGACTGTTCCATGATTCACCAACAAAGTAATGGATCGGAGACGATGGACACTTCAAAGGATGCTAGGTTAGTAAATTCATACATCATATTTTGATTTCGTGCCTCGACAGGGAGTAGTTGAGATTTCTTGTTTCCATCATCGGTTGTTACTCTTTTCATTTTCCTTTTCCACAGTAATTTTTAAAAGGATCATTTGTCGTCAAAAGTTAAAAAGAACAAACTGGAAATCTGATTGAATGAAACTGCATTACGTTGGTAGCCAAATTTGTTCCATTTGATCGATACTCTACTTCAAAATAACATAATTAATACTAATTGCATAGGAAGTTGTAATGTCTGTTAGTGTCTATTTAATTGATTGATTACTTTAATACACCCAAAGAAAATTATTTCGAAAATTACATTTAATCGCCATGTGTTGTCAACGCTGCGCTTATAAAACTTCGTGCAAAAGACATTCGATAGAAACATATTGATTGAAGGAATATTATCAGAAGACACATGCACAAAAGTACTTATTTACAAAGATGCATCAGAGACAGTAAAAGCGTCCAAGGTTAAGACATGAGGGGAATTTGAATTTAAACTGAGATCCGACTTTAGATCAGTAACTAGAATATTGTATTAGATGCCTGACTTCATGATAAGTTCCATTTCAAGCCTGCTATCAGGAACTCGTCTGGGACCCTTCTTTCCGAAGAGCAGCGCACCCTTGCGAGATAGAGATCTCCTAAACCCGGTCAGAACAGCATCTTTTGAAGTACCGGGGTGTGCTTAGGAGCGATGACTAATATCTCGGAGATGGATATCAAAAGAAAAACTAAAAAGTTCAAATGTGGCAAGACCCCTGGAGAGAATGAAATCTGACCCGAGATGTTAAAGGCGTTAAATAGAGAAGGTATTTTGTGGCTGACTCATGTGTGCCAGTTGGCCTGGATTTCTGGGAATATACCTATGCAGTGGTAACCGAGAATGATAATCACAATTTTCAAATAGGGGAGACAAGAGAGATTGCTCTAATTATAAAAGAGTCTCCTTGTTAAGTATCCTCCATAGAGTCTAAGGTGGGTGTCTGGCAAAGAGATGTACGAATATCATTGCGTCTAAGCTGACTGATGAATAGAGTGGTTTTCGCTTCAGAGCAGCACAGCCGACCAAATATTCATACTGCAGCATGTGTTCGAGAAATCGTAAGAGTATGGCCAAGAGGTGTATGCTTGTTTCGTAGAGCTTAAAAAGGCATCGATTGCGTTACACAGAACTTGTGAAAAGTTCTGTTGGAGTATGGTATGTATATATAGACAGCTTCTTGTTGTCTTAGAGTCCCTATGCGTATGCTCTAGTATTTGTGTTCGGATAAACACAAATTGAAAATATTTAATATGAGTGTTGGGCTCCGCCATGGTTGTGTAATGTCACTTTTGTTCATATTTATGGACAGGATTGACATGCACAGTCGGGTTGACTGAAGTATCGAGATCGGCGGGTGTAGGGTCAGTCGGTTGGAATTTGCAGACGACATGGTAGTAAGGATTTCTTTGTTTTTCAAATTTTCATATACAGTCGCTTAAAAACAAACTTGTGATTACCCTATAATTCCTATGGTTTACTTTAAAATCCCATACTCAAAACTGATTGGCCTGCTAGTGGCAAACTCATGCCTGGTAAGCATGTAACCATGAAGTAAATAAATGATTTAAAACATAATATGAGTCCGTATATATATATATATATATATATATATGTATATATATACTGAATTGAATAATTTATGTTAATAGCATAATTACTTTTAGTTACTGGAATTCTTAATACTCGAAACTTCACAATATCAGCTACTAATTATGTATTTTAACTCTAGCTTAAGGAATTTGTTGCACAAGGCTACCTATCATGAAACTGTTCGAACAATTTCTTCGTTATCCTATTAAATTTACATACAGTAATAAAAGATTGGTTAAATGTTTTTACCGTTGCTTATTTTGAGAAAACATGAAATGATCTCCGATATGCAGCTGGGCCTGGATTTGTAAACACTGTTAAATTTAATTCAAGTTTAGGTTAGGTTACTGTTTTGATGTTTTGGGGCTTGGTTGTTAGTCACTACTGTGTACAGCGTCACTGTAATTGTTGTTTCACTATAGGGGACAACGTCACTATTGTTGGGCAGCTGGGATTGACTTCCGTCATTTGACATATGATAGACTTTTGGTCTTTTGGCATCACGGGATTAAGACCTAATTATGGTCTCTGCTAATTTCCCTGCGCTACATTGTGTTTTGTTATACGTAAAATAATTTTGTTAGGATATATTTATTTTCGTAGTTTTCAATGTTTATAGATCTTAGGTGTATATTTTGACGTAAATTCCATACATAAATGTCTATTGAATAAGTTAAATGTACTTTGAGTTGTTCCCATGTAACATACAAATTGACTGTTTCATAAATAATGGATTATTTAATCGCTTTGTAGGTTGGACATGTTATTAGTTATTTGTTTTAGTTAGGTAGGTCATTCCCGATCTTTATTGCTTTATTATGTGATTTTATTCACATGTAATTTTTAATATAAGTTAATTCTAATTATACTTTATTCATTTTATTTTTATTTTCTTTCAGTAAGTTATTCAGTAATTTTATTTTATAGTGTTGAACATAATTTAAAGACATTCATCTATGGCTGTTTTCTTGTACATTGTTCGAGGACATTGGTTAAGCGATATACTATTCCTCTAATTTTTATTTGGTTTGTTTTTGGCTTGGTATCCTGTATGCAATGTGATATACATCGTTAAACAACGTCCCTAGCAGTCTCTGTTCGTTCTGTGGTTCACACGTTTTACGTTTTTGGTTTGAGGTTTCTTGTGTTCGTGTTATCACATCAAGTATCGAAGGCTCAATAACATTTTCCGTAATATATTTAGTTTTTGTTGTGTAGGCACTGGTATGTAACTATAAGTCATTACTAATTGCCTACTTTGATGTTGTTACTTGTAGTACCAAACAGGTGCTGATGTAATGGACATAGAATACTAACATTTCGCTCCAGCTAATTACTGCTGATTCGCAGACAACGTTTATGTTTTTAACGCAGTTGACACCGCCTTGTTGAATGGTACTGCCCAAGTGTCAAAACTATAGCAATATCTGTATGGCAGCTGATGATAAAGATACATACATTTTATGCATGTTGGTGAATTTTTATATCTTAGTCTCGTTATTCTGAGTTGTCGTTCATTATACTAAGGTGCAGTGTTTATGGATTCATGGTGTATGAAAATTACTTATATTGATATTGCTTGTTTTCCGTCATAGATAATCTTATTATGCTTTCATAACGCCTAGATATAGCCGTCTCGTTTTGGAGAGTTTCTGTAGCATAAATTACACCTGATGTTCTTAAAGTCAACTGAACCGAATATACCAAAAGTTCGACTACCTCTGTATGGTTTCTCTCTCTCTCCCCCTCACCCCCTCTCTCTCTCCCCCTCACCCCCTCTCTCTCTCTATCTCTCGCTTTCTTGTAGAGATATATATACACTTGATGATAATATTTAACTGTGGAAATGGTTGTAGAACTTATATGTAATTTTGTACTATAAGTGAATTTTTTTACTTTTTATTATTCTATATTTGTATATATATATATATATATATATATATATATATAGTAATGCAATACGAGAGTATTGCTTTCCAGTAAAGAATAGCACGTGAGGGAAAATTATACATAGAAGTAAATATATGGCCCAACGAAGTACCGATATTTACTGGAAAATAGCGAACGTAATAATACGACGCTAATGTATAGCTTCACCGCGTATGTACTAACAAAAATGCGTGAGTGCAACAAACTTGAAAAAAATTGTCTTACCTCCAGGGAGAACATCTGAAAGATGAAATACATAGAAAGGGATAATGTGGGACCGGGACCGGTTTCAGATTTTCCAAGATATGCCTGCACACATATACTTGATTTATCTTCATCAGCCAACATACACCACAACATTTCAGATGTATATATATGTATGTATATATTTATATGTATACTCACACACACACATATATATATACCAAACCCACGATATCTAAATCACATAGGCGATCATCATTTCCATGTTTTCTATCAACAACTTTGCTGTAACGTACTTTCTTATGTACAATAAATAAAATAACCAGACAACAGTAAACACAATGCAATGAACTAAATCTTTTTTACGAACCGACAATCAATATTCCTTGTGAACTAACCACCGACACCTTCCGGCTTCACTTTTAACTAACACGAACTTCACTCCACTCCGAACTCTGAACTTACTCGGATCGTTACTATTTATACTTTACTCGGACCACTCTATCTTGCGCAACTATCGCTCATAACCCTCATCACAACCTCCCTGCTTTTGAGATATCGACTACTGTGAGAAAGTGTAATTTCTTATATTTTAATTTTTTTTTCCAGCACCTCTCCCTCTGTTTTCTTTTAGCTGTTGTATCTTAATTGCTGCCCAACTTTTAAGGTAGAATTGTTTATTGCACACAGCACTTTTTCTTTTCAATGTACAAAGAATTCTTATTCATTTTCCTGTTTTGAAAATTTAATATCTTTTTTGTTTAGGTATTACTTCCAGATATTCAGTATGTTTCGGTTTTCTGAAGGTAGTTCTACAGGGTTCAATATCTCTCGGTGCTGGCGCTTCAAACGTATACTAGAAAACTTCTATTGGTATCACCCTTCGTTCTTCTGTATGTCTTATCTTTAACTGGTTAAGGTGCCTTTTCTGTCCCGAACGTTGTCCTTTAATTAAATACATCATGTTACCTAATCTTTTGACTACACAACCATACTCCCAACCTTCTTTACCATTTTTGTAATTTTTGAAATGAACTTTATCTCCTACTTCGAAATGTTTTGTAATATTGTATTTTCTTCACATGTATTTTTTGTCTTTACTTCATATGTATATTTCCTGGCAATAGTTTATCGAAGATCGATTTTATTTTACGCGCGAACATTAACTCTGTTGGTGACTTTCCTTAATTAGTATTTGGATTTGGCATTATTCTATATGCTCTAAAAAATTTCGTTAGTACCTCATCATCATCTAGCTCGTTCCTAGCTTTTCTTAGACCTCTTTCCGCCTGCTTATTTGACCTCGGTTGGTAGAGCGGAGTAAAGATGTGCTTTATGGCATGTATTTTGCAGACATTTCTTTATTCATATCCCATGAAATGTGTCCCATTATCTGAAACTAACGTGTCTGGAACACCGTTTCGAGCAAATAACTCGAGTATGAACTTTATTATTGTTTTTGTTGTGGGTTTATTACGTCTGCATACCTCTGGCCACTTTGTGTAGCTATCCACAACGATTAAATAGTATGCGCCGTTCACTGGTCCAGAGTAGTCGTTATGTATCCTAGCCCATGGATTCACAGTGTCCGTGCATAGACCTAGTTTGTCTGAGAGTACTTGCGGAAACATTATAAAAAATTTTTTTCTCCTTAACTCTTGACACTAATTATTTTTAGAGAGACATCTATTTACGTTTTTAGAATAGAGATTTATGTTGAGGTCCCATAAATCGAATAATTCTAACCAATCAGGACCCAAAAGATCAGTGGCATTTTTAACGACGAAGACTTCCGCCTTGCATGTTTTCCCTCGAGAAAGTGACATTAGTCCACATTTCGCCTATGAAATATCACTTCCACTATCCAATTGAAGTTTAATATGTATTCCATTTATTTTTACGCTACGAATTTTCTTCTCTGGGAGTCGATCTTTGTTTCTGCTGAGAATCCTCTAGGATTTTTAACGCTTGACCTTCGTAATTTTGTTCTCATTTGACCAATTCTTTTGCAACTGTAATGTTTTTTCATTTTTAAATGGACAGTCTCTTTCGAAGTGTATGATAGAGAAGTTCTCTCACCGAATACGTTAGACAGTAATTCTACTGTTTCTTTAAAATAAATTTCATTGGGTTTTCGGGCAATATGAAATTACAGTAACGTTCATGCTCTAACGGAGCTAGTTTTCGCAATAACAAACTCAATGTTTGTTCGTCCAACCATGATTTGCAATCTTGCTCCTTGTACCTTCTGTAGTACGATGCAAAAGTTATACCTTCCTCTGGGTTATAACTGAATTCATTTATCGAGTTCGAAATGCTTCAGTTTTGGACTTCTTTGAATATAGTTCCAATAATTGCTGTTGTTGTAGTTGTTGCTGTAATAGTTGCTTCTGCAATTCCTGTTGCTGCTCTTGTTGTTGCTTTTGCAACTGTACTATGGTAGCTAAGAGGCCTTCCATTATTTAACAAGTTGTAGCACGAACAAATTGTTAAATAATTTACGTGAGCTTCGAAATCCTCGTCGCCAGATATTATAACGTAATTTGTTACGTACAATAAATAAGATGACAGTAAAAACAATGTAGTGAACTGACAAATCCCTTCACAAACCAAAAGTCAATATTCCTTGTGAACTAACCTACCGACACCTTCCGATTTCAATGCGAACTAACTCGAAATTCACTGGACTCCGAACCCTGAGCCTACTCGGATCGTTGCTATTTGTACTTCGCTCAGACCAGTCTGTCTCTCACAAGGAGGTGTCGTAACTCTCATCACAATAAACATCATCAGGATCTTCACCGTGTTCATTTTCAATACAATCACTCCAACCACCACACACACACCCTACTATCTTCATCCAATAACATTGTCCTAGCACCAACATCAATCATCAGCATTATCTCCATTCTTCTGTATATTGACCTCCATCAGTATCAGCACAAACACCATTATCTTCGTTGTATTCAAAATATTAAAACTACTGTAAACTCTACCCATTTTACTATCTACCACTGACGAAACTTCAGCACCACCTCCATAACAACAAAACCCCAAGTACCCCCCCCCCCAGCATTATCTTCATAACCAACAACTCCATATCTAGCCTCTATTTCCACCCCGCTACTAGCCACCAATCACCACTACCCGCGCTATTGTGGTGAAACCTCTTCCTCCCCTTCCTCCTCCTCGTCATCGCCATCTTCATTATCATCATGATTACAACACACACAAACAAATGGCCCGCACCAGTCAATTATTACCGTGGCTCATCCTGTATATGTCTCGTTTTGTTTTTCTGTATATGTCTTTCATTGTGGATATCTCTAGATAAAGAACCTTCTTCTAGTTGCCAAATCAATCCCTGAATCATTCCCAGTTGAAGCAAAATGCATTTGATCTAGCTCATTAAATTTTGTAAAAATATTTCATTACGTGGACTTCGGATTTGTAGTTGTTTAATATGAATAGCACAACCATATCCCGTATATAATAATGGATTATATATATATATATATATATATATATATATATATATATATATATATATATATATATATATATATATATGAGATCGCTAGCCACTACACATTCTTTATTTTCTCTCCTTGTTTCTTTCTATGTTCCTTTCTGCGGAAGAGTGTAGGCTCGAAACGTTAAAGATTTTTCACTTCCCGAGCGTTATACTAATACATCTGTTTGTTGTCTACACCACCTGTCTTCGTCTTTTTTTGTGAATTCTCCCTATATATATATAAATACAGTGTACATTTAAACACATAAGAGGTATCGGTCATAGGATTCCTTGCACGCTAGAAGGAACAGTCAAAGTCCAAATCACTATTAGGGAGAAAACTTCTTAGGAAATGAAAAATAAAAACATTTACTATCTATCTCCTGGACCAAGGTTTGTGACTTTTTTTAAGCAGATAGAATAATTTTCCAGGCGAAGACTTCCTCAACAGGTAGGCCCAGATTAAACATATAAGTACGAGACAATCCAGCATGTGCCTCGTGCTTATACATTATAATTATTCAAATCCACCGCGCAAGCGCAGTTTTTTGTCGCCAGCAAAAATATATTACTTCGAAAGATATCCAGAAAAAAATATTAATAATTAATAATATCAGGGTAATAAAGATTTTAGAAATTTTTACTACCAGTGGTCTGGCGTGTAGAAAAATTAATCAATAGACTATATATTATTCATATAAATACAGTGTACATTTAAACACATGATAGTGTATGTGCATGTGTATAGATATATGTATATACAAAACTATAAAATGCATACATATGATTTATTTAAATCTACAATCTTGTTGGATTCAGTCTGCTTTAATACTATGTCATTATATATTAATGTAACGCTAAGTAGGAGCACTTCTTTTAAGTGGTAGGCACTTTAAAGATAAATTTAAGCACGCAACTTTACTTGGCTTATATGTATAAACAATTTAGCTGTGTCATGCTATAGAACATAAATCTATGTATAAACGACAACTCAGAAAAAATATTTTCAGTACATGTGCTTTATATAATTACTGAAAAATATATTTCCCATTTCATTATCTGTATTCTCCAAGATTACTTCAGTTCCGATACATTATCATTTCTGCGTAGTATTTTCCAATGAAACTTGATTTTGCACTCGATATGCTCGGGGCGCACCAACGCTCACTGCCTGTGTGGATATAGTTGTCGCTAGTTATCCTTTAAACAACCGAATTGATCAGGCTATCTACTCATCTTCATTTATTTTTGTTTTTATCCTTATTTTGTGTATCCAAAAATCCCTAGCTTTGTCGTGACAGCAAGTATGCTCTTCAAAGAATTCGTTTGCTATTTTTACCAAGCAACCTTGCACAATTTATAAAAGAAACAACTGATGCAATTTAGCCCTACTTGGTTGGCAATTTTATTTGGATATTAGCGTGTGTCTGAGAACACAGTAAAGCCATCGACGTGACTGCATGGTTAATGCAGTAGTCTTTTTTCACGAAAACGCATATGCAATAAATCAATAGCGTGTAAGAGCGTACACTCACTATATAGCTGTAAATTTTAAACATATATACATAGATACATACATACATACATACATTCATACAAACATACATACATTCATACATACATACATAAACATATATACAAGCGTACATACATAGACGCACACATATATAGTGTACCTTGTGTGAAGAAATAGAAGTACGACCGCTACTGTTAAGTTTAGATATCTAAATAGTTTATCATAGTCCACTCTCCTTGTAGCATAGTAGTAATGTAACACTTACACTAAGTAGCGTCACAAGATATGAAATACAAAGGAAATGTAAGAGGAATTAACATAAATGCAAGTTAAAGATAAAATATTCAAAGGAGCTATTAATATAAACTTGTGCTTAAATTAACATCGAAGTTCAGAGATGCTCAAGTTTAAGTATATATCGAAGCAAAAATTGTTATCAGAAAGTGGATAACTACGTAGGCGAAGCCCTATAGGAAAACTGCGGCATCTGTGACGTGCTTACTGGCAAAAGTCACGTTTATGAATTTGAGTCTAAAATACTCAAGTGTGAAATTGCCCTGTCTGTCTAGTGGTAAACAAACACCAGAGAATAGAAGTTACTAGTCGTACATTGCTGCCAGTACATACAATTAACGAGCTCTTTGACTGTTTTGGGAGATATTTCACTCTGCAAAAATAAATAAATAAATAAAAATAATAATAATAAATCAGCTGCAGTTGACTCTCATTTTAAATACACTCGGAAATGCAGAAGTGCTTATCAGTTCGGCTGTTCCTAGAAGCCGGAGGGTAGAAACAACAAAAGAAAAAAACAACCCCCATTACATTATCCACACTATATTATGAAAAACAAGTTAGCTTCTGGTGTGGCTCCAATTGATTAGATATATTTCTGGTTTCTGAACCGAATAAATTCGAATAATCTTTGACAACATGAGTGATATTAGTTTCTTATTTGCATGCATTTAATATAATATGTGTAAATACGACATTGTTTTCTACAAGATAGCTGCAGTTGAAATTTACTTATTTGCTCGTATGTATTGTCCGCATATTTCCCCCATTCCTTTTCTACAATAGTAATATTTTTAGATTTCTTATAAACTAACAAAAGTAATTGATTACTGAGTTCTACAACGGTTTTGGATAGCACTGTTTACTGTCAAAGATTAATTGTTAAATTTCTGAGACATCTAATTGTATCATTTGATCAATTTCATTCCTCTTTATTTCAAAATATTAGGTAACCAGTCAACATCACGTTCTGCAAATAAATTTTTTTTGCTTGTATTTGCATGTCGTTGGACGGTAGTATGGATTCAAAGATTTTCTAAAGATTATAAAGTATCATGTATAGAGACAAATACCATAGTGGCTTTGGTGTGGATTACTATTAAATTTTTTTTTCAAAATTCCAATAGTTTCCCTGGCTTTATTATTTTCTTTATTATGCAGAATTTAAAGAGAAATGTGTAAACATATTTACCCTTCACTTAATATGAAATTAATTTTGCTGCCTTCTTGTCTTTTTCATATTCTAGCAAAAGAAATTAACTTTCAGTTGAAGATGGTGACGTCTGCATAGAATTAAGCCAGTTGTGTATTGTAATTTGAAACCCTCTAGTTTGAAGCAAAATCTTTACTACCTCTCGATAATAATCAATAAGATGGGGAGAATTCAGTGTGGTTAACAAGATTTTAAAACAGCTGTACCTAGATATATGATGCGAAATATCTTACCTAAAGGATTTTTATTTGTTGTGCATAATCTACGGAATAAACTGGTTACTTTATCTTCGTCGCTGTTTAGAATCTTCAAATATTTGCTCAATGCCTAAAACTTTGAGGGAGGGGACAAGTCGACCCCAGTGTTCAACTGGTACTTATTTTATCGACCCCGAAAGGATGAGAGAGGAAGTCGATCTCAGTGGAATTTGAATTCAGAACGCAGCGACAGGCGAAATAATAATAATAATAATAATAATAATAATAATAATAATAATAATAATAATAATCTTTTCTACTCTATGCACAAAGCCCGTAATTTTTGGGGAGGAAGCCGGTCGATTAGATCGACCCCAGTACGCAACTGGTACTTAATTTATCGACGAGCAGTAAATAGAAAGCCAGTCAACGCACAGCTATATTTCGTTGACACTAAAAATGAGATGGGAAACAGCTTATCATTCAGAGGAGCTGACAATGACCTTAATGAGAACATCCTGCCAGACTTGCAGAGAGCATTGCATATGCACAATCCATATTAGAAGTTTTAAAGAGGCTATTGATAAAATTAAGGAATACTCTGCACCAGGAAAATGTTTCACCGGTGATATTAACATAAGTCATGATAAAAGGTTTATTCCTGCTGGGTCACATGGGAGAATGTATAACCCAACGACTGCATCAGAAGATGCTATGATTAGGGTGGGAGATAATACCAATCATCCAAACATTAAACCTGCGGATGTTGATGTGCGGTAGAGAGAGAGAGAGAGAGAGAGCAATGGGAAGTTAGATCACATTAGTCAAATCCACCGAAGCGATAACCCTCTTCATATATTTCTGTTTCCCTATGGGGAAGATGACTGGAATGTATTCTTGAAAGACAATGATGGAAAAAAAAAACATCACTGAATGTGACTTTTATTCTTATCGACTTCAGGTAAGGAAGGACGAGTTCCATGGCATAATGGCAGGTAGACTTTTCTGATGCAACAATATGCAGTAGATCAATATGCAAAGATAGAGCAAGATCGATTACACTTCCTGGGAACTCATCAGAAACAACCTAAGACTGAAAAGTACCAATGCCTTCGGAATGCTATTGCAAACAGTGACATGAATGACGTAGGGTCTAAAATCATTCTTCTGCCATCACATACTGCTTCTCCTCGGTTTTACAGGGAATGTTTCCAAGCGGGAATGGCTCTGGTGAGAGAGTCTGGAAAGCCAGACTACTTCATCACTATGTCAACTAACACAAAGGGTATAAGAGTATGAAAGGAATCTACACTGACAACGTTGCTAATAAGGAAATTCTTTAAGAAACATCAGCAAGCCGGGCGAAATGCTTAGCGTTAAAAAAAAAAAGAAAAAAGAAAGGTGGCGAGCTGGCAGAAACGGTAGCACGCCGGGCGAAATGCTTAGCGGTATTTCGTCTGCGTTACGTTGTGAGTTCAAATTCCGCCGAGGTCAACTTTGCCTTTCATCCTTTCGGGGTCGATAAATTAAGTACCAGTTACGCACTGGGGGTCGATGTAATCGACTTAATACCTATGTCTGTCCTTGTTTGTCCCCTCTGTGTTTAGCCCCTTGTGGGTAATAAAGAAATAGAAATAGGTATTTCGTCTGACGCTTTGTTCTGAGTTCAAATTCCGCCAAGGTCGAGGGTTGATTAAATAAGTACCAGTTACGCACTGGGGTCGATATAATCGATTTAATCCGTTTGTCACTCCTTGTGTTTCCCCTCTGTGTGTAGCCCCTTCTGGGCAGCAAAAATATAAGATATGTAGTAGCTGAATCGACCTTCCACAGGGCAGTGATTCAGCTAATAATAATAATAATAATAATAATAATATAATAATAATAATATAATAATAATAATAATAATAATAATAATAATAATAATAATAATCTTTTCTACTCTATGCACAAAGCCCGTAATTTTTGGGGAGGAAGCCGGTCGATTAGATCGACCCCAGTACGCAACTGGTACTTAATTTATCGACGAGCAGTAAATAGAAAGCCAGTCAACGCACAGCTATATTTCGTTGACACTAAAAATGAGATGGGAAACAGCTTATCATTCAGAGGAGCTGACAATGACCTTAATGAGAACATCCTGCCAGACTTGCAGAGAGCATTGCATATGCACAATCCATATTAGAAGTTTTAAAGAGGCTATTGATAAAATTAAGGAATACTCTGCACCAGGAAAATGTTTCACCGGTGATATTAACATAAGTCATGATAAAAGGTTATTCCTGCTGGGTCACATGGGAGAATGTATAACCCAACGACTGCATCAGAAGATGCTATGATTAGGGTGGGAGATAATACCAATCATCCAAACATTAAACCTGCGGATGTTGATGTGCGGTAGAGAGAGAGAGAGAGAGAGAGCAATGGGAAGTTAGATCACATTAGTCAAATCCACCGAAGCGATAACCCTCTTCATATATTTCTGTTTCCCTATGGGGAAGATGACTGGAATGTATTCTTGAAAGACAATGATGGAAAAAAAAAACATCACTGAATGTGACTTTTATTCTTATCGACTTCAGGTAAGGAAGGACGAGTTCCATGGCATAATGGCAGGTAGACTTTTCTGATGCAACAATATGCAGTAGATCAATATGCAAAGATAGAGCAAGATCGATTACACTTCCTGGGAACTCATCAGAAACAACCTAAGACTGAAAAGTACCAATGCCTTCGGAATGCTATTGCAAACAGTGACATGAATGACGTAGGGTCTAAAATCATTCTTCTGCCATCACATACTGCTTCTCCTCGGTTTTACAGGGAATGTTTCCAAGCGGGAATGGCTCTGGTGAGAGAGTCTGGAAAGCCAGACTACTTCATCACTATGTCAACTAACACAAAGGGTATAAGAGTATGAAAGGAATCTACACTGACAACGTTGCTAATAAGGAAATTCTTTAAGAAACATCAGCAAGCCGGGCGAAATGCTTAGCGTTAAAAAAAAAAAGAAAAAAGAAAGGTGGCGAGCTGGCAGAAACGGTAGCACGCCGGGCGAAATGCTTAGCGGTATTCGTCTGCGTTACGTTGTGAGTTCAAATTCCGCCGAGGTCAACTTTGCCTTTCATCCTTTCGGGGTCGATAAATTAAGTACCAGTTACGCACTGGGGGTCGATGTAATCGACTTAATACCTATGTCTGTCCTTGTTTGTCCCCTCTGTGTTTAGCCCCTTGTGGGTAATAAAGAAATAGAAATAGGTATTTCGTCTGACGCTTTGTTCTGAGTTCAAATTCCGCCAAGGTCGAGGGTTGATTAAATAAGTACCAGTTACGCACTGGGGGTCGATATAATCGATTTAATCCGTTTGTCACTCCTTGTGTTTCCCCTCTGTGTGTAGCCCCTTCTGGGCAGCAAAAATATAAGATATGTAGTAGCTGAATCGACCTTCCACAGGGCAGTGATTCAGCTAATAATAATAATAATAATAATAATAATAATAATAATAATAATAATAATACAGTTAAGATCAGAAGCCATGAGAGCCAGTACCAGGCAGTGGCTCTCATGGCTTCTGATCTTAACTGATTGGAAGTGTTATCATGTACATTGTTTTGTCTTGGTATAAAAGATGGGCTACAGCAAATATTCTGCTCAATACCACAGATTTGCTTGTCAGTTGTTTGACCGTAACCAGTTGAGCATGTCCCTTAGGGGCTGACGATATGGGCATCTCTGATCACGAGCAGAAGTAGTGGGGGAGCATCATAGCCATGTGTTGAGAAGGATTCTTTGGGGTTTGAATAATTCACCCCTGGAAACATGGGTGTTTCGTTCAACGTCCTTAAACAACCCTTATTCAGGGACCTTTTGAGCGGGATGAGTTACTCGATCTGAAGAAAATTCTAACTGGGCTCCACCTGCAAGGTCATGTGCTGTTTATCTTGATATGAGATCACCATGTCGCGCACATATGGTTGTGATGCATGTGCCTGGTGTACCCTTATCAGACGGGTAGTCATGATGGGTATACTGGGCTTCGTATATTTTATCCCAGTGTCACTTTGATGGCATGCTCTGCTCGCTCACTCAATAATAATAATAATAATAATAACGATAATAATAATAATAACGATGATAATAATAATAATAATAATAATAATAATAATAATAATAATAATAATAATAATAATAATAATAATAATAACGATAATAATAATAATAATAATGATAACAACAACAACAATAATAATAATAATAATAATAATAATAATAATAATATGATGATGATGATGATGATGATGAAGGAGGATGAGATGAAAACGAAGGAGAGAGAAAAAGTATAAAACACATCAGTTGTGTTAACGAAAGTAGCATGGGCCTGATTAGCCAACGATATTACTTCGTCACTGCGTATCCAAGCAGCAAGTATAATAGAAATGATCGAAGATATTGGGGAGTATACGTGCAGTGTTACATTAACTTATTTAAAATTCATTGCGATATGACTCATATAAGAAACGTATTTCGTAAGGTTGCGCAAGTTGCCAATTAGTCACAAACGTGAAAATTGAAAAGAAAGAACGCTTCAGTTATGAATACAAAATCGCGGCAAATGCCAGTAGCAATCCAAAAACCTTCTTTGCCCATGTCCAGCGGAATTCCCGCTTGAACAACCAGATTGCAACGTTGGTAGACTCAACAGGCGTATCGATTGAGGACCCTTATCAACAGAGTCAATTATTTGCCGAGGCTTTTTCAACTATTTTCAAACAAGATGATGGTCGTGAACCCCCTCCATTTGATAGATCGGTACCTCCAATGCTTCGATTGGTCATCACGCGGGACGAAGTCAAACGTGTTATTCAAGGCCTCGATGTCAACAAGGGTCACGGTCCTGACGGCATACACCCACGGGTTATCAAAGCGTTGGCTCCGGTCATCTGCGAGCCCTTAACACGACTATTCAATATGTCATTGGCGACGGGTGTTATACTTGCAGACTGGAGAACAGCGATAATCTGCCCAATTTTCAAGAAAGGGAGCCGCGAAGACCCGCCTAACTACCGACCGGTTTCCCTTACATCAATAATCAGCAAGATGTTCGAAACCATCCTTAAGAAAAGTATGATGCTCCACCTCCTAAACACAGCCTCTATCTCTGATTCCCAACACGGCTTCGTGCCGAAGAGATCATGCTTGACCAACTTACTAGTAATGGAAGAATTGGTGACGCGCATCCTCGATGATAGTGATGCTGTTGACATCGTTTTATTGGACTTTGCCAAAGCTTTTGACTCGGTAAACCACCGCATATTACTTGTCAAGCTTCAAGCATATAGTTTCCATCCGGATATTGTACGATGGGTTGGTGCCTTCCTCTCAGATCGCTCCTTCCAAGCCCAAGTTAATGGTTCGGGGTCCGACGTCTCCAGTGCGAGCAGTGGCGTGCCTCAAGGTTCAGTGCTTGGGCCCTTGTTGTTCTTAGTCTTCATAAATGACTTGCCCGACGACCTCACGCAACACACACTTCTATTTGCCGACGATATCAAACTGGTCGCTCCTCGCGGTAATATAGAGGATCTTCGTCGATACCTCCACCAAATTTGGAAGTGGTCTAACGATTGGGACCTGTGTCTGAACGTGTCAAAATGCTGTCATCTGCCTGTCGGCTCTACTCCTGCAACTCAACTTGATTTCGAGCCGGGTCGTCTGCTGCTGGAGAGGACCGATCAGGTAAAGGACCTGGGTATCTTGGTGGATTCCTCCTTTTCGCCTTCGGCCCAGTGCGTCCATGCTGCCAACAAAGCACGCGGAATTCTGTTCTTGATTCGTAGGTCATTCGGAATGCTCACAGCAGCCATATTCCTACCACTCTATGTCACGCTGGTGAGACCCATATTGGAGTATGGAATTCAAGCCTCTTCTCCTTATCTCCTCAAAGACATACAGCATCTCGAAAGATTCCAGAAGCTGGCTACCCGCATGGTTCATGGTCTCAAAAATTTGTCCTACGAAGAAAGGCTGAGGACGCTCGACCTTTATTCTCTTGAAAAACGCCGCCGCCGTGGTGATCTCATTCTCGCCCACAACATCATAAGCGGAAAGTGTAACCTCTCGAAAGAGCTGTTCTTCACTCCTGCTCCAGAGCGTCGGCTGCGGGGTCATTCCGAAAAGCTCTACCTGCGACGATTTCATCTCAATCGAAGGAGAGGAGCTTTCTCCGTCCGGGTTGCGGATCCGTAGAATAAGCTGCCAGACGAGATGGTGAAGATGCCGACGACCGCTTTGTTCAAAGCCTCCCTGGAACTCAAGTGGCCTGAACTCTTTACATGAACACCACCCTGTACTTAACTCCATGTCCCCCTACATGGCCTTGTTATTTGCTTTTGAGCCAAATTAACTAACTAACTAACTAACATTAACAAAGCACAAATTGAATCAGCGATGGGTTAATGTCAAAGAAGTACGAACGGAAGTTGTTTTATCCGTTCTAATGTCAAAAAAAGGTAAGTGCATACATCGTACTTGATTCATGAAACGTATAAAAAGGTGACTGTGCAAGCTACTGCATTGGCCAACCTAATTGAACTGATGCTAAATAAAAACGATTAGGATCTAAATAACAATACAAACTTCATTTCTTTCTCAGATTCAGAAAAAAAATTGTCAGAAATGCGAGAGTAATATGTTTTCATAGCGCATGCTTATTTCTCAGCTATGTTTTATTCACAAAACGTGACACCCGGCAGCAATAACTTTGAAAGAGGAGAAACCTAGTATTGCAATTACTAATTTAAGAAGATACTAACGTAAGACAAAGTAAAATGTATGAGATGCATATAGAAAACTTAAATGGAAATTAAAAAGAAAAGAACACAAGAAAAAACAAAGAATATGAATGGGAGAAATGCAAAAAAAGATTATTAAAATTATGAACGTTCATAACTTCAAGACACAAGCAAAAGAAATAACTAACCAAATCAAAATTAACTGCCAACTTATCTCAAAAGTTTTTTTCAAGAAAAGCCAAACTGCACTTAAAAAATATGATATCTCATGAATACAAGAAAACTAAGAATAGAATATTTTAATGCTGAAAGTTTTGAAATTTAACCATAACCTGTTCTTTTCCTTTGTGTCTTTTTCATTGTTGCAAGGATATATTTCGGTGTATGCTTGCGCGCGTGTGTGTGTGTGTGTGAGTGTGTGTTAGTGTGCTGTGTTATGTTGAAAATATTATAGGATGATACAGACAAGTAATACCAATTGCATCACAGTGCCATCGAAAATGTCATTCTCCTTGACCATGCACATTAAGGTTTACCACAATTCGAGCTCTACTTTACCATACTTGTATCTTATATGTTGCAACAGCTTAGCAGTAAATTTAATAGATCCAAATATTTTGTTGGTAATTTATTCTATTATCTTTGGAATAATGGATGGAAAAATAGATATATACTGGATTTCTGATTAAGAATATAAATAACCACAACAAATTAGGCAAGACGTTTTCCCGACGCTCTAACGATATTTGTTAATCTACCGTCCTGAATATAGCATTGACCTACAAATGTAAATAGTTAAAAACTAAAAATCTATGGAAGGTCTTTTTTGGACCAAGGAAATTTACTCTTGAACACAACTTTTAAAGATGAAATATAGGTCTTTGCAGTCATTTTCGTACGTTTGTCATTCAATTTGATAATCGGTTCATTCAAAGTAGCAAAATAATTAGCGCCATGAAGTTAGTCATTCAAATTCATTTTTCGACCATTCAGTTCCGCTCTTCGGTCAAAGAATTTAGCATTTACATTATTCAAATTAAAATGCTCGTCGAGAGCATTCAAATTCGTCGGCATGCAACGTTTTTCGAGCATTCAAATTCTTTTGGGAGTAATCTATTTAACACTTCGAGCAATCAAATTAACATGATAGCCGTTTTGGTTTTATCTTATAATCATTGTTATCATAATCATGTATTTTCATCCATTGTTTGTGCTTTAATCACTCTATCGCGCCCACGTCTTATCTATGTATTCTTTTATTGTTACACAGGTACATGTATTTATTGTTAAATGCTTCATGTATTCGCATTCCAGTCTTTTCAATCTTTTTAAATAAACTCACAATAACAACAAATGCTCATTTTTCTTTGATTTTGAATACATTATGCCGTAATATGTGCTCTTCCTTTGCATAATATATCTCGGTGGGAAAAGAATATATTTCTTTGATTTTCCATTTTTTCTTTCATCGGAGAAAGGGTGCTATACGCATTAAGATAATTATTGATTTACAGTCTTGATAAGGAGAGTTCGTTGAAGAGGCATCACGGAAGATAGGTCTGAGTGTGACTACACCATCGAACACAATTTTCTGGAGTGAGAGCATCGATGTTACGTCTTGCGACCTATTGTATGACATGTGCTCGTCATTCTTCTGTGGTCATGCCGGCTTCTTCTCCAGCTGTTCGGCCGCCAACCCTTTGTTGCAACTCAGCTCGAGCGGGGTCCCGCTTGATAACCGTCTTAAAGGCAAAATGCGCCATCTCTGTACAATCAAGAGACGGTGAGTAGGGAATCAGAAGTTACACACTGATCCGTGGGTCGGCATCAGCTGGGAGCTCGGCACGAACGTGTGGCCGCGAATTTCCGTAGATCAGATAGACGGATTCATTCGATAGGAACATGTCAGCACATGCTCGAACTGTTTGCACCAAGAATTCCTCTAAAGAGTTTCGGGTAACGGCTTCGTTCTCAATGGAGTGATGAACCAGGCCGATTTCTCCCGAACCACATTCATCAGTGAATACGCATTAGTCGGCGTCTCCCTCTTCCATGAACCAATGCGCGTACACATAACGCTTTTCTAGAGTTCTTGAAGTATGTCCTGCATCTGGAACGTCTTCGGCTAACTTCATAGTTATCAATATCCCATCTAGAGCCGGTGAGATTGCAGACACGAAAACAAACGGCTTTCCGGGTAATGCTGCCTCTAAATCCCTCTTCATCGTTGAAGGGATGCGAGTGGGTTGGCATTGATAATCACTTGAAGCTTGGCTCACATTTCGTCTTTAATCTTAACCTGCTCTGGGCAACATGTAGCCCTCCCAGACAGTAGGTAGGTCGTTACTAGGATCGGTCACTAATCCTGTTAATGCCAAGTGTGTCTGCCAGTTGCAGGTAATCGGTTTGATGCCCCTTAAAAGCGTCAACCAACCCTGCTCTACTTTTGTCTGATATACGCATGTACCTTACGGGTGCCTCCATGATTACAAGTTGGTGTAAGAGAAAGGGATACAAAATGCAACTGATACTGACCGGTTACGGATGTTGCAATGAAAACGACTTTCGTGGACAGAATAATCACGTAATTAATTTCTTATTCATAGCTATATCAACATAATAAAATTTGTATGACAAAACATGTCATTTAAATTTGTCATTTTTAACATACACTTCTTAGAATGTAAGTAAAAACACACATGTAAAATTGGTGCTAAACTGAATAATCTTATTCCGAACTCGAATGCTTACAGGCGAATCTGAATGCTCGAAAAGACGCTTCCTCGCATTTCGACTAATTTGAATGCTCTCGATCGGCATTTTAATCTGAATGATGTAAATGCCAAATTCTTCAACCGAAGTGCGAAATTGAATGATCGAAAAGCGAAACTGAATGACTAACTTCATGGCACTAACTTTTTTCGCGACTTTGAATGACTTGATTATCAAACTGAATGACAAACGTACTAAATTGACTGCAAAACCCTATAATAAAAAATGTGAACATTCATACCATCAGAGGACATCAAATACTTTTCACTGCAGCCAATGAAATGGTAACCCAAAATTTTACAACTTCAAAGTTTCCCATATGAGAACGGTGAAAGACAAACAAATAATGTGAAAAGACAAAGATATTAAGTAAACTATTTCACAATCCTAATGAAACTAAAGTAAAACAGATACAAATGTTAAATTAAACAAATATTAATGCGAGAGAAATACATCACAAATAAAACGTAATTGAAGTTAATTAAAGTGCGCCCAAAACAGGATATCGTCATTAAATTCAAAGAATCTGCAGTGGATTGCTAAAAAATCAATACAGCGTCAAAATCTGAAAGAAGTAGTGGGTTCTGTATAATAAATCGATGGAATACAACGGGTAACAATGGTCAAGGCAAAACTACATTTAAACAATCATGTGAGGATAAATAACGAAGCAAGATATGGAAATTTCCAAAGTTTTGAATAGAAAAATAAGTATTTATAAAGTATTCGAAAAGATATTCAACGATCTACAACAAGGTCTTGAAGTACTGTGAATGAGAAAACACTCTTAACATCCAAAACAGGAAATATAAACTCACCTTCGTACAATATCCAAAACATGTATCGCAGCCAGTAACTGCTCCTCTGGTGCAGAAAATGCAAATCCTATTATTGCAATTGGTAAATGTTCACCTGAAAAGCTAAAAGTTTTCATAATTGAATACTGTAAGAGAGAAAACAAGAACTAAGCATCCGCTCGGTTGGTTACCGTAAGTTTGTTTTAATATCTTTCATTCTGCAAAACTTCGTCAAATAAGATGCCAAAAAATTACAAAGGATACGATCGCAATCAATCATCTCGTTTGAAAAATATATGACCTAAATTTTTATGAAACAATTGGAATCGCAATTACAATACATCGATTTGCTTACATATATTAGAATAAAATTGTATCAAGGAACAACTCAAAGCAAAGATTAATTATTTTAAACCACTGATATCATGTTAGATAAAGAATTAGAGATAAGACAATTTGACATTAGGAATAATGATCTAGAGCTTAAAATACATACCGATGGAAGTCCGATAAGAATTTTATTGGCGCTATTTAATATTTAAACCTGCATTAAATACCAAAAGTTGAATATTTAATCAAGTTATAACATTCTTAATCAGAAGTCAAGTGAATATGCAAGAAAATGCTTTGATCTAGAGTGCTCAAACAAAAACTGATAGATTAAGTTTATATTTTATTACAGAAAAACATTTATATAATATCTGCTGTACTGTTATAAAACTATTTGGTAAACAGCGAAGATAAAAACGGAAATACAAGAAATAGAGCCAACAAATATAAGTTAAAGTCTAAGTTAGCAGACAAATATAATAAAGGTTGAGAAACGGCATGAAATATTAGAAATAACAAAATAGAAAACTGAGAATTGTGATACGTCATGGTTAAACGTTAAAAACCTTTTTGTGCAATATGTGAAAAGACAACTAAATATAATAATTATGGAGAAGAAACAATGTAATAGAAAATTTATGGGTATTGTGAAGAAACCATCTACCACGTAGTTTATGATTGATTAGCCTAAGACAGAATTGTGGATATAAACAAAGATGAAAATCATGCAGATGTAAAGTGGAAAGTATGCACGCCTTGTGAAGCACTCACAAAAAAGGAATGGTAAAAGCACATCTTCAAAAATTTCATTCGATAGTAATAAACATAAGACTGATCCGGGATATATTGCACCTCAATGAGACAGAGGTTTAAACTAATTGTTAAAGACAGATAATTTTTGTTAGATTTGATCTCAGAACTTTAAGGCGTGTTATTAATAATATAACAAGTTCTGTATGATACTACATTGTTTCTGACATTTACAGCTCGGATACGAAGGATTTCCCATAATGGTTCAAAGTCAGATATTTTTGAAGTGGACATAGTTCATTAAATATAATTCACTAAACGACTGGTACTGCTTTTCATCGTCTCTTGAAGTATAGGAATAAATAGCCTGTAGCAGGATTTGAAATCAGATCGTAATGGAACACATCTTAAAACTGTGAGGCATTTTGTCATCGGGTCTACCAAAACTATTAAACTGAAGCCATAATAATAATAACAACTTTCGAATAATAGTAAACCTTTCTCATATAGAACAAGGTCTGAAAATTTATGGGTGGGATCTCGTGCATTAAATCTAACCCAGAGGAATTTGAAACCAGGACGTAAAGATGGACGAAATGCCACTAAACATTTTGCTCTGCCTGCTAACAATTTTGCTAACTTGCCTGTCATCATTTCGTGGTCGATAAAATAAGTACAAGTAGAACACTGGGGTCAACGTAAACGACTTCACTTTCTCCCAAATTCTGATCTTCTGCCAAAATTTTAAGTCAAAATAATAATGATGATGATGATGATGATAATAAAAATGTTTGCCACTTATGAGGAGACTTATGACCGCTGTGTTGGGGAAGTGTTATACAACCATCTGGACAGTAACAATTTACTACCAGAAGAACAGAAAGGATGGAGGAAACAAAGTAGGGCAGCAAAAGATCATTTAGTTGATAAATTGGTAATTAGAAATTGTATACGTAGATTGATAGCTTATTTTCATTACTATTCGTATTGGCCATGATACCGCTCACTGATACTACGAAAAGTTAAACCTTCTTATGCTTTAGGAAAAGGAAATGGACAGATATATCATCTTTTCATGGACGATATAAAGTTTTCTACATACTATTCCCATTTTCTGAAATGACGTGGGTTTGGAATTTGGGTATTGAAAAGTGCGCTATATTGCAAATGAAACGAGGAACAATTGAAAGAAGCCAGAGAATTGAAATACCAGCGATTGAGAAATCACAGTGGTATAAGTACTTGAGAATACTGGAAGCAGACAAATAAGAATGAAGAAATGAAACAAATGACTAGTTGGGAGGACACAAGCAGTGTAAGAAAAGCTGGATTGCTAAAGTCTTTGTGAAGCATTAAATTCAAAGGCAGTACCCTTAATCAGATATAGAGTTGAGATATTAAGCCTTAGGAATTGAGAACAAACTCGGTCGGAGACAATTGTGATGGTAAAGATTGACATTGCTTCCTCATCATTATTCCCAACTCCTGCGCCTATATGTCTTTGTTTACTTTAACTTTCGTTTTAATTCATTTAAACTTTGAGCATGTCGTAAATGTAGACATCTATTTATATATAATATCCTTTTGAAGAAAATCAACTTGCGCGTTTGTAACTCAGGAATTAACAGAAAGAAACTCTGAAGGCTTTATTTACATTATTTACATTTTACCGATATTTGTCCTCATCTTGTTGTTAACACACCGTTTCGGCTGATATAGCCTCCAGCCTTCGTCAGGTGTCTTGGGGAAATTTAGAACCCGTGTTCTCATTCCTAAGGTATTTTTCGATGTTATTATTATTATTATTATTATTATTATTATTATTATTATTATTATTATTATTATTATTATTATTATTGAGTGCATACCATCAAAATGACACTGGGGTAAAATATATGAAGCCCAGTATACCGATCATGACTACACTAGGCATATGCATCACAACCATATGTGCGCGACATGGTGATCCTATATTAAGATAAACACCATATGATCTTGCAGGTGGGGCCCAGTTAGAAATTTTCTTCTGGTCGAGTAACCCATCCCTCTCAAAAGCTCCCTGAATAAGGGTTGTTTAAGGATTTTGAACGAAACACCCATGTTTCCAGAGGTGAATATTATCATCATCATCATCATCATCATTATCATCATTATCATCATTATTATCATCATTATCATCATTATTATCATCATTATTATCATCATTATCATCATTATCATCATTATTATCATCATTATCATCATCATTATCATCATTATCATCATCATTATCATCATTATCATCATTATCATCATCATTATCATCATTATCATTATTAAGGTTACTGCCTGGAATCGAACTGGGAATTTTGAGATTAGTAGCCCGCACTCTTAACCACTATGATTCCGAGTTCGATTCCGGGCAGTGAGCAGAATAATAAATTTACCCAAGACGCCTGATGAAGGCTGGAGGATTTATGTACATTATTTACGTTTGACGGATATTTGTCTTCATCTTCATTAGGTGTCTTGGGCAAATTTCTCGATGCTATTATTATCATTGCTATTATTCAGGTCATTGCCTCGAATCGGTGTCTTGGGTTTAGTAGCCCGCGCTCTTAACCACCACGCCATATGCCCGTGGACTATTATGGAGTGAATTTTAGGGCTTATAAATCTAATATTTTCCTATCCTTCCTTAATACCGGTTCCCATATGCTACTCATATCTACACTCGATCTGCTTAGGAGGTTGTTGTGTCCTAGCATATGTGATGTTTCTTTTAGTTTTCGTATTTTCCCGTGGTGTTCTCTGTCTATTATTTTATCTTCATCCCACAGGGGGAGATGGTTTCCATTTTTCCATACATGATCAGCTATACCCGATTTATCAATATCTCCTCGTGTCACAGCTTTGAGATGTTCGTCTACCCTTATTTTGAGGGGGCGGTATATTTCCCCTTTGTATAATCTACCACAGCTGCATGGGATGGAGTAAACGCAGTTTTTGGTCATATCCTTTTCTATTGGTTTTACTCGAAGGAGATATTTGCGAAGTGTTGCATTACTTTTGAATACTCTCCTGATGTCATATGGGCCGCATATCTTTTGTAGTTTTTTCAGAGAGGTCTTTCACATAGGGTAGAGAGACTGTGGACAACCAGTTTACTGGTTTCATTCTCTCTTTTCTTCATACTTGGATTGGATAGTATGTTTTTGGGGTAGTTGTTGCTTAATAGATTGTTACTGAGCTTGATCATTTCATCGTGGTGGGTATCACGAGGGCTACCTATATTCTTTGCTCGATGTTTTAGGCACTGAGCAATCCCTCCCTATACACTGTACGGATGGTCAGAATTGAAGTTGTGGTATCGTCCATTGAAGGTCAGCTTGCGGTATACGGATGTCCTGAATCCATGCTTGGTCCGTGTTATTAATACTCTAGGAATGCTAGCTGATTATTGTTTTCCTTTTCCATTGTGAACTGCATGGATGGCTTTATTGAGTTCACATGATATAACAGCATTTAGACATCTTCCTGGTGGGGCCAGAGTATAAAGGTGTCACCAACATATCACAGCTAAAGGGTGGATTTTAGTGGTGTTGACCCTAAAACCAAATTCTCAAAGCATTCCATGAATATATTGGCTATTATCGGTGATAATGGCGAATCCATAGCCTCTCCTTGTCGATATATATCAGTGTCTATACTGAAGTAGGTAGGTTCTACACAGAAGGTCAACATTTCCATAACGTTTCTTATTGGTACACTAGTGCATTCTTTTAGATGGGTGTCTGTCACTAGTTTCTCTTGAATCACCGATAGTGCTCCACCATTTGGGACTTTGGTGAACAGATTTATCACATCTAGATTCACCATCTGGTTGGATTCAATGGGAGTATTCTTGATCAATTCTGTGAAGTGGGTGGAATTCTTCACGAAGGATGTTGACATTCCTGCTAATGGACTGATTATATCCACAAGGAAGCGGCTCAGTGGATGACATGCTGAACATCTACAGCTCACTATAGGTATTAATGGAATGCCATCCTTGTGAATCTTAGGGAGACCGTACATGTGTGGTAGTTTACTGTAGTGTTGAGTCAGTTGTCTGTACGTCATTGGTTTAAAGTGATCCTTGTTCTTGATCAAGATCTGTGACAACTTCCTCTCTGTTTTCAGAGTTGGGTCTTTCTTTACTTTGCTGTAGCTACCAACATTTAGAAGACTTGCCATTTTTTCCGAGTAGTCAGACGAGCATATATTGTAGTGGTTAAGAGCGCAGGCTACTAACTCCAAGATTCCGAGTTCGATTCCAGACAGTGACTTGAATAATAATAATAATAATAATAATAATAATAATAATAATAATAATAATAATAATAATAATAATAATAATAATGACGACAACAACAATAATAATAATAATAATAATAACATCGAAAAATACCTTAGGAATGAGAACCCAGGTTCGAAATTTTCCCAGGACGACTAATGAAGACTGGAGGGGATATCAGCCGAAACGTTGTGCTAACAACAAACAAGATGAGGACAAATATCCGTCAAATATAAATAATGTAAGTAACGTAAATAATGAGCATAATTCCTCATCTTTTAAATATAATACTATATTTGTGCCTAGAGTAGAAAAGAAGTTTATGGTCACGTGAAATGAAACAGTAAGATGTAGTATCGGAGTATATCATAAGATCAGCATCATATACAATGTACATACCATTGAACATTCAAGCACCAGGCCGACATTATATTATTGTCCGTTGAAAGTATCTTTACTTTCTTCTGTTACATTATAAATTACTTCCTAACGTCAGAAGTTCAAGAGCTTTTAATTTTCATATTCTCCTTCATACTAACATAGCACTTCATAATTTGAAGCTGTAGATTGAACGTAAGTCCTACAGAAGAAGTATATATCAGAAAATAAACATTTACACTATTCACTTCTTCAATTGTTTAAATTTCTGTCGTCGTATAAATAAAACAAATCATGTGGCCATGGAGTCGGCATTTAATGCAGGAGCCAAGCAAATAATCAATGCGTTAAGCATAAATGCGTTACTTAAATTCTGAAACAGAAAAGAGAACTGACATTTTCATCAAACTTCTTGAAAATATCGATTTAGTGGGGTTAGATATGTCACTTAGCTTGATATAGAGATATAAAATAAAATTCAGTTTATTTAGTGATATTTCAAATTATTTCATAAGTGATTATTGACAATATGTTGAAATCATTTGCGACGTATTTTACACGTACTTAAAAATATTAAGTAGAATTAACCAGAATATTTTAAAATTTTATTTTTCATTTGTACAACATCTTCCCTGTTGGTAACAGTTGTCAAAGAACTGAGGAGACTAGAAAAACAAAAAAAAAAAACAAGCCATTAAGAAACATTAGTATCAGACAATTGCGAAGACAGCTAAATGTTCATACATGATTACTGCCCTAATTTGTTTACACTATGATTAAATTTTGCGACAACAATACTATTAAATTTTGCGGCAATAATAACACTAGTACAGTTCTAGAACATGTAGAGAGAGAATAGTCGATTATATCAAATTCAGTCATTCGCAAGTACCTTATTTTATTAATCCTAAAAAGATTTTATGACAAAGTTGACTAGCCGCGATTCGAACTCACATCGTTATGTCCATTACTTAACGTGGCAAAGTAAATATAGCATGAATTATCATACCTAATTATCCCAGATTTCTTTGGAAGCGTTTTGAACAACTTCATGGTGTTTGAAGATATTTGGGAAAAATTTGCCGAGAGGATGCAAAATGTATGTCGGTCGGAGTGAAAACTGGAAAGTTGACTAGATAAGGTGAAGTAGGTGAAGTTCTATAGCACCGTTAGTTACAGTACAACACATTTAATTTCAAAATATCTGCTCAGGTGTTGCGGGTCATAGAAATGGTCTTTTGCGGTTCCCTATTTTTGGTGGTACATTTTGTATATACTCTCTCTACTGTTTCTCTTCTATGATGGCTTTGTCAAAATTACGGGAAGAAGAATGGCTGATTCCAATTGGCAACCATCAAGCGGCATTTATTTTCGTAAAATATGAATAGCTTCTCAACTATGAAATTAAATTTCGGTAATATTTCTCACAGGCTAAATATCTTTATAAACATCCCATAGATGGCATGAAGACGTTTGTTAGCGGGCAATGCCGATTGTAAAGCATATCATGACTGGCCCACAGCAAGTTGTTAGGGGATGTTCTCAGAAAGTGTCTATTCTCATTCGGCATTGAGTTGCATCGCTATCACAGAAAAGCACCCTAAACTTAAATCGATTTTCTATTTCCGTATGTAACTGGTTGTTCTAATAAGCAGATAACATTACAAAATTTAAATGATGCAGCTAAGGAAATGCATAAAATGAAAAGAAACAACGAAAGAAATTAGTTTATTGCTTGAGAGAAATATTATAAGAGATGAGGCATATGACAGAATTCATAGATTCCTGTTAGGCTATGATTATCCGATATATATTTTTTCTTTGTAATAGACTTGAATATTTTAAAACGGTATGATCAGAGAAACGTTAAATAAGTTTAACGTTACATGAGATATGAGGATTTATTGGGGTTCATTCCATATGAGCTTAAGTAAAATGATATGGTTTCAAACGAGAATCGAAACCAGACATTCGATTCTGCTTTCAAGATGTTTAGCTTTAAAAGCAAGATTTATAGTTATAAATGATATATAGTGCTGAATCGGAACTGAATGCTTTTAATGCACTGAGAAAAACAATGAATTTTCCATTTCCTCTTCTTCATTGAAATATAGGTCTTAGTATGTACTAAAAACAATATCTATAAATCTTTAGAAATCTTTTTCTTTCTTTCTCATAACTCTTGTCGCTTTCTCTTTCGCTGTCTGTCATCAATATTCTCCTACTGGCTATCTCTTAATAGTAGCTTCCGCTTCTTAATTTACTCTCTTTTCTTTTACCCTCTTTTCTCCTTTTCTTTTTTATTTCCAGATGATTTTCTACTCACACATGCATATGGATGAAAGAAAAATATAACTGCTTTCTGAGTATATGAGATTCGTTTCTTATTTTAGTCCACTTTGCTGAAAGTTTAAAGAATCGATGTTCTTTACTGTTATTTATTACCAATAAGCATATAACTCTTAAACATTTAGTATTCAGATTACTCTGTCGAATGTAATGCTTATTTATACCTATTGTTTTGAATTAATCATACTTTATCTCATAACTCCGAGATTTCGATTATGGGAATTTTTATACTTTTAGAATAACGTAGTTGAGTAAACGCGAGAGACCTCGTTGGCTTGAACATAAACCAGGTAGAATATTTAGGTCGGATATCGTCATTTTAAATGCAAAAAGGATTATATCCACGAAATGGTAAATCTAGTTACTTTCTGGTAAATAACTGGCTTTTTCATCAATTTCAGTGTCTAATAATCAATTTTATCGCTCTTTCCAAATTAAGCGTTCAAATCCCATTTAGTTTAACTCTGTCTTTCGTTCTTCAGATCTTTTCTGTTGGTGTTAGTTTTCAGTTCTGTTAATTTTCCTCCAATTGTTTTCAGATATGGTGTGTTGATGGAGTTTTGTATACTAATTATGGAAAGGAAATTTATATTCATATTAAATTTATAAATAAATAAGTTTATAACTTTATTCCAGAAACCACAATTTTTAGTGACTTGTGAAGGGCCTACTTTCACATTTCTGAAATTGATGGTTATAATTTTCGACATAGAACAGTGAACAACAGTGTTGAGTTTATTGACTCAAAGTTGATATCCACACGCAACAAGTAGAAGAAATCACGTAGGTCTCTAAAACGAGGGAATAAACAAAGGATCCAACCCTATGGAACCGACTTTTCTATGGCTGACTCGTATCTCCGTGAGATTTTGTGGCGTAGTAAGGAAAATTGTAATTTATTTAAGGAGAAACTCGGAGATTGTATTTCATACATTAGTTTTTAAATTTTCGCTACAAAAATATAGTAATTATCTTAAATGTTTACATGAACTGAACTAATTCAACGTGCAGTTTGTATTTTTATAATTTTTTGCAAGAAAAGGAAGAAAACATTCATGCCTGTTCCAACATTTCACATCATTTTATTCATTAAAACTTATAACTTTAAAATTCTTACACGTTTGTCGCCGTAATGCTATGATATACAACATTCACGTACAAAATGTCAGCTTCCAAATCCTGTTTTCTGATTCGGTAAAAATGATCAAACTTCAACTCTCTGTAACATGTTTCTGAAATTTTTTTCAGGAACAAGTGAATACCAAAATCAGATTCAGCATAAAATATGATATCTGTATATCAAATTTGAATATTTTCACTTAATTCTAAAATTTCAAAAACTATGACAGCAACTAAAAAGATTCCAACTTTCTGACGTCAATAAAATCAATGTCAATCTTTATTTGGTTTAGTTCCACTTATTGTTTTTCTCTTCTAGAAATATATGACCTTTGTTAGAACACTATGCACATTAAACTATTTACAGTCCACAGTACTTACTAAGAATATGAATATGTTTGGTTTTGGTGTAAGAAAATTTTGTAATATTTCAATAGCTTAGCCTCACCACATAAACTTACAACACTTAATGTCTTTTCCTTTTAAGACTAGTGTATAATTTAATGAAGATTTGACTGCTATGTTCTCGCACGTTGAACTATCACGTCGACGGGTATATTTCTGTCTCCGGTGTTTTGACTGAAGTTATAAATCAATTGCTCTATTAGTTAGCAGCAAAAACGCCAATACAAATTTAGGCTACACATTACATGTGCAGAATTATGTAAAACTGTCTGGTGTCCTTTTCATACATTTTGCTACCATTAAAAGGAATATAGTGAGACAGAATTTGCATATTTTTCCAGCCATATATCCTACATTTGCTTATTTATTCGTAAGTTTTATTTTCAATAGAAACTTTACTGGATTTATTGATAGTAAGACATCGGTCACTTAACTCCAGAAGAATTATATTAGTAAAGTAATCAGACATTTCAGATGATTTTGTTGTCCCCGGCTACCTTCCTCTTTACCGGAAGGACTCTCGCAATTATATTGGGCGTCTTTACTCGTGTCAATCTTCCCATCGTTCGTGACGAAGATCTTGAGGATCCTGCGTGCTCATTCATGGTTTTCCGTCTTTCTCTTCTGGATTCAACTAGCTACTTGTTCTTTCTCTCTCTCCATCTTCCAAAAATTGTTGTTATACATTCTGTTTCTGACAGCATCGATAAGGCTCTCTTGTTTCATTACTGTGCGAATATATTCGTCTGTGGTGATTTTACTATGCACCATGAAGAGTGACTTAAGTTTTCTCATAACAATAGTGCATCTGGCATTGAAGTGTATCATTTTGCACTTTCTCAATCGCTCGCACAACTCTTTGACTTTTCTATTCGCATTCCTGATTATGATGACCAATCTACCTCCCTCCTTCATCTCCTTTTGACATCAAATCCTGATATTTGTAAGGTTTGTCATGATTTTCCACTCGAGGGATCTGATCATATTGTTGTTTCAGTTGACGTTTCCAAGGAATCTCCACTTCATCGTACTCTATTCAGTTTTGATCGTGATGACTGGGAAGAATTTTCGCGACTTTCTTCATGACGTTCCTTGGACCGATATTTTTTGCTAAAACTGCTGGGGCCTGTGCTGGCGAAGTTACTATTGGGATTTCTGTTAGTATTAACCCCTTCATACCATCTCGCAAATACTAGCTGAAACCGCATTCTTTACCCTGGTTCTCTTCTGCTTATGCTACTGCTATCGCCCAGTTTCAGCGAGATTATTCTACAGTGAATAAACAGCTTTTCACAAATGCTCGCAATCACTATGGGGCTGTTATTCGTGATGCTAAATCAGACTACGAGCAGCACATTCATTGTGGTACGGGTGGATCCGTGTAAAGCAACTGCACCTGATGGTATTCCAGTCATTGTTCTTCAGAAGTGCTCTCTTGAATTATCTTCTGTCTTATTTAGGCTCTTCCGGAAGTGTATCTCAGAATCTTGTTTTCCTTCTTTATGGAAATTCCCAAATACTGTTCCTGTCTTTAAGAACTGTGATGATCGATCAAATCCTTGTAATTATAGACCAATTAGTCTACTACCAATCATCAGTAAGGTTTTTGAGTCCTTGATTAATGACTCTCTTGTAGAATATATTGACTCAAATCATTTATTCTCCAAATCTCAATATAGTTTCTATTCCGGACCGTCTACTGCTGATCTTCTCAAGCTAGGGAAGCTACTCTTGGTATCTCTTAGGCATATGATAGGGTTTGGCATGCTGGACTTCTGTGGAAGCTCCAATCCTGTGGTGCGTCATATCTCACGCTGAACATCATCTCTTCTTTCCTTTAAGACCGTAGGATCAAGTTTTTTCTTGATGGTCAATCTTCATACAGTTATTCTATTAATGCTGGGGTTCCTCAAAGATCTACCCTGGGCCCAAATCTTTTTCTTCTTTTTATCAATGGTCTGCCTATTCATATCATCTGTCAGCTAGTAAGCTGTTGACTCTACTTTGTACTCTTGTTTGGACAAATTGACGACTTGTCTGATGAGGTTGAGATCGCTGCAACCTTGAGAATGTTCTTCGATCTATTGTTGAGTGGGGTAGGAAATGGCTTGTAACGTTCAATTTATCGAAAGCTAAATCTCTTTCAATTAATCACTTCAGATATCCTTTCTTGCCATTGGTTTCGATGGATGGTATTGACTTACCTGAGAGTAGTTCCCTTCGTCTCCTAGGAGTGACTTTCTGTTATGATTTTTCTTGGAAGAATTACATTGAATTTATTGCCTACTCGGATGCAATGAAGATAGGCTCACTCCTTCATTCGAGGAGTTATCTTACTCCTGAGACTATTCTTTATCTTTATAAGTCCACCATTCACCCCTGCATTGAGTACTGTTGTAACATATTGGCAGGTGCTCTTGTAAATTGTTTAGCTGTTAGACCGCATTCAACGCCGTATTTGTAATGCTATTGGTCTTGATATATCTTCTAAATTGGATCCACTCTCATCGTTATCGTGTGGCTTTCTTGTCTCTTTTCTATAAGTATTTTCATGGACATTGTTCAGCTAAGCACTCTTCTCTGGTTCCCCCTTTATGTACTTATCAGTGATCAACTAGCCCTGCATCCAATTCTCATCAGTATACAATGGAAACTCCTCAGTGTCGTAAAGTACTTTACAGTACCAGTTTCTTCCCTCACACCTCTGAACTTTGAAATTCCCTTCCACAGTCTTGTTTTCCTCTTCAATATGACCTCCAGCCTTTTAAGTCTAATGTACATCGTCAGCTGTTGACTTCTGTCTAGCATCCATTTTATTCTACTAGCTCTCATCTTTTCAGTGGCCAAAGGACCTTGTAACAAGCGAATGCTTAAAAAGAAGAATTACTAGAAAAAGGCTTAGCTTCAGCCATAGATGTTTATACTTGACTGTCTAGGGGCATCTTTGAATATAATGGTTAGACTATATAAATAAATTGCTGGAATTAATTTTTGTTTTGTTACCTGGTTTGCATCTAATCTTTTCCCCTTTACCGCTGTAACCGTTTCTACCTAAAACGGGATATCACTTATAGATAAGTTAGTTGAATGTATATTACAAATTAAAATGCAGGAACTTCTGATTGGATATCTAGTTCACTGCCTTGGTTCAACAGTAGCTTTAGCTACGAACATTTCGAATTCATTGATGATACAGTGTCTTAGAAGTTTGCGCTTGAAATATATTTGTTATATTTTGAAATGCTTTCTGCTGAGACATTGCTGTGGCATGACTAGAAAATATGCTCTGTGTGTTTGAATGCAGAAATTGAAGAGATTTTAATATTGAAATAGTTAAATATGTTGTAAATCATATAACTGTATTATTGGTTATCTTTTATAGATTTAGGTTATCAACATAGAAAACAGAAACAAATGGGAAAAAAAGAAGCCTTAGAGTTTCTATATTTACATTGCAAAAGAGATTGTCAGGGAGACGCCATGAATGTAGGTATTGTGAGATTTCTCGTATTGATAGGATTATATCAAAGTAAAAATTCATGAAATTTTATTGAATAATGTTTTGTAAAACAAATTCAAATATTCGTAGGCTCTAATATATTTGCATGGAAAAAACAATTATTATACACATTCTTCTCTTAAAATAAGAATTTTTTGTTTATTGACTACGTTTACATCCAGACAATGAAGGTCTCTATGAATTTCTCCGACGCTTACGTGAGATATTCTCATGATTAATAGATATACGTTTTACACAGTAATCTACGTATCCAAAGAATTGTTGAAAACCTCGACACTGTGCATTATGATACTAAATCCCACTACCTTACGTTTGTAATGCTTGCAGAGTATATACCATGTTTTAAATATAATTGATTATATGGTATTCCAATTTGAATATATATATTACCGACACATGCTCTCTATAATCCTGTGTATAACAGTAGGATTTTCTCATCGACAAAATAATTGTATAATTTCAAATTTATGGAAAGTTTGACATTTAAATTTCCAAATACACCTAAGCATTTTGCTGATCAACTGGATATATACAGGTATGCACACATATATATGTATTTATACACACGCATAAACACACGTTCAAGCATATTTTTCGTTATAAATACACATACACTAACACACACATACATACACACACACACAGTATATTATTTTCAGTTGTTGACCCTTGACTAAATGACATTCTGGCTTCAAGTTTTGATCGATTACATCGAATAAACTACTTTGGTACTATTTTATCTCCCTCTTAAGATATTTGAAAATTAAAACATCTGAAAGTTAAAAGCTGTAGCAAAAAAATTAGTAGATGGGTGTCAATTCGGGAGTCCCTTCTTCATTGCTTGAAGCTTTAGAAGTTGCATATAACTAACCTTCAAATAACACCATTTTGCTTGGGTAGAGAAAGGAAGGGGCATAAGATAATATAATCTGACGTAGTTCCAAGAAACGGGTTGGTCGTTGCTGGGAAGACTTTGTTTAAAGATATTCTTAATCAAACTTGAAGTGAGATTAAAAAGCAACGTGTGGAATACAAACTCCCGAGAAATGGTGTGCTGGGAAGGAAAACGATTAAGGGAAATGATTAATGTAAGTCCAAGTCGCTCGGACTCATTAGAATGACAAATAGAGAGATGGGTATTTTTTAGCGGGATTCTAATAATCATGATAGAATATCTAGAAGGAAGAGATGTATTTGTATACCAGAATTTGTAGTATGTTGGTAAGTGAACCTTTACCAATCAGTCGGGCCAGAATTCAATAATTTCTTTATAATATGTAAAATATATTGATGCATCTAATAATCATCTCACATCTAACATATCTTATTATATCGGGCAATTTACCAAGGGTCTTTAGGCAAGCCATTAGTTAAGTGCTCACTTCTGCAGTTTGCGCTTCCAGAATTCTTTCTAAAGTGAAACTAACATTTTTCTCATATTTGTTGTTATTCTGAGTAATCACATTATTGTCATTCTCATGAAATGATGTATCGGAAACTATACTATTAATGTGCCCTTTTGGTTTAAGACGATAGCGAATGCTTTTAGTGAGAATTTGCTAATATTTCTAGGAGATCAAAAGAGCATGCAGAAGCTCTCTTATGTGTTCTTGCTATTCTTACTGCTGTCGTGTTGTTAGTGCTTGTAACTGTAATTAATCCTTAGAGAGACAACCATGTGTTGACTATTAATTCTGTTATAATTACCATTTTCAGTAAAACTGAGAATTTCCATCAACACTGTCATTGAATGAGCTATCTTGAAGGTATGACAAGCGAAAATAATTTTCAATTTATCTAAAATGAAGATGAATTCAAATCGAAACATTATCACTTCGATTATACTGCGATCAAACAGTAAAACAACTGCAAATTCACTGAAGACATGTATTTACAATAGTAACACACGCATCAATTATATGGGGTCACTTGACCCGTTAGAAATAATAGCAGAATCTTCTTTAAAGCATATATGGCCGTATAGGATAAAGGTCACATATGAAAATAAAGAATTACATACCACTAAAAGGTGCATTAATCGTAGCTTAAATACCTTTGGTTATAGATTTGCTCGATCAGCATTGATGTAAAGCTAATTATCGATAATATCAAAAATATAAAAAAACAACAGTGTCGACTACAATAGCGAAATTCAGTAGTGACTTTTTCCACAAAGTGCCAGGCAGTATAAAATTAGATACGAAGAGAATCCCAACGTCAGGAATAAACAATTTTAGTGATCAAAGAGTCCATGAAAACAAGTACAGTTCATTCTTGCAGTTGCCGAAAACACTGATGTTATTAAGTGCTCTGTATACGTATGGCTTTAATCCTCAGTGAAAAACAAAGGTCTAACAAAGTGATATTAGAACAGAACGGAAGGGCTGGAACGGTTCAGATCTATACAGTACTTGCGCTCCTTTATTTCCTAGTTAATATTCTACGGTTCTGAGGTTATTTATTTTGAGGACTGTGGAGAAGTGGCTTTGAAATTAACTCTTAGTGATAAGACCAAAACGGCTCAACTTGATAACTTCAGTGGATAGATTAATGTATGAGAGTAAAGTATAAGTAAGAAGATTGTGTCAGTGTCCTGCTATTCTGATGGTCAAGGATAAGTTAAAGTGCTTAAGGTGAACAGACGTGATTGAAATATGAGTGAGATGAAAAGCAGCGCAATTAATAACTCTGCCTAAAGTGAAAATGGCACACTGCTTAATAACTTATCGAGTATGAAAATATAGAAAACACAGAAGAGACCACTGTGTCTGTATAGTAGGACTTATGATATATTTCTGAAGAAGTATTTGCCAATCTTCCGAATGGTCACTTGGAGGTGAAGTATCGTGCATATAACTAGTAACGTGGTACGGAATAATATAATGAGTTCTCTACTATGTGCCACACTTCATTCTTCTATAGAAAATTTGCTAACGTTCAAATCTGTAATTTCTTTTAACCTTTGATAGGAAGTCTGCTATTTTAGTCTACAGTTTAATCAATGTCTTATATGATTACACATAATAAAATATTCTCAACAATGTGAGACCAAACTGTTGAGTATTTATTTGTTTTATAGTTTATGAATATGGATACACTGTAAGTGATGTTCAGTGATCGTAACCTGCGCTGTTGAAATAATGTGCAGAAAAATTCACTCGTAGCAAGTCACCAATAGTAATTTATCTACCAATCATTCACCGATTAACAAGAGCCACACCTGAAGGGACGAAAATAAATATGGAAAGAATAAAAAGGCGCGTTGTGAACTCCGAACTTAACAAGTATATGATCCAATATGTCAGATTCTTAGTTCATAACTTCTTTTAGAAATCCCTTTGAATTTTTATGAATGTTTTCAACCGTCAGTAAATTGGGTAATCAGTCACTCGTTCGAACATGAATTTAGGAACTGATGAATTGTTAGTCTGTAGGCGGTTATCAGTCAAAACTAGACAGAGAATTTTCACGTAGGGAAACTGAAATAGTTTGGGATTTACCCTCTAGAAAATAGGATCATGTATTTGTTTGTGGAAGCCGTATTAGTATTGTAGAAAATAACTCGTTTACTAAACTATGACACCTTAGTGAGCAAAATTAAGGAACAAAGAATATAACCAACTGTTAATACGTATTTAATGTTGTTGATAACACGTCGTACAAAATGCTGAGCGAAGCTTCTTCCGGTTTTACGCACTAAATTCAAATGCATTGGAGAGCGACTCTGCCTTTCATCCTTTAGGGGTTGATAAAATAAAGTACCAGTCAAGTACTGGAGTTGTTAAACTAGACTTGCCGTCCCCTCAAAATTGCTGGCCTTGTGTCAAAATTAGAAGGGATATTAATAAAACTAAGTAAGCCATAATCAAGCAAACATATCGTCGAATGTGTTCCAGCCCCCATTATCCAGTAATTTTGCGTCCCAGGGGCTGCATTGTGCTATATGTTATTTTTTTCCATGTAGGATTACGTCGAGAGATGAGTGGCCTCGATTTCTAGCACGTTAACTTTCTATTTTACGGCTCCTTCGTTAAATTGTTTCCCTTCAAAACGGTAAAGAAGAGAGTTAGAGACTGGGCCGATGTGAAAATTTTAACACAACTTTAAATAATATTAATTTAATTTAAAGTTTAAAGAAGCTTGTGATTCGCTCAAAATGGAAATATTTCAAGAAAGAAATGACAAATAAAAAGAATACCATTTATGATGCTAACATTTATTAACATCTAAGCTGACATTTTAATTGTGATTAAAAGTGCCATGCATATTCAAAGGAAGTTGGCGAGCATATCCGGGCGATAT